>NC_066301.1:2454615-3068269 GCF_905404315.1 Leptidea sinapis
CACACAAATTGAAAAATTTAGTATATCTACACATATTTAGACAAATTGTTAGTTAGTGTAATTCAAATTCACTAGAAATCATAAAATAAAAAAAAAATAACAAAAAGAACAACCGACTTCAAAAACACTAGCGGGTTGCGGCGGAAGAACACCGATTCCAAAAATAACAATAAACGTAACTAGAATAAGATTTATTAATTAGATTGTATAAAAATACGCAATTATTTTTATACTTTTTAATGCACATTATATCTATTGCTTTGGAATAGTTTTTTGAAGTCAGTTGTTGTTTTGTTAAAAAAAAAATTCAATAGTGTTTTTGAAGTTGGTTATTTTTTGTTAATTTTTTTTATGTTACAGGTTCTTTAACAGATTCAAAACAGCTACGAGGCGGTGTGCTCTTCATGAAAGAACTTCCGATGACTCCATCGATGAAGGTTGATAGAAAAAAACTGGCAAGACTAGTTCGTGAAAAAGTAAACGTAGAATGAAACTCTCATGAGCTTTGTTAATCATTTTTATTCATTAAAATATCAATAAATTAATGTATTTTGTTAAATCACAACCTAACTGAAACGACTAATGCTAAATACCTTATTATAAGTAGTATACTACATCATTATGGTCACAGTCCGCAGGTAAGATGCCCATGAAGTTGGCGACGTCACTTTAAAAATATTTATAAATAAAATAATTATAATAACAATTTGAAGTGATGAGAGATGTGTAAGTTTAATTTATTTTATATATAATAACGGTTAATTTTTTCCACTAAATATTCATAAAGTTACAATATGCGTGATTTTAAAAATACTTGAATTTGATTATTTACATCCTAAAGGTTACCAAACACATCAAATTATTTCAAGTTCAAGTTCAAAATTCAAATATTTTTATTCAAAATAGAATAAAATCAAAATCACTTATTGAACGTCAAAAACTACTACTGATTCAAGAGAGACTGCCTTAGACCTGAAAATAATTAGGCGCAAGAAACTCAGCGGGCTTTTTTTTTATATAAATATATGGATTACAATGTGATATCGTACAATAAACATTTATAATTAAGGAGCCTGAGGGTGTTCGGTTTATTCCCAGTCCGTGGTGTCATTAAGAAAATCGTTTATGCTATAGTAACCTTTCCCACACAAACGTTTTTTAACAATTCTTTTCAATTTCGTAACACATTTGTTTTGTACATTTTCTGGGATCATATTGTAGAAGCATATACATCTAACTCGACCCAACCGAGTAGTAGGCATAACAAGTTTATGTTTGTATATTGATAAAAACATTCTTATTGAATTAAAAGATAAATATTCTTTTCGGGCAATATATTATAGATTCTGTGACGTCAGAGTCCATATTATTAATCTATATTATAGTAATGTAAGGCCGATTGTTTCTTTCGGTTATATTGCGAAAACTACGGAACCGATCGGGATAATACATGTACCATAAGATGCATGGGGTGTTTCGGAGAAGGTTTGAGTATATGATATGAAGGCATAAAAGGCACTTATTTTCTCAAAATTGATTCCTCTAGAATTCTTTTTGATGTAATTTCTAATAACTACTAGATATTACTACCGCTTCGGAAACAAATCACTCTCTGAGAGAGAAGAAGCGGCGCAAGAAACTCTCCCAGCATTCTTTTTTTGCGCTCTTTTCAATAAAAATATACAATATTGTACAGTCATTTCTATCGCTATAAAGAAATCATAATCTAGTCCCAGGCTGTCCGATCATTTAGATATTCAGTAGTGGAGTAATAGGATTTACGACGGAGCCATTTTTTTATAAAACATTTAAATTTATTTATAGATAATGCCTGAACAGTGGCTGGGACTTTATTATAGAAGTGTATACATTTACCCTTAAAGCTATTATGTATCTTATGAAGCCTACTAGAATTAGTTACAAGTTATTTCATTACAATATGATAATTCATACAATAAGCGGGCGAGGGTTTTGCCGGTCAGCACTTGTCTTGTATAAACAATATTGTGAGGATTCTGGTGAAACGTATTAAATTTGATTACATTTTGTGATTTATAAAATAATTGACCAATGCAAAAAACTTGCTTATAAGTATTTTCTAAATTATTACCTTGTACTCATTTAAATTCAGCAGAAATAAAATCTGGGTTTGAAACACAAAAACGCGTCATCAACTAGCATCATAAACGCGTCTATTTTTGGAAGATTATCTGACTGCGTTTTAACAAATCCACTTTTTTGTCATTGTAAATAAAAGTTATACTGATCATTGAATAATAAAAAACCAACATAAAATTAAATAAATTGCAAACCACCGATAATAATATCTAGGTACCATACCATTGTTTATGTTTATTTACACTTTGACGTCACACTGCGCTTCAACCAATAATGCATTGCGTTTCAATGTTTTATTTTCTGTGCGTATTTATTGCACTTATGTTTATTTAATATATACTTTTTTATTTAATATTTACTATTCGGCTAAAATTTAACAAGATAAAACTATTTAATTAAAGATTTAAATGAACAATTGAACTAAATATAAGTTACATGCATATACCCTCATATATCCTATTAGGGTTGTCAAAAAGTTAAAAAACGTGCTAATTCATGATAAAGCTTCTAAATATATGAGCGATGGCTCATTCCACTCGGAATGACATCTAAATAAATATAGCGAAAGTATGAAAAAATATAAGCAGGAGGAAATTTCCAAAAAGTTTGGTCTCTTGGAACTCTATCTCTCTTATTAATTCAACGCCAAAAACAAGTTTGCAAATAGATTATTTCCTCCTAATCAAGAATATTTTTCCAAACTCCTTAAATATTAATAGATTTTGAGTTATTGACGAATAGTTTATTTTTTAATCCTAATTTGTTAATTACAATTGCCAATTTTTATGTGCATAGTTTCGCTACACTTATCTACATGTTATTCCGAGTCGAATCTTCATCATCTCTCATATTTTTAGGAGCTTTATCAAGAACTAACACATTTTTGAACTTGTTGACAACCCTTATTGTAGCTTTATGAATATTTAGTGGAAAAAAACAAACCGTTATTAAATATAAAATAGACTCACACATCCTTTATCACTTCAAAATGAATAGTAAGTATGTAATTAAACTTATCTGTTAAGAGATTATTAATTAATGTTATGAAAACAATTGCCTTTTGATTACATTCACTTGATAATTATTATATATTATGTATATGCCGAATGGTCGTTTGGTACTGTCTGTACATCCAATATGATTTCCCTTAAGAATTTTTTATGTTAAATGTTTTTGAAATTCTGAGCGACATCGCAACTGCGCTCGTCATATTGAGACATAAGATCTTAATTGTCATTAGCCCAGTAATTTCACTAGCGCCGCAATTCAATATTTTCGATATTCAAACACTAGATGGGTCCAGTGAAGGTATTATAAGTTAGGACTGCGGATTAGTGTAAGTAAACTAATTTTAATGTATCATGTACAGCAGTCACGGCTTTTACGCTCTCGACCTTACTAGTGAACAAAATTTGACTAAATGAGACGAATCAACTACAAAATTAATTGTTTGCGTGTTCAGCACTTTTCTTGGGATGGGTATAAAATGTTATATGTATATATTCGTAAGACAGTTGTTTATTCTGAGAGATAAACTTTTTAATGTAAAATAATTGTAATAGGTCTGAAGTGTTAAATTTTTAATGTAATATAAATTATCATTTTGTGTACGATAATGTCGTGCCAAATTATTCCCTAACTATTCCAAAATATTAAAAAATGCACAAAGTTAATGATCAAATTTTTACTGCAGCCGTCACTCCTGGTGTGCAACTCTTATTTTTTTTTATCAATTAAAGTGGTATGTTTTTCATTTTTCATTGGAGCAGCCAGTTTTTATAGCTTAGTCCGGTCAGCGGCGGTGCCGCTTGTTTTTGCTGGACTTGGCAGAAAAGCGATAAATGCTATATAATATTAGTAGATATAGCTATAAAATAGTTAATAACTTATAGATTTTTCTATCATTAATGCTTTAACAATGAGATTTTACCCATTGCAATCGGGCTATAAACAACGGACATATGAAAGTTACAAGCATAAAAGATATCGACATTGGTTACATTGCCACGGAAACAAAACTTCATGGGCGGATCCAAGTGTTGTGATTATAAAACTATTACAGATTATCATACCCGGCGGCACTCAGTGTTGTCTTGTCTGTCACAGTGAACGAAGCGAAGACACGAACCTTTCCAATGTGAATTAAATAAAATTTTAAACTAAACAACCAAAGATAAGGTTATAATGGCAAAGTATAGAGGAGCTAGTGATGCTGTACATTTGTATTTAAATGAGATTCAGTGCTCGTTGGTGGCAAAGACTGGGATACCATCAGATAGATATCATCTTGGGAAGCTTACGTTAGAGGCTTTCAGAGATACGCCCGAAACTGTTTTGCAGGTATGCTAAGAGTGCTTTATGATTTTAGTGTGTGTTACTTTATTTATACTTATCTTCAATATATGCATAAGAGATTTCCACCGATATATTTTTTTATGAAAATACGGGACGAGACGAGCAGGACGTTCAGCTGATCGTAATTATATAATTAAGATACGCCCTGCCCATTACAATGCAGTTGCCTTGAGACATAAGTTGTTAAGTCGCATTTGCCCATTAATCCACTAGCTACGGCGCCCTTCAGACCGAAACACAGTGAAGCTTACACATTACTGCTTCATGGCAAAAATAGGTGCCATTGTGGTACCCATCATGTAGCCGATGTCCTGTGCAAAGGAGCCTCCCACTGGTCCATTCATCACGCATTCATATCTCTGGAACCATAAGGCGTAGAGACTTGAAATTTGGTAGGAATATTCCTTTCGACGAGTAGAGGTCAGCTGAGAACGGATTATACAAATATCATTTATCGTTTTTTTATTATGAACAGAACAACGTCTGTCGTTGCAGCTAGTATTATTTAAAAATTAAATTAACAGTCAATTATTGGAGGGTAGTTAAATGAATTATTTTTTGATTTACTTTATCCGTGTATTTGTATACATGTATTTGCCCAACGGCCGTTCCCATTATACTATATACAGATAGAGATAAATTACTACCTTCTACCTTCAGTAATTAGCTGTCAATAATCTGAAGCTGTCCCAATATAAAGTATAAGTCATTCTTAACGCCTTATATTGGGACGCGTGAATTGCAATTTCCATACAAACTTCTATTGTTGGTAAGCTATACGTCATCCCATCGACACACAGCGTGTATGGATAAGGTGAGTTACCATTGATAAGGTTATTGGAACAGAAAAGTCAACGATAGTTACAATTTTTATCTAAAGTAAGAGATAGACTGAATATTGGGAACGGCCGTATATAACTTATAGTAACATCAAATTATCTATATAACTCTATATTTATTTTCGTTAAATATCACGCCATCATAAGCGTTTCCATCATGGTTTACTTAAACTAGCGTTATTTTGTAATGATTAATACATGTATGTCGTTTGGGAACCAATTAATAAACAAATAAAATAAATTTATATTATTTAAACAAAATTCATATATTGGATGCAGCACCTTATAAACTAATTCGCATATTACAACCATTGTATAATACTCTATTTGATTGAAAAGAGTGGCCGTTCAGTTTCTTGTATGTTCTCCTCACGAGTTCAACTTTTTCCGAACATAATATGGTAAATTTTGCAATTTAAAAGAAATATGTATAGTGACTATTCACAGGCGCTTAGCCTAACAGAATAAAGTTTATTTGACTTTATGTATGAGAATAATATTAAATTTATTCAAATCGATCTCTTAAGATGTACAAAATAATTTTATCATGTTATGCACGGACGAGTAAAAAAAGAAGTACTCCGCGCCGTGATATTAGCAAGTGAAGCACCGTTATGCTAGTGTGTGTGCGGTTACGGGGGATGCTAGTTATACAATTTGTTCTCCCTTAAATAATCATATATGGCCACAAATACTTATATAGTATCGTTTTTACACTTTTTCACAACGCACGACGGCATTTTTAAATTTTTATTGAGACGCAAACTGATCTGTCACAGACGATGACAATTCTCATAATGGCCGCCTAACGGCCTGTAGTAGTGTAAGTGTGTGCGTGGGGCTATTTATTTACACGTTAATTGGCTTGATTTGGTGCAACACTGTTATGTAAGGTGACACGGAGTCCTTATTTTTATATTAAGTTATTTTATGTTAAGTTGCAATATTTTCAAGCGTTTATACCAACTTAAGTTTATCAATGAGTTGCCACACGTTTCGGAGTAAGTAATAGCCTTTTACGTTTGCAGTCAAAATTTGGCATCATTTGTCATAGCAATGACAATTTTTTATATATTTGTTACATGTTATTTTTGATGATACCACAATTAATATAGTAATATATATCCGGACGACTAAGCCTTGCTCGGATTTTTAAGAATGTACAAAACTTGAACAAAAAATAACTAATAGGACATTTGGATTCGAACCGGGGTCTTCTGCTTTCCGGATCACCCAATGTCCCACCTATTACAGTCTTATACAGTGGCAAACTTTACCTTTGTATTCTAATGTTATTGTAGCTTTTTCTCATTAAAACACAGATAAAACTACATTTTTTTAATTGAAACCTAGCTAGATCGATTTAATTCTTCGAATATGTAATTTTTTACTTTCAATAAGGTATTTTATATCATATTTTGAAGAAAAATATTTGATTTGAATGTAGCTAATGTTACATTTTCTTTTTTTGTATAAGATACACACGTATTTCATTTTTTCATGATTATATTATCATATATTTTGTTTCTAAGTGTTAACTCATAAGATAAATTAATGGATCACGTTGTTGTGATAACACCGGTACACATAACCATTTAGAGTGTCGCTGTTTGCGGTGCAATATGCTTAGTATATACTTATAAGAGATAACTTTTATAACATGTTGAAAACGTAAAATTAACAAAATAAAATGTATACTGTACAAAAAGCAAACCATCTCAGCATATTTAGAATTATTAGCATTAACCCCGATTTCAACAACACAAACCCTTTTGTATACGACTTAAAAGTGACTTAAAACATACTTACTTTACGATTTATAATAGTTGTCGGCAAATTATTCCAGCATTTAGAGGAATTGTATTTTAAGTGAAGGTAGACGGCAGAGGTATTTCGATGATAATCTAGCCGTGACGCGCGTCATTGGTGACACGTGATCATTTGTGTCCGTACTAAACAAATAATTAGGTATTGCTAATTGTCTCATGACAAGGAAAAGGATTCATTTTATATGGCATTGAACAATAAACGTGCTTTTATCGCCATCGTAAATGTACCTTATAATACTTATAGCTTGAACACATGGTCGGATTTGGTATGGCCGAACCATCGGACGGTCCGGAGGGCGTAGGTTGGCGCCTCGCACCAATTGGCCTAGCGTCGTACTGGGTACGGTCCGGACGATAATAATAATAATTTTGTGCGAAGGACAATGCGTATGTCGCTTCCTCTTAATATTGTCTTTCGAATATGGTCCGCTACCAGATCGCATCCTATGGTTCGGCCGTACCAAATCCGATCATGTGTTTAGGCTATTAAGAATACGCAATAGTCCGAGACAGTTCGTAGATTTATGAGTAAATATTATGCCGTAAAAATATAGAGACCAGATTTATTATCATTATTAGACCAGATGCCTCGTGTAGTCTACAAATATTAATAAATTCCAAAATGACGCGGATAATATGTCTGTTTCTATGTAAATGGCGCCACAACAAAGGGAGCTGAACAAATCTTATGTCAATAACGTTCTATATATATTATGAAATCCAGGAACACGGGTTCGAAATTAGAATCCTCTATTTTTAGTATTTAATTTAAAAAAAACATTAATCCCAGAAGCTTTCATTTAATTCAGGAGGTCACTTATAAGGTTTTGGCAGTTTTGTACGCGTAGATTTAAAAAATTTATCTTACACTGTTTGCTTGTGGAAGGATTGGAATGAAACAAATACTAAATGTTAAAGGGAGGTAGCTACAATTATACGTCTCTGAAAATTGTATTCAAATAGTGTTTGCCTTCACGGGCAAAAAATCTAAGAACTTTTTTTTTTGGCCTCATTTTCATTATTAGAACGTGTAAAATCGTTTTTGTTTTTAATTTTTAATTTACAGATACAGATACGGTTTTTATACAATATTACGAAACAATTCAATATTAGAAAGTCTATTACATTGCACAACACTGTACCTATTACATAGAACACTAGATTTTTGTATTATTGATGAAAACTATTTGACGATATTTTGTATTTTTTTAATTTATGATATAAAATTCCGTTACAAGGAAGACGTTCACGAGATGTTAAGTCAAAGGCCCTTCCAATTGCAACGCTGTGCTGCTCAAGGTTCTTGATTGAACTCAAACTTCTGCAATCCATTATAAATGTTTTATTATCATCATTCTGTTATTTATACCAATAATATAGCCGGTTGCAACGTACGGTACGTGCCTTAAGTACAATGGAATTCTTTCGAACAAAGTTTCTCGTGTGTCGTGGCTATTTTAGCCTTTTAATTGATTCTACTAGCCATTTGAAGCTGCATTTTTAATTCACAAGCATCTCTAGTACTTGTTTTATTGTCAATGGCGAGTTACTCTGATAAACCACCATGTTGACTTTATTTGTAGCAAATTAAGAATTATACTAGGAAAATTTTACCACCTTAGTTGTAGGATACCCATTAGTACCCTAAAGTGCTTATACTTTTCTTTGGTAGAATCCATAATTGATAATGCGCTTGATAGCTATGGGGTTACTTTGAAAACATATATCGATAGACTCGAATCAAATGCGATTTTTAAAATTTCTCGTCACCAAAAAAATTAAAAATAATTGTAAAAATAATTATAGAAAATTATTTAAAATGTGTTAAGTATTGCCAGTAAGATTAAAACATAAGTACTTATTAGCCATTAACAATCATGGCAATTAAGAACATAACCCAGTTATGCACAACCACGATACTCGGTTGATGTCCGCTGGTAAGTTCGAAGTTCCTAGAATCAAGAACTACTACGGAGATAGGACTTTGAAAAAACGCCTACCTTATCTATTAAACAGCTTGCCTGAGGACATCCGACTAGAAACCAGTATAAGAAAATTTAAAACTAAACTTAAGAAATATTTATTGATATAAAATCAATGTTCTAATAAGAATTAATGTATTACAAGAGATTTGATCCTGCAGACAAACTGCCCAAAGAGATTTGCGGGACTATGTTAGCTTTCAAGATTCTTTCTGTAAATGATTAATAGTATAAATAAAGAAAATAAATAAAAACTTTGGATAAATAACCGGGAAAACTCTCCAAGTATCGTACCCTTCATTAATGGCAGGTATAATTGAAACACTTTTTAAAGGATTAAGCCGACTTATAGAACACATTGCTGATATCAAACACAGACGTCAGCTGTATGTGAACACATAACAGACCGTCTATACCACTACATCCGCTTCGACCAAGCAAAAGTTTTTTTCTAGAGAATAGATTTCTTCCAAGACTCAAGTACGTGAAAAACCTAAATTTCAATAGAGAGGACGGTCTAAAATTATCTATCACCTGGGATCCATTAATCTCTAAATTAAAACCCACAACATATATAAATAAATAATATATAACATAAATACCACATCCGAGGCAATAAATGGCGCTAAACTTCATAATGACAACTATAATAAATACTATCTTGACTCATTTAAACCGCCTCGTATCATTTATAGATACTAAAAAACCCAAAAGGAACTATAAATTGTAAGTAATGATATTTATTTGGTTAGTGTCTATCATTCTTCATGGGCTCAAAGAGTAAAGGTTAGGGTTGTCATTTACCGAGTGAGAAACAAAGGAACAGACAGATAAGATAAAACGTACACATAACATACTTACTCGTTGCAAACTAGGAAGTTTTTTTATGAAAAGGTCAATGAATGTTTATGTTATGATCATCTATATATTACATAAAAATTAATTGCTGTTCGTTAGTCTCGCTAAAACTCGAGAACGGCTGGACCAATTTGGCAAATTTTGATCTTGAATTATTTGTAGAAGTCCAGAGAAGGTTTAAAAGGTGAATAAATATGAAAATGCTCGGAATTTTAATAAAAACAACAGTTCTGTTTTTCCTTTGATGTGTCCCCGTCGTTCAAAAATCAAATTTGAAAGAATATTTTAAAATGAATAACTAATTAGAATTTTTATATCTTTCTAACTTTCTCAGGAGGTAAAAAATAACCTTAATATTAGCTTTTATTTCTTTAATATTAGGCAATTTTCGAATACCAAAGACAATTTTTAAATTTTTCTGATCTTTTGTGAATGTGACTTTACTGCTAAGTGCGCGAGAACTTTTCTCACTTTGATTAATCACAATAATTAACGATGCCGAGGAGAAGAAGACCTGACTTAGGTCGTCGCAGTCAATCAAATGTGTGAAGAGCTACCTCATGTGCTAACCGCAATGATGACCAGAGAGAGACAAATAAGAAAATAGTCGTATTGCTATGTCAGAATTGCGTTCCTTATTGAGTGACAATGTAGTACATAGGCTTAGAATGCAACGAGTTCGTGCACATCAAACAGCCATAATATTATCAATCGAACTGATAAGACACCTGCCGGTGAACACACAAGGAGTTTTAATACACCCACCACTGACGAAGTGGCTGTTGTCATTGTGGGTGAAAATTTGTAATCTAAAGCAATTATTCTTATGTCCAATATTTGTTTTGTATGGACATATTTTCTATGAGAGATTTAATTGACGCACGGTCACATATTTCTATTATAATAGCAAGGAGCATATCTTTCGTAATAATTCTTGATGTTGTGATATATTATTGACAAAATCATAAAAAAACATTATTTTATTTATTATACAAGGTGGGCCAAAAGAAATCACCCTATTGGAAGATGCTCTCATTTTTGCAAATGGCTGCCAATGTCAAACATCAACAAGCCATGGAGCAGTACACTCCCCAAGAACGTGGAATAATTGTGTCTATTTTTTTGTGTAACAATTCGTCTGTGGTGTTGGCGCATCGCGAATTTCGTCGCCGATTCCCCGGCCGTCTGACACCGACTGCGCAAACACTGCGCCGTTTGGCCACCAACCTTGAAGAGTATGGGACCACACGAGACGTTTCCAAGAGTGGGCGGCCCCGGAGCGCCTGTTCTGCCGAGAATATCACCGCTGTTGCCGAGGATGTCGTGCAGTCGCCGGAAAAATAGACCAGACGCCGTGCCACGCAATTCGCCATCAGTCGGACGTCCCTAAGGCGAATTTTGGTCAAAGACCTGCGCATGTTCCCGTACAAAGTCCAGTCCGTGCATCAGCTGATGCCTGCCGACAGCCAAAGCTGCGTAACCTACGCCCAAGCCAGCCTCAATCTCGAAGAAGAAGTGGACGATTTTTCGACACCTCCGCCTGTACGTGAACAAGCAAAACTATCGCTTCAGGGGAACCGAAAATCTACGAGTGATGCACGAAGAGCCATTACACCCGCTCAAAGTGACTGCATGGTGCGCTGTGCACGCTGGAGGAGTCATAGCGCCATTTTTTTCGAGAACGCCGCTAGCCAAACGACAACAGTGGACGGTGCGCGCTATAGGGCCATGTTGACCGAGTTTTTTCTGCCGCAATTGGACGAATTAGGACTGCAGGACATGTGGTTTCAATAGGACGGAGCAACGGCACACACTGCACGAGCCACAACCGATATTATGAAGGCGGTGTTCCCGGGTCGCCTCATCTCTCATTTTTGCGATTTGCACTGGCCCGCAAGATCGCCCGATTTAACCGTTTCAGACTTTATTTGTGGGGTTTTTTGAAGTCCCGTGTTATCGTGAACAAGCCCGATACTCTGGAAGCCCTCAAGGACAACATTTGACACGAGTGCGAGAATCTGTCGCCCGAAGTTCTGAAATGATGAAAAATGCCATAAAACGAGCCCACTTGGAAATCAATTGTGCCGGCGCCCATATGGCCGATATCATCTTCTCGACTTGACCACTACAATTCTAAAGGTTCAAATAATTATAATCAAAAAACAGAATCGAAGTTTTTCATTTAGAAAAAAAAGAGAGCCAAACAACATCGGATGACTTCTTTTGGCCCATCCTGTATATAGAACAACGTCTGTCGGGTCAACTCGTTATTAATATATTAACAGTCTGGATTTGCTTAAGAAATCTCTAGAACCAGCAGTAACTAAGTTATATTATATCGATGTAGATAATTATTTAACATTATTTTTAGGTTATCAATTGGTACTTTAATTCCTGATATTATATTATATCTAATAAGTTTTAAGTGTTATCTGTTTAGAAATGCAATAAAATCATGATAAAACGCTTATTTATAATTATCGTTATAAAAATTTACACAGGTAGGCATATTGTATATTTTCAAAGCATATAAATTAATACTTCGTTACAAAGCAAAGAAATAGTATATTGTGCACGTTTCGCTCGTGCGTTCAACTTCACTTTCGTGGGCAATCGACAATTTGTCGCACGAGTTGCACAGACTATTTTGTATTACAAATGCGACGATTTATGTGGGTCCAGGGGCAAAGCCTATAATTTTATTTATTTTAGCAATTTTATCTAAATTTGCGTGTGCTAAGTATAATTTGCGTGCGACAAGTAAACTATTCGCACTTAAACAACAGTTTCATATACGAAAAAACTCACGCGTAACTTTAAATTGGGCAAACGGCTCTTTTTCAACCGCAACAGCGAGCGCCTTGATACTACTTTTCCCGCATGAGTAATACAAATAAGTTTTTATTTTGTGTTTATTTATAAGGTTTGCCAACAGGTTCATATCTTAGTCACGACCACGATTCACATTCATATTATAAATAGATATTCAGACCCAATTACAGGCAAACACAGCTTGCGATAAAACAATATCGCTCAGTATGGATACGGATTAAATATTAATGAAATATGGAAGACTAATAATTATAACGAAAACTTTGAATGCAAATTACTTTTAAATTTAGTTAAAGAATCATTTATGTATAATAAACCACAACGCCAACTGTGTTTATCGGCGATATCCTTGCGTGCAAGTAATATTGTGTTTCAGTTTGAATGTCACCGTAGCTTGTGAAATTACAGGTCTAATGAGAGATATTTTTTTTTTCTAAAAAATACTGATAAGACATATTGTTGTACATCTGATGATTAGTACTATGCCGTGCTCATTACATAAGATAAACCTAAATATTTTAGACTCGATCCTCTATGCTTGCGTCGTGTGCTGCTTGCAACGATGCTACTTCATAAAATAATTAACTGCCCTGTACTTTCCCCGGGGCGTAAAAAGAATAGGTGAGTCCCTGGCCCATGTGTTTCGTAAGAGGCGACTAAGGGCTTTTTAGAAGTGGGAGAGTCACGCTGCCGTCTTTTGACGTCAGTACAATCGGGCCAGACTCGTCCGGGTTAATTACCACACTCGCACAGAATACCGGCGTGAAGAAGCGGCCTAGTGCCGCTATGTTTCGCATGTGTTAGTGACGAGGACCGGTGGCAACTCCCCTCTTCCCCAACAAAGATTATGAAAGCGGTCCTTAAAGAGATAGTACCCCAGGAGGCTCTACCAGATTCGGAGAATCCCTCCCCGAGCACTCTAGCTCGGGATGTCTTTCGTATTCTGGAGAGGGCACAGAACCGCGCATGACCAAGGACAAACGAGGCAGTAACACCACGGCACCCCGTTCCACACTCAACGTGGACTTTTGCAATATCAGGGGAATTCACTCCAACTTAAAAGCCGTCCACCACCACCTTGAGACGGCGAAGCCGGCCTTGTGTTTCCTTACGGAGACGCAGATATCTCGACCTAGCGATACGTCATATTTAACGTACCCCGGGTACAAAATTGAGCACAATTTTTTGCCTCATGCCGGGGTATGTGTGTACGTTAGGGAGGATATCTGCTGTCACCGTCTCGGGAATTTTGAGGGTAGGGACCTGTCCACTCTCTGGCTCCGCGTGGATTTAGAGGACCGCGTCCGCATCTATGCGTGTGCCTACAGGTCCCATAGTGGTAACGCAGAAACCGATCATCTCATGGGCTGCGTTCAAGCGGCAATTGACGACGTGCTTGCTCCCCTCCGCTGAAATCGTAGTCTTGGGTGATTTCAACGGGCACAATGCCGAATGGCTTGGACCAAGTACCACAGACTACGCAGGGCGATCTGTGCATAATTTTGCATTGGCGTATGGTCTGTCTCAATTGGTTGAGTCGCCAACGCGGCTCCCGGATGTGGATACTGACTACACATCCCGATGGTTATCAGGTCTTTGTCGACGCCCCTCTCGGAACGTCCGACCATTGCCTGGTCAGGAGTATTAGGAGTGCCTATCCGATGCCAACGTCGCAGACCACTAGCGACTCGCCGGGTTTGGCACTCCAAGTCAGCAGATTGAGATAGGATGCGTTACTTTTTTGCTTCCCACCCTTGGGGCATTATTTGTTTCCCTTCGAATGATCCCAGTGCCTGCACCGTTGCAGTAGCTGATGTGATACTACAGGGCATGGGTATATTTATACCAAGCTCTGTAGTACCGATTGGTGGCAGATCACAGTCCTGGTTCGATGCGTCAGTTAAAGCGGCATCTGACTGCAAAAAACAGGCGTATCGAACTTGGATTGCGGCGCTGGGCACAAAGGATCCGAACTGCATAGTTCTTAAGAGGAAATGCAACCGTGCCTCCAGATTTTTAAGCACGTCAAATTTTTTAAGAAAGTCAAAACACGTCGTCAAATTCGGCGAGGAGCTTTCCAGTTACCCGACCGGAACACGCAAGTTCTGGTCTTTGTCGAAAGCTGCACTTGGTAACTTCAGCCAGCCGTCCATGCTGCCGTTGCATATGAAGAATGACACCCTGGGCCATACGGCAAAAGAGAAAGCCGATCTCCTGTGCGCTCTTTTCGCCTCCAACTCGACTCTTGACGACAACGGAAAAACACCGTCGACCATCCCGCGGTGACAGAGCTCTATGCCTGAAGTACAGTTCAGACATAAAACTGTTAGGCGAGCTCTGTTTTCGTTGGACGTCAGGAAGTCGAGCGGGCCGGATGGCATTTCTGCAATGGTGCTTAGAACGTGTGCCCCTGAGTTGACGCCGGTGCTAACGCGTTTATTCCGGCACTCTTATTCCAAAGGCGTAGTCCCTGACTCATGGAAGTCAGCCCTTGTCCATCCAAAAAAAAGGAGACAGTTCGGATCCGGCAAACTACAGGCCTATTGCTCTTATCTCCCTGCTCTCCAAAATCACGGAGAGCATAATTAGCCGCCAGCTCTATGTATATCTAGAGGGGCACCAGTTGATCAACGACCGACAATGGTCGGTCGGCAGGTGATCTTCTGGTATACCTAACACATAGATGGGCTGCGGCTATTGAAAGTAGGGGAGAAGGCCTGGCAGTTAGCCTGGATATAGCGAAGGCCTTTGATCGTGTATGGCACAAGGCGCTCCTCTCAAAACTTCCATCATTTGGGCTTCCCGAGAGCTTGTGCAAGTGGACCTCCAGCTTTCTCACTGGGTGCAGCATACAGGTTGTTGTCGACGGATATTGCTCGAACCCGAAGCCCGTGAATGCTGGAGTGCCCCAAGGCTGTGTGCTATCTCCTACGCTGTTTCTTCTGCATCTGAGAAGAACAAGAAACTGGGCGTCATTAATAGAGTACGGCAATACTTTAAGCCGGCCCACATACTAGCGCTCTACAAAGCGCTGGTCGGGCCACACATGGAGTATTGCTGTCATCTCTGGTCTGGCACACCCCAGTATCAGCTCGATCCATTTCACCGCGTGCAACGTAGAGCAGCTCGAATTGTGGGGGACTCAGTGCTCTGTGATCGGCTGGATCACTTAGCGTTGCGTAGAGAAGTCGCTTCATTGTGTGTATTCTACCGCATTTATCACGGGGAGTGTTCCGAAGAGCTGTTTAACCTGATTCCTGCCGCCGAATTCCACCTTCGCACGATACGCCACAAGTTAGGATATCATCCCCACCATCTGGATGTGTGGCGGTCCTCCACAGTGCGGTTTTCAAGGAGCTTTCTCCCTCGTACTACAAAGCTGTGGAATGAGCTTCCTTGTGCGGTGTTTCCGGGTTGATACGACATGGGTACCTTCAAAAAAAGCGCGTACACCTTCCTTAAAGGCCGGCAACGCTCCTGTGATTCCTCTGGTGTTGCAAGAGATTGTGGGCGGCGGTGATCACTTAACAACAGGTGACCCGTACGCTCGTTTGTCCTCCTATTCCATTAAAAAAAAAGAAAAATAATTAATAATCAATCGGATACTTCATTATTACCAAAAATAAATTTCAATTGTAAAATCCCTAAACGCACAGTTTGTACCAACAACATATTTAGACATAATCGTAGCAGTACTAACCTAGCTTACCACTCCTGCATCAATCGTACTCAAAATAATCAGCAACTCAATTTATTTAATTCCACGTCAACCCGTTTTCGTCGTAATGTCATTGACTCCCTGCGTAAGGGAGCTAATTTGTAAAAATTACTATTATTTGTGTTTGTCTCTAAGTCTTTTGTACATGCCAGTTATTGATATTTTTCTATGTGTCTTTTAGTTTTAAGTCTCCTTGTTGATATTTTTACATTTGTGCATGAATATTGTTGGTAACAATTATTGGATTTTTGATGAACCCAATATTCTGAGCGGTATGCAATTGCGTTATTTCACTTACTTTGAAACATATGATGCTAAGTCTCATTATGCCAGTAATATCACTAGCTACCCCACCATTCAAAAAGGAACACAACAATGCTTCACAGCAGAAAAAAGCCGCCGTTGTAACCCACCTTTTTTTTGGCATCCTCTTGCTAATATATTATTGCATAATACACGTTCATTTAAGTTATATAAAAAAAAAATACGTGGGATCTTGTACTAATGTGCCTCGCCTCCTTACTTCTTCCAGACCTGAGAAAAAAAGGCGCAATGAGCTGAGCGGATCTATATTTTTTCGAAATATGTCTCTAATGTGTCTGTTCTTGGTATTAATCTAAATAAGATTGTCTCTATATGTTGCCCTTTCAATTACCCGCATTAAATACTACTTTTAGATCGATGGAGGGACTGGTGAATCAGAAACTTTTGGTTCAGCACTTGAGAGAACGGTGAAATGCGCAAACGCATTTAGGAAACTTGGTCTCCAGCCAAACGATGTGATAATCCTGATGGCCCCTCACCACATACACCTCTCGATACCAATGTACGCAGCGTTCTATGTCGGTGTTGTTGTCGCTGGTATCGATATGTACCTGGGAGTAAGTGAGTATAGTTTACTGCTCAATATTCTGTATGATCTACCCTGTATGATCCTTAAAGAGTACAAAAATAATAATAGTAATTGACACACTTTTACACTAGGGATAGCTTGTAATATACATTGTAATCCATATTTTATATATATAAAAAAAAAAGCCCGCTGAGTTTCTTGCGCCCATTCTTCTCAGGTCTGAGGCAGTCTCTTTTGAATGGGTGGTAGATTTTGACGTTCAATAAGTGATTATAAATCCTATTTTGAATAAAAATATTTGAATTTGAATTATGGGTAAAACGGTATATTTAATACAATATACTTAGTAGAATATAGAAAAAGACATATAAACATCCATGATTCGGAAACAATATTCATCATATAAATGTATGCACCTACCGGGATTCCAAACCGAGACTTCTACCTCAGTAGGCAGGGTCACTAACCACTGGGCTACATTGATGCGGCTGGGCGGTTAAAATGAAGATGTGAGTTATAACATTACACCGACCGCGACGTGAACGTGTGCCGCTTGACGATCATGCTGACTATGTGTATTATACTGTAAATTACCCTCAGAATGTAAAGTCTGCAATGCATTCTATACAATACTAGCTGACCCAGCAAACGTTGTATTGCCGATATTAAAATCGCGATACAAAAGTAACTGTTGATCGTAGGTGGGTGAAAATTTGAAGTTGTGTGTATTTTTTATACCTGACTCATAATCATACAAATTAAAAAAAAAAAAAAATAAAAAAAAATTCGTGTGGACCACCCTTAACATTTAGGGGGATGAAAAAAAGATGTTGTCCGATTCTCAGACCTACCCAATATGCACTCAAAATTACATGAGAATCGGTCAAGCCGTTTCGGAGGAGTTTAATGTTTAACAACATGACACGAGAATTTTATATATTAGAAAAGAATGAATATGCAGATGTTAATGTCTATTAAAAACGAAAAGGGAATTTAGGTGATCATTTTAATATTTCGTAAACAGTAATATTTTTTATTGATTGATCTCCTGCCACAAGGTGCTTCATGTCGGGGTATGAGTGTTTGTTAGGAAAGATTTCTGCTGTCACCGTCTCGGCAATTTTGAGGTTCCTGTCTAAAACAATTGGATAAATAAATGTGAAGATGTTAATTGAAAATTTTATTTAATTTCCAGATGAACTCCAAGACACCTATCGAGACAGCCAACCAAAAATAGTATTCTGTCAGAATGATAGAGTACAAGATGTCAAAAAAGCTTTAGACGCATTGAAGATGTCATGCGAAGTGGTTACATTCGATAAAGGTCCAGATTATGATAATTTTGACAGTTTTCTAGAAAAACATGGTGGTGGCACTTCGGCACAAGATTTTCGGTAAAAAGGAATTCAGTCAGTTAAGTAGTTGGCGTTGTGAACCAATTCGTTATTCAAAAGACTTGTTAAAAACGTTTGTGTGGTAAAGGATACTACGACATAAATGACTTTTTAATGATACCACAGATTGGGAATGGAGCGACCGCCCTCAGGCTATTAAATAATAAGTTTAATAGTACAATATTACTTTGTAAATATATATTTAAAAAAAATCCCGCTTAGTTTGTTGCGGCCATTCTTCTCGGGTCTGAGGCATTCGTTTTGGAATGGGTGGGTAGTTTTTGACTTTCAATGAGTGATATCACACCCTATTTTGAATAAAAATATTTGAATTTGAATTTTGATTTGTGAATTCATTATTGTTGTGGTTGATATAATATTATATATCTAAAAGCACTATTTATTGTGTATAATAATTAGTTAAAAAAATCTATTTTTTTTTATGCGTCAAGTTAGCTATAACTTCTATGTAATTAAAATTAAACGCCCAAAGGTACATACAGATGTTTTTATCTGTGACCAGCAATCACTACCAGGCAGTTAACTGAAAAATAAAATGAGCATATTTTATAGAAAGTTTCTTCATAAATATTGTTTATAGGGCTTCTGAATTCGACCCTGAAAAGACCCCGTCAATGCTCATTGCTACCAGCGGAACTACTGGACTTCCGAAGCTAGCCGAAATTACACATAGAAACCTTATCCAAGGTTTCACCTATTTGTGGTTTGTAGAAGTTTCATCATAATATCTTTAACTATTTCCTATTTAGCAGGCCTTAATTTAGAAAAGATTTAGAAACTTTATTTATATTCTTTCTTAACTACAATAGATACAAGGAATATCATCCAGACAACCGTAGATAAAGGGAATATTATTAATTTTAATTTCGATTACTTTTGTTATTTTTTTTTCTGATCATTCCTATGTTATATCGATGAGTTATTACATACATTTTACATATTATAGAGTATGCATGTGCATAATATAATTAAAATTATTTTATTTTAAATTAAAACAACAGTGTGTGCCTATAATCACATAAATAAATGAAAACTTTATCAATGGAATAATTAAATAATTCGAAACACAACTATACCAAGTGTAGGTACTACTTATCCTGAACAAGCATTAAATAACCAACCCACAAATTAAATTGTGAACATCTAGCCTAAAGTTGTCACTTCAAAATAATATACTCTCTCTCTCTCTCTCCCTCACTTCTTCATATATTTCCAGTACAGCGTATAGTAGGGTATTCTCCATAATAATACATTAATAAAACAGTACCTTAACTTTTTTTATGAAAATAAGTTAAGAGACGAGCGTTCAGCTGATGGTAATTGATACGTCCTGCCCATTACAATGTAGTGCCGCTCAGGATTCTTGAAAAACGTTATGTTATGTCTCATTTGCCCAGTAATTTCACTAGCTACGGCGCCCTTTAAACCGAAACACAGATTACTGTGTAAACATTAGCTTACATATTACTGCTTCACGGCAGAAACAGGCGCCGTTGGGTACCACACCCATAATCTTGCCGGCATCCTGTGCAAAAGAGCCTCCCATTGGTAAACTTCAAATAGAGCGCCCGATTTGCACGGCCGCTAAGCAATCTTGGGGAGACCAAACTATTGAGTTCCACGACGTATGCCGTCCGCGTCGTCAATTTTTTTGTATGTACCAAACCTAGCGCTCCGCCCAAATTTCAAGAAGACCGCTGAGTAACATTACTGATCTTTGAATTATATTGTGATAGTATGCAATCCCTGTTCAGGCCCTTATTATATCATTAAGAAGGTAGTGGGAACACTACGAACCATTCTACAAAGAGGAAACGAAATATAGGGAAACTATATAGAAATAGTATAACAATCCAAATCAAATCTTTAATAAAAATAACAAAAAAGAACATATAAATACATATTCAAATTTTATTTCTAGGTCATTCTTCGACAACTTCCCTAATCCTACAAGATTGCCATTGATAATGTCGCCAGTTCAATGGTTTTCTGCAATATTTGTGATGACGTCATCGCCCTTATTCAGACAGACCCGACTCCAAACCTCTTTGACTTTCACTCAAGAGCACGCGTATGAATTAATTAACAAGTATAAGGTAAGTAGATATAATCTTAATATGTTCTTATTAATAATATTTAATTATAATTAAGTAAATGACACATAAGATGTTCGGAAAATACTATGGAGAATAAACAAAAACACTCATAACTAACTAATTACATTAAATATTATTCTATAGGCCGACCGTTTATCTGAGTCCTCGCCTGCGGGGTACAGGGGCGCGGGGGTGTGACGTCAAAGGGGACTGATACAGGTGCGGGCGGCGGGCGAATTTTTGTAATAGCTCATTTCACTAAGCGCCCCGCCCCCCGCCGCCCGCACCTGGAGGTCTACTCGCAAAATCGACAACGATACATTCGGAACGATACGATAATACTCCGAATATATCGCAACTAACCTACTCTAACAAATGTTCGAATTCCTTATCGTTTATCGTTACCATAGACTAATATTTTGATTTTTTCACGATGTTAGTGTGAATGTACCTAATATGTTCAAACCTAAACATTATCTGTGCTTTATCGCTGTGAAGTGTCAAAAGTCAAAACATAGTTTAGGCGCTAAGGACCATGCCAGACTCTGCACCACCAATTTGGTATCATTTAAACATAATGTAAATGTTAAAAAAATATGTAATGAATATAATATGACCATTTAAAATTGAATAAATAATACAAAACTCGCGGATAATAAAATGTAAAAAAAAGTAACTCAACCCTTCTCGTCGACTTCCTATTTCTCAGGCGGCCATTGGCGGCATTATTTCTACGCATAAACGATCAACAAAATGACTTAAATAACTTAGTAGTAAAAATATCCTCTTGAATAGTAAATCACATATAATTATTTTAATAATATTTATTAACTATGTATATTGTATGGCAAATATATCTATACAACTTGAAACGATAATAGCAACGACAGCCTAGATGGTGTCGTTGAGATTATCGTAAAAGTGACGTTTGATTATTTGTGAAATTCGAATATTCGTCTCTGACATTTTCAACTAAGAGTAGGGTTAGGACCGATACTATCGAATAATGTTTCGTTCGTTCAATCATCGTTTCGACATTGAATACGACGTAACTAAGAGTAGGATTCGACACGACTAATGCCACGATTTATCGAATATCGATTTTAGGAGTAGGCCTCCTGTCTCAGTTCCCTTTGTCGTCATACCCCCGCGCCCCTGTACCGTGCAGGCGAGGACTCAGATAAACGATCGGCCTATAAATAAGTCTAAGTGTTATTGCACTTACAGGCAACGACCACATGCAAGTAAAGCATACATAATTTTTGAAATTTAACAACATAAGAATACTAAGATACAATATAATACAATTATATTATAGTAAGATACAATACAATTATAAATAAATATGACTTTAAAAAAAAAACAGTTTCTTTCAAAGATCAGATCGTTGACTTTTACTAACCGTTGAAACTGTTTAGTAACTGTTGTTTATGAGAAAATGTGGCAAGAATCTAATTGCTACTCTTTTAAATCAACATTAACATCGTTTTGCATATCATGTTAATTACAATTTATAAATATAAAGAAGGTAAATTAATAAAAAGAACCACAAGAGTTTGAGTACATTAGATGCATCAAACAAATTTCAAATAAGTATTAGCAACATGTAGCAAATTTCCCGAAGGCGACGCAAGGACCAGCTGCATACCTAGATTTTAGTGAAGGGAACGAACCGACCAACGACACCGCCAAAAGCAATGAAATTAAAGGGAACATGAAGAAGCCTGCCATAAGAACTCAACCAACTAACAACAAAGAATATACATATACCTGCATACTATGCAATGATCACTAATATATTTATGTATCTATTTCTGAGTGTTCCTTAATTATATTGGCCATTGAATATTTTTTCGATACTGGCCGCCTACATTTTATATACAAAACAATTGACTGTTTTTTTTATTATAATTAGGGACGAGACGAGCAGGACGTCCAACGGATGGAAATTGATACGCTCTGCCCATTACAACGCAGTGCCGCTCAGGATTCTTGAAAAAACCCAAAAATTCTCAGCGGCACTACAATTGCGCTTGTCATCTTGAGAGATAAGACGTTTTGTCTGGCCAGTAATTTCATTAGCTACGGTGCCCTTCGGACCGAAACACAATACTGCTTACACATTACTGCTTCACGGCAGAAATAGGCACCGATGTGGTATCCATAATCTAGACTGTTTTAAAAATATCTTTATAGGCTATCCGAAAGATATGATAGAAAATTCTGCGTTCAGTTTTTAAAAGTTATATTTGTAATTGATTAGAAAATTATACTTAGTTTAAGTATGAAAGCACTATGAGAACGTTAGATAATCCATCCTCATTAGAAATCATTAACATTCTCTCTTAATAATCATCTTCATCAATTAATCTTACCTGAGCAATGTACTATCCATGTTTACTTCTTGAACCTACGAAATTAATTTTTAAATTATTTATTTTCCAGCCTACATTTGCGACTTCAAGCTCAAGTATGTGGGTTACACTATTCAAGCCTGAACAGCATCAAAAGTGTAACTTTTCTAGCTTGGAAGTTATATTGATTGGGGGCAGCGCTATGCACCCAACACTGTTGCAATACATGAAGGTACTGAATAAATATAAATAATGACGAATTAGAATAATACCAAAAACTTTTATTTAATATTGTGAATAAGTTAACGAAATACCATCAATAGCATTATACGCTAAGATAAAAGGTCCTATACCTTTTGATTACAACTTGAGCCAAAATTTGATTCTATCAATTGTATAATATGCTAAGACTTCGCTGAAGTCGGCGTACCCAAGCCAGTCTCGTTCACAACATTCACGAAGCTGTTTAATAATAATAATAATATTGACACACTCTTACACAAATTATATTGCCCCAAACTAGGCATAGCCTGTACTATGGGTACAAGACAACGATATATTTAAATCAATATACTTACTTAAACATACATAAATACATATAAACATCCATGACTCGGAAACAAACATCCATATTCATCTTATAAATGTTTGCACCTACCGGGATTCGAACCCGGGACCTCTAGCTTAGCAGTCAGGGTCACTAACCATTCGGCTATATAGGTCGTCGTTTTGTTACGGACGTAGTTAACGCGTTAGTAGAAGGGTTCCATGATCCACGAACATCAATCGCCTTAAATACTGACAATAGCATAATAAAAACCAGAAAAAGCCAACTTACAAGGATATCAGAATCTATCAGGATGAGTTAAATGTCTCATCATCACGGAAGGTCTAATTCTAGGGAAAGTTCTGTAGTTATAATTTGGTAGGTAGTGTAACTATTGTAGGTTTTATATACTGTTCGCTAGGAGATATCCTGGATGGACGAAAGGAAAAACTGGGTTGAGCTATTGTTAAGTTCATGTTGTTCGTTAGGTCCAGCTTATATTTATTACATATTCCAGCTAATAAGGATTGCAAGAAATAGCACCAACCAAATTTATACATTCCACCTTCTACTTATAACTGTTTGCTATTTTCATAGTAATTATTATCTGTAAGTGTAGCATTTTCTTTTGAACTCTTTAAAAAGATGGAAAGTGGAAACTTATAATTGGCGTTTAGAATTTTGTTAGATAATTCGTTATCAATTTGGTCTCCCCAGAATACGAACCATGGTGGTTCACGTGTATTATACGATATATGATAATTCATGTCAATAGACGACACCTAAGCGGATCGCAGCAATATACTTTTAGATTGAAGTTAATACAGCAAACATGTAAGTGTTCCTTTTTCAACAGAATATTATACCCAATACTACTATAGTAAACATGTATGGGATGAGTGAGTGTTCTGGTCCAGGATTTCTCCCCGATCCGTATGTACCTGAATCTATAGGAAGACCGATTCCGTACCTGAAGCACAGGGTGAGTACTACTATTTATTCGATAATATTATTTTCTATACTTTTTTATAAAATATCGGGGACTAGATGATTTTTTTAAGGTTCCAATTAAGATCATTTACTATCGCGAATTTCTGGAAAAAAAGATGAGCGTCAGTTCCGTCAAGTCAATTCCGAACCAACATTCATGAAATGCATTGTTACTATTGATGTGACCTGGGTTTTTAAGCTAGACATGCATAATAGTCAATAAGCTTTATAGTCGCCTGATTTCTTTAACTATCGCTGTTTTGTGTACTCAGAGTTCTTACCGGAAGCTCAAACGGTGAATAAAGCATATTATTTGAGCGTTATATGGCATTAAGGAGAACAAATTCGCTTAAAAAGGGCAGATTCGTAGAAGTCTTGAATTTTTGAACTTCGTAAATATACCTTAGCGCAAAGCCGTCATTGTGAATATTTGACCAAAAACTTAAAAAATAACATCAAACAACTACCTTATTCACCAGTTATACAAACATCAAAAAAGTCTAAGCAACATGTACTAATTTAAATTTTAGGATCGTTTTTCACATAATAACGTTGTATTTTATTTTTAAAATAATATTTTTAGGGTCCTATGGTGTAAAAGTAACAGCTATTGTCTTTATAAGTTCTTTTAATGACAGAAATTAACAATATACTGCAGAAACGAAGGTACATAAGCAACTACACATTTTTTTAACAAAATGAAAGGAAAATGGGACTTTTGATCCTAATGGTTAACAAGTTGAAATATACTTTAAAAAAAAGGGTATATTTTTCTGATGTAAAATACAAAAAACTAGCTCATTTTGCGATCTACAAACATTAAAATAAAGAAAATCGATTAAAATTACGTAATCGAATGAATATATTTTAATCGATTAAAATAACATTAAGATCCAGTTTTTTTTTATTTCAATAATATAAGTAAGGTGCACAGTTTATGTTCGAATAATTATTATGAATAAAATATATGATTTTATTAGGAAGAAAACAGAGCTGAGCAATTATTTTACTATAAATAAATCGATCAATAAATCGATTTACAAAAAGTCGATACTAATGAAATCCTTGTTCCTCAACGCTAACTTCACTTTGACAGTCTTGACAGATAATTTCGTTTCTTCGTCATTGTCAATTCGTGTTTTGTTGTATTCGTTGAGTTACCGACTTGTTAAGGACGCGTTTACGAATCCGACAAAAATAAGATGTTTTTCGGTAGAATTTGTGATGAAATGAAACTAAGTCTAACAAAACTAAAAATTGCCACAAATAGCTTACTTCTTTATCTCCAATTAGCGGGAAATATTTGCTTTGAAATTTTGACATTTTATGGCGTAAAAACGATTATCCGTTACCTCTTCACACAAAATTGACGAAATGGGGCTTCATTCAGGATCAGTTTTCTGCTACAACTTACACAATTTTGGCTCTTAAAAATTATGTAAGAAATGCTATAGTCGTGGTAGGGTGGTCGCCGTCGTGGGTAGACACTGTGTCGGTTGTAAGCAGCAGCTCGTACTCGGAAAGATCGCTGTACGAACATGAATATTTTTATAAGCTATACAATACTGTCTTTGATACTTTACATATTTTGTACGCAGACAGATTTTCAATAAATTATGTTTCTGTTTTTTTTGGAGAATTAGTGATTTATACGTTCATCTCTATTAAATCGAAATCCAAGATGACGCCTATGTAATTGACCAACTTCTCTTCATGGGTGTCATTTTCATGGTTTTCGACGACAACAATAACGAATATCGGATCAAAATCGAAATCCAAGATGGCGCCTATGAAATTTACCAACTTCTCTTCATGGGTGTCATTTTCATGGTTTTCGGGGTCAACAATAACGAATATCGGGTCAAAATCGAAATCCAAGATGGCACCTGTGAAATTTACCAACTTGTCTTCATGGGTGTCATTTTCATGGTTTTTTTATTATAATAAATAAAAATTTAAAATTTTATCTGGTTCAAAAATACAGAAATCTTATTACTAATAACAATATTATGGACATTACAAAACCAAAATGGTGTCTAGTCAGCATTATGTTGAGAATTTTACTTCTCAACGCTGGTATTCTCTAGATACCGAGACACAGACTTTGAGAATTAAATATTTATATATTTATAATACCACAAGTCTACTGCTACCATAAATATTGGCAATAAAATTATATATGTACCTATATATACAAAAAATCCCCTTCATCCCCTTTTTAACCACAAGAAGCTCCAACCTTCTTATCAATTATTACCACCATATTATCTTAAGAATAGTTATTTCAATAGGTATTGTAAACATAAGGTATAAGCTATTACAAAAATTAAACGTATCTCTTCCTTAATCCCGCATTATTTTCAAAAGGCCAAAGGAAATGTCATGTATCAAACCTGAATCTATCTTTCAAAGACCTATCTAACCGATACCCCACAAGGTAACTCGTATTTTTTTCAACTCCACTTTCAGGGGAGGTGTCCTTAGGGGGAAGCTACGTCCAAAGCACCAGACAACACAAAAAATGGCGTGCGTACAAGGCACACATGTCATAAATGAAACTTATTTGAGAAAACCAAATTTTAAATCTCGTTTATATTAATAATTATCCTAATCTGTTCTCTAAACCAATTCATATTTGCCAATATTAGAAATTATTAGATGTCTTACTAATTATTATTACTCATTAAACCTGCACGATACAAAGCTAGTAGAGACGATGTTCTACTTACTAGCGGCCGCGCGCTAAAGCTGCATGATACAATGCTAGTAGTGAAGTTGTTTTACCTCATATCGGTACCGTCTGCTTCAAGCTACATTAGCATTTTCTCAGTCTATCTCAATCAGACTCAATCTCCCTCCCCTCTTCATGGATAAAAATGTTTGATAAAAACGTTTTATTCCGTTTCATCCGTAAAAATTTTACCCTCATGCGGGGAAAGAAGTTTCACTTCAAAAATGATCACAAAATCGTTCTCTGCACTCTCAAGAACCTCGGATACCGATATTGTTGAAATCATAATTTAACTCGGCAGCCATCTTGGATTTCAAAAATGATCCCAAAATCGATCTCTGCACCCTCGAGTATGTCGGATACGATACCCATATTGTTGAAAGTAAGTTTTAAGTTTTCGCGGCGGCCATCTTGGATTAAAAAAAAAATGCTTTTACACACACGACGTTATGCGACAGAATTGCCATCTAAAATTCTAATATTTAACTAGTAAACGAATACATCAACCAATTATCAAAAATCATAGGTATTAAAAAATAAAATTCGAACTTGCTAAAGTATCAAATTCATTTGATTCCCGCAATTAACTTTAAGTACATGTATGTGTTTGAGCGGTGTCAGTGTAGTAGTGCGATTCGATACCTCTCTGTTTTGAGAACGCGTCCTTAACTACCTACCCAATTGAATTCCAAGGAAAGTAATTGTCTCTAGCAGTCTGTTCTACAGTTCATGTATGAGCTAATGAGTATAATATATTATTCTTATCTGAGCAAATAAAACTATCTTTTAATTTAGGTATGCTATATTATATTATCTAATTACCAATTGTCTTATATTATAATGCAGAAAAATGTTGTTACAGTAGTAGATAGGTATACGTAGATAGGTAGGTATTTTTTATCTAAAACAAAAAACAAGGTTGGTACTCATCTAATAATAGTATGTGATAAATCCTTAGCAGCTAGGCATTTAATCAACCTAGAATAGATGAGCTGTCAACATACTTATAGTTTAAGACATAACCTCATCTTTATATCTTCGATTACTCAGCTCCTAGATTGACACATCTTGCTAAATTTTCAATTATGGATTATTTAAATGTTATCTTTTAAATGGTGCTACTTTCATCTTGTTATCACCTGGGCCCAGGAATGTATGGAAGCGTTTCAATCTCCTTTCTAAAGAAAATGAATTTATTGTGAAAGAATAGTAAAATTTAATGCAAAGTATGGCCTCCTCTGTTATTCAGAACTTGTCGGCAACGATTATTCATTGAATTAATGAGACTGTTTATGTCATCTTGCGGTATTCGCTCCCAATCGAATTGTAGCAAATCCTTCAGCTATTAGGTTCTTGTCACTCCGTCCAAGTCCTTCAAAACACGTCTCTGGAGCATGTCCCATGCGTGCTCGATGGGGTTGAGGTCTGGCAATTGTGCAGGTTAGGGCAATGCCCGGACGTTCTCCGTTGCCAAGTATTGACTGGTTCGCCGAGCTGTTTGTGAACGTGCATTGTCATGCATTAACGTAAAATCGGAGCCAAAGGTTTGTGCAAATGGATGGACATAAGGTCTGAGAATATCCTCAACGTTATTTTCAGCGTTCATGTTTCCATTTACAAAAACAAGCTCAGTTCGCCTGTTCTTCATAATACCCGCCCATACCATAACTGTTGAGCCGCTGTATGGATGAACTTCCTGAATGCACCTGAGCTTTTCAGTAATTCCGGGCTGACGGTACACTCGCACCCTTTTTGTATCAGGCCTGACCCCGAAACGCGACTCATCGGAAAACATAATTTTATCCCATTGTTCCTGGGTTCATGTTCTGCGTTCTCTACACCATTCATTTCGACGAGCGCGATTCCCGTGACGTATCGGTGGGCACCTAGTTGTAGCCTCAAACTATCTCTCGAGCGGTTAACATCGGCTGGCGTCTTGCAGTCAGTTGTATGTACCCGCTTTGCCGAGTGGTTGTACTCCTTTTACGGCCTGAATACTGTTCAGCGGGTTCCATTTTATAATTGTAGCGCTGCCAAAGGTGACAAATAACACTTCTATGAATGCCACAATGCCAAGATACCTGAGATTGATTACTTCCCGCTTGAAACATCCCTACAGCTCTTTGCATTTCATTTGCCGTCAAATGACGTCGCTTCATGACGTAAAGAATATCTAACAATTCAATTTTGTCGCTAACTTTATTTAAATGGTTGGTAAAATAATAAGATCAAGACTAAAAGTAGCAATAAAAACGCACTTAAATTCAAAGAAATTTCCTTTCATTTAATTTTATGAAAAAAACAAAACAATCGTTTTTTTTTTACAACCAGCTAGTATATCAATAACAATAACGTTGACATACTTATGCACTTTGAGTGAATAAAGACTTAGAAATTGATTAATATAAATGGTAAATTTGTAATATAATGCATGTTGCTTAGACTTTTTTGATGTGTGTAGGTCCAGCAGATTTCTATCTTATTGGTAAACCCAAATTACCACTTCGTTACACACGTTTTCATTTGGCAGAAGACATAAAGTAGAATTTGCGACGAGAACTAAACTCAATTCGGCAAGTAGCGTTTAAAAATGTTTTATGGTGTGGATTTTTCGTTGGCCTAAATATATCGCTTCTGAAGGAGCATTCTTTAAAGGCGACAAAATAAATTTAAATGAATTACTAACATTTTGTGTAATATTGTTTTTTTCCCGATACTTTTGTGACAGAGTATATCTTTATATAATATATTAATGTTTATCTATTTTTCCGCTTTGTTTTGGTGACGTTTTGTTAGTCAGGATGCCAAACCATCCCAGGTGCACGGCACAAAGATAGGGGCTAAGCGCATCCTCCTTGAAGACCTCCAACTCCCGCCGAACTCTTGACTATACGCATGGATTTAATGGTAAAGTGACTCTCTGCTAAATATTCAACTTCGGTTTTCGAATAAAAAAAAATACAATACAACATTTTTAAAAGGATTCCCTTCAGGCAAGGTTCCGAAGATACTGGCAGCAGTCCCCCTTTGAATAGCTAGACTAATTCTATGTCCCAGGTAATTGCCAGCTCTTCCGGCTCCTGTGATGTCGACTAACCTTTTTGCTATTTCGTTCAAAAGCCTTTTAGCGTTAGGACCCCACGGACTAAGGATCTCGACATCGAATGGGACAAAATCATATTCGGAGCCTAGACCCCTGTATTTGTATCCTTTAGCGTTTTCAGCTGCTTCACAAGCCACACCACCTCTGTTGTTGGTTCCATGTAGATGGGAAGGGGCCAGCGTGTCTGAACAGGTTGCATCCAATACCAGAATTAATATGAACGTGTATTCCACTTTATAATGTCGGCAACGCTATTGTGAGTCCTGTAGTTTTATCAGAGAGTATACCTAATCACATAAAATCAGGTCATCGGTCTGTGTGTTCGTTTCTTGTTCTCTTATTATTAGAAAAATATTCAACTGACAATTCATCCATACAATAAAAACTTTATTTCAGTTAGTAAATCCAGAAACTTTGGCAGAGATAACGGAACCAAATAAACCGGGAGAACTCTGGATCAAAGGACCTTCTATTTTTAAGGTACGTCACTCCAATGAGATGTTTATGTAATGATTTCTCATCTTTTGTCTGATTTGTTATTAGACTAATTTGTATTTCTCTGAAATCTAAATATAAGTTAATTTTTTTTTATGGAATAGGAGGACAAACGAGCGTACGGGTCAGCTGGTGTTACGTGATCACCACCGCCCACATTCTCTTGCAACACCAGAGGAATCACAAGAGCGTTGCCAACCTTTAAGGAAGGTGTACGCGCTTTTTTTGAAGGTACCAATGTCGTATCGTCCCGGAAACACCGCACAAGGTAGCTCATTCCACAGCTTTGTATTACGTGGAAGAAAGCTCCTTGAAAACCGCATTGTGGAGGACCGCCACACATCCAGATGGTGGGGATGATATCCTAATTTGTGGCGTGTCGTGCGAAGGTGGAATAAGTTAATAATATAAAATAATGAATATTACAATAGATGCAAATTAATAGAATTGTATTGTTTTATATACGTTTCAACTTGGTTATTTGTAACTCGAGTTGTTTTGCGTTTGTAGGAATAGCACGCATTTGAGTGATACTCCAACGAATTTTACTGTTAAAGATTAAATTGTTGTTAAAGAATTTATTATTAATAATACATGAAAATGTCTAATAATTCATAATTTTACGAAATTCTCTAATTATTCTAGTGTTATCGCAATAATCCGAAGGTAACCAAGGACGCTTTGACTGATGATGGCTGGCTTCGATCGGGAGATATTATGTATCGAGACGAAAAGTGGTACTTCTATTTTGTGGAGAGGCTCAAGTTATTACTCAAGTACAGAAATCATCAAGTAGGTTCTTTAAGAAATTTATATTTTTATCAGAATAAAAGTAGTTTGAAAAAACGAAAAAACACGCCTTGGTTGAAATTGAAAATTAACATCAATTCCTGCCTTATTGATGATGGATGAAAAAATTATATAAATTAACAAAAATCTTATTTTGCAAATTGAAAAATGGAATAATTTTATCAAATTAATGTTTTGTCAACGGTCCTCAATAAATCTAAGAATTTTGAACGAAATCTGGCCAATTAAAGTGAGTCAAAATCGCGCCCAAATGAGTCGGTTAAAAACAAACATACATACAGGTGAAGCTAATAAAAAGCGTGTAAATAATAGCACAAAACAATTAATTGAACAGTAACGTAACTCTTTTTTTTATTATCATGAAAATAAGGGACGAGACGAGCAGGAAGTTCAGCTGATGCAGTGCCGCTCAGGATTCTTGAAAAGCCCAAAAATTCTGAGCGGCTGTACAATTGCGCTCGTCACCTTGAGACATAAAATGTTAAGTCTCATTTGCCCAGTAATTTCTCTAGCTACGGCACCCTTCAGACCGAAACACAGTAACATGAACACATTACTGCTTCACGGCAGAAATAGGCGCCGTTGTGGTACCCATAATCTAGCCGGTTTCCTGTGCAAAGGAGCCTCCCACTGGTGAGTGAACTCAGTGTCTCCTTGAAATTTATACCTACGTATAGGCAGAGCGTTAGGGTTCGTACACACAATAAGATTAATGACACGGCGCGGCGCAGGTTTGTAACTATCCGAGTTTAGAGTGTCTGAGCGACCAGTGTCGGTGGCGTGCGGCGTGGCACCAGTGGGAGGCTCCATTGCCGGCTAGATTATGGGTACCAAAACGGCGCCTATTTCTGCCGTGAAGCAGTAATGTGTAAACATTACTGTGTTTCGGTCTGAAGGGCGCCGTAGCTAATGAAATTACTGGGTAAATGAGACTTGACAACTTATGTCTCAAGGTGATGAGCGCAGTTGTAGTGGCGCTCAGAATTTTTGGGTTTTTCAATCCTGAGCGGCACTGCATTTATTGCAATTGGCTATTGCCAGGGCGTATCAATTGCCATCAGCTGAACTTCCTGCTCATCTCGTCCCTTATTTACATAAAAATACACTCAATAGTTTTGTCTTCCCGAGATTATTAAGCGGCTATTTAAATCGTATGTATGTGTGCGTGCGTCGATTCGGGCGGTCTAGTATGAAATTAAAAGTAGTGTTACTGTATTCTGATAATAGGCCCCGCCCATAACAATGCAGTGCTGCTCAAGATTCTTAATTAAACCGATGAGACCAATAATTTCAGTAGGTGCCTGCCTAACTGCTTGATGGTAGTAAAAGGCGCCAGCTACTGGTAGAGATAGATAATAATATTTTTTGTAATTTGAGAAAATAAAAAGTTAATGGAATCTTATTTATCTCAAACTTTATTCTTACAATTGTTTCATTACTGTTATATTTAGTTAGGTTAGTTTTAGTTGTAATTTATCTTTTTATTCTTATTTTTGTAGCAATGTAATATTTAATGTGTGTGTCAAATAAAAGATATTATTATTATTTATTATTCGAAGCGTCCGTTAGTCGTAAGTGGCCATCCTGACTCTCGAGCAATCCGGTGCGAGAATGAATAAAGTCCATTTCCGCTGCGAACATTGCATATTTATTCATATCTCGCTGTCTGTCTGGTTGATGAGTTTTCAAGCCAGTGCCTACTAAATTAGTAAAGCTTTCGTGAGACACAATAAATTCATTTCATCGCTAAACTAACATTTGAACCGGTATATAGAGTGGGAAATATTGGAGTTCTTTCATCATTATAAATGTCTAAGACAGTGTGTTTTATGTACATGTAACAAATAAAACAAATTATAGGCTTTTATTATTTAAAGGTTCATCATGTCTGTAGGTCATTTAACACACTGGCCAAATCGCAGGACATCGATTTATTCTTGCCGCTTGCTGAATATAAAAAGAAAATACTACACAGGTGATTTACGGCCGTTTCCAATATACTACCTACAGATAGAAATAAATTACTACCTTCTACTGTAAATAATCTAAAGCTGTCCCAATATACTTGATAAGTCATTCTTATCGCCTTATATTGGGACGCGTGAATTGAAATTTCCATACAAACTTCTATCGCTGGTAAGTTATACGTCTTCTCATTGACAGACAGCGTGTACGGATAAGGTGAGTTACCGTCGTAAAGTTTATTGGGACAGAAAAGTCAACGATAGTTACGTTTTTATCTCAAGTAAGAGATAGACTGAATATTGGGATCGGCCATTAGGCACTTTGTTTTCATAAGTATGTAATTAGTTAGTTATTTTGCCAAAATCCATAATTATTCAAATATTGTGAGCCTTCTTGAGTGTAAATTCCCTAAGATTCGTCTTCAATCGATTCGAAACGTCTTTCGCCTCTACACGAAGCATCCTAGGGAGATGTTGACTCGCCAAATTCTGGCACGAGACTCTCTCGTGCCAGATTTTGGCGAAATATTGGCGGAATTAACACTGAAGAAAACTTAAATAATTTGTATAATTATGGATTTCCGCAAAGTAACGCCTTATTCAATAAATTTTCTTAAAATCAAATGGCGAGACAACACGTCCTGAGGATGCCTCGTGTAGAGGCGAAACACGTGTCGAATTGTTTTAAAGACAAATATTGGCGGAATTAACACTGAAGAAAACTTAAATAATTTGTATAGTAGATAGATTTTATTTGAAGTATATTTTTTTAAACAAATTTTAATTTGTTAATGTGTGCGTTAGCGATAGGTTAGCTAGTTTAAGATTCAAAATAATAAGGAGCTTACGCTTTTTCTATCTTGCTGTATCTTCGTTACAGATGTTCTTTTTTGTCGGACACCTGGTTATGCGCTATGTTTATGATCATACCGGTGATAAGCTACCATTTCAACTTCATAATAGAAGCATTTCAATTTTCAATACTGTATTTAATTACAAAATTGTACGTGTTATAGATCTCTCCCACCGAAATAGAGGCAGTAATAAAGAAACATCCCGGAGTATTTGAAGTCGCTGTAACCGGGATACCTCACGAAGAGCACGGAGACCTGCCTATAGCATGCGTCGTGCTCCATGATGGAGGTAACGTGGATGAACAAGAGATTAAGGACTTGGTGAAAAGTAAGTCAGATACCAGCTTAACCCTCTTCATCGCCTGATTGTGTTGCCATACATCGTCATGAAACTTTCTTCTACGGAAGAGGATCAGATCATCATCACTCGACCAGTATCAGCTCGCACCATTTAACCGCGTGCAACGCAGAGCTGCTGGAATTGTCGGGGACCCAGTGCTCTGTGAACGGCTAGCTTGGCGTGTTTCCTACCGCATTTATCACGGGTAGTGTTCCGAAGAGCTGTTTGACCTGATTCCTACCGCCAAATTCCATCTTCGGACGACACGCCACAAATTAGGATATCATCCCCACCATCTTGATGTGTGGCGTTCCTCCATATTGCGGTTTGCCTTGCTTTCGACGGACGACCAAGCTGTGGAATGAGCTTCCTGTGTTTCCAGGACGATACGACATGGGTACCTCAAAAAAAGCGCGTACATTGCAAGAGAATGTGGGCGGCTCTGATCACTTACCATCAGGTGATCCGTACTCTCGTTTGTCCTCTCTTCGACAAAAAAAGAAGAATAATGAATTTTCTTTTCAAGGTGTATTCAGGTATGTATAACTTCATAAGAGTTTTTTTATAAGTTTTTACCTACTTAAGGCCGGCATTTTGTGTTTCTTCAGTGATACAGATCGTGGGTGCCGTTGAAGTTACTTTCAATTGAAGTTCTGGTGTGGCGGCCACATAAAAGAAGATGCATTGTCATAAATGAAAACCGAATACTCGCGAATAAAGTTCGTATGTGGTAGGCGCGAAATTCGTATATAACGAATTTGGCTCCTTTGCACAGGATGCTGGTTAGAGTATCGGTACCACAACGGCGCCTATTTCTGCCGTGAAGCAGTAATGTAGTAATGTGTAGGTAAGCATAACTGTGTTTCCGTCTGAAGGGCGCCGTAGCTAGTGAAATTACTGGGCAAATAAAACTTAACATCTTAAGTCTCAAGGTGACGAGCGCAGTTGTAGTGCCGTTCAGAATTTTTGGGTATTTCAAGAATCCTGAATTGCACTGCATTGCAATGGGCAGGGCGTATCAAGGGCGTGTCAGTGGACGTTTTATCACTGATATGATAATCATGAAATTTGCTAACGTTTCAGATTCATTAACTGATACAAAACAATTAAGAGGTGGGGTTCTGTTCTTAAAGCAACTGCCGATGACTCCATCAATGAAGGTCAACAGAACGAAACTAGCAAAGCTTGCTCGCGAAATGGTACAAGTGGAATAAATGACTTGAATTTGATATCTATTAATTTACATAATTTAGAACGAATAAAGTTTTTATGAATTAAATATAATTTTAATTATTAGACAGTAAGCATTAAACCATTTCTCGGAGTTTACCAGCGAGATCGAATTAGAAATGAGGTGATCCATAGAAGAACCAAAGTTACCGACCTAGCCCGAATTATTTCGAAACTGCAGTGGCAATGGGCAGGGCACATTTGGCCGTTGGGGCAGTAAAGCCTTCGAATGGCGATCACGTACCGGAAGACGCAGTGGTGGTAAGCCCTCCACGAGATGGACCGACGATCTGGTCAAGACTGATGGTGAAGCATTAAATTGGGTGTGTACATCCACGACACCCTCTCATAAAAAAAACGAAGTCCTAGTTCAAAAAATAATAGTGTGGGGCAATGGTTAGTTGGCGCCAGTACCTTTAATCCGGTAGGTGCTTGTTCAATTCCCGCTCTCCACGTCCCAATGTGATCGGCTATTGGAATTCATATGTACGTTTATACGCTTCTACGGTGACGGAAAACATGGTGACCAAACCCTGCACACACCTGCAAATCTTCAAAAGTTGTATGTAAAATTAGCCAATTGGCACTAGGCTCACAAGAACCCAAGGTATTATAACCTAAGATAGGCGTACAGCAGACGTCAAGTTGCGAAAAAATCTTTAATGGCGGTTCCCAATATTCAGTCTATCTCCGGTTGTGGCCTACTTGACATAAAAATCGTAACTATCGTTGACTTTTCTGTCCGAATAAACTTATCGACGATTACTGTCTGTCAATGGGAGGACGTATAGCTTACCAGCGATAGAAGTTAATTTATAAGAATGACTTATCGGATATATTGGGACAGCTTCAGATTAATGACAGCTGATTACTGACAGTAGAAGGTAGTAATTTATTTCTAACTGTAGATAGTATATTGGGAATGGCCGTAAATAAATACCTTACCTATACCTACGTCAATAATTGTAGGAAAGTAATTTGGTTTAACTAACAGCGGTTCCCAAAATACTATCTACAGATAGTGATAAATTACTACCTTCTACTGTCAGTAATTAGCTGTCAATAATCTGAAGCTGTCCCAATATACCCCTACATAAGTCACTCTTATCGCTTTATATTGGGCCGCGTGAATCGCAATTTCCATACAAACATTATATCACTGGTAAGCTATACGTCGTCCCATTGACAGACAGCATGCACGGTTAAGGTAAGTTACCGTTGATAAGTTTATTGGGACAGAAAAGTCACCGATAGTTACGATTTTCATCTCAAGTAAGAGATAGACTGAAAATTGTAACAGCCGTAAAACTATCTTATATTTGTTTGTGTCATATTATGAATTGAATTTTTTTTGGTCACTATAATCAAAGATCACTCATATTTTTTTAAATCATCATTTAATCTACGAGTACATTCGTTCAAACAAAATATTGATTGCTCTGTAAATATTTACTCTCTTTTAGCATTCAGCACGATTTCTTGAAGTTTCCTTCGATTCACTTTTCCAGTAGAAGTAGTTGGGAGTTCGTCAAGAAACAAAACACCTCCACGCAGCTGCTTATTTTTCGATAGTTTCGCTGTAAGATATTTTTTTTTTATGATTACTTTATTTTTTTTAATTATCGGAGCAAACGGGCAAGTGGATCCATGGATTTTTGCAATAAATAATATAAAAATAACTTTACTTTCTAGGAGTAATGCAAAGAATAGATAAATAGAAATGAAAGATTATTAGAAATTTCTCTTAACATTTAGGCAATCTTAGTTTGATACCTTGAGTTACTTTCGACAATAAACGAATTTGCTAGACTGTCATAACCGCAATTTAACACCAGGAACAGACAAACTTAAACTGCCTACTACTAGACTAAGTCGAGTTAGTAAATATTTTGTGGGGCGATGTATATGCTTTTACAACAAGATCCCAAAAATGTTCAAAAGAATTGTAAAAAAATGTTTGTGTGGTAAAGGTTACTTTAACAGAAAGAAAAGAAGAAACATGCTATTGAGTGTCAAGATGCCACGCACACAAGCATCTAATAGTTGCCGTAATAAAAAAGCTATTGTTCTTAGCTAGTGCGGTATCTAGTTGGAGCGCAGCGGAGAACAATCCTTAATCTAAGTGTATAACTATATTAATTATAAAGTAGGTAATCTGATGATGATAAGACAGTCAGAAGAACGAGAAAATCACAAATACCTAACTAAAATGTGCGTTAAAATTATTAGTTTTTGAAAGAAATTATACAATATTTCTGAATAACACTCTTAGTTTTCTCATAATTTTATGAGTGGTATTGTCAAAAGCAACCAGATTCGATTGGGAATGGAGCAACCGCTCGGGCTATTAAATAATAAGTTTAATTGTACAATATTACTTTGTAAACATATTATGTGTTGAAAAAAAAGCCCGCTGTTGCTTCTTCTCACGTCTGAGGCATTCTTTTTGGAATGGATGGTAGTTGTTGACTTTCAATAAGTGATGTCACATCCTATTTTGAATAAAAATATTTGAATTTGAATATAAATATAAGGTAAATATCACACAACTCAAGCAACAACTTACTAATACCAGTCATATTGCTATCTCCATACTTGCTATACATTGTCCTAAGCGCGAGCAGCCCAAGTTGCCACGAAAAATACATTAATATCGTTGATATTACAAAAATGTTGCAATTTTAAATATTAAATATTTGTTTATTTACTTGAATTATAAATATATCAACACGCCAATAGATAGAAGTCCAGAAATTTCTTAAATTCTACTACACATATACTATCTGATGAACTTTTAAATGTTTTTTTTTTGTATAGCATTTTTTTATTTTGTTTAAGAAGTTTAAGTTGCGAGCCCTTTCTGAATAACTGATTTAAATTTATATCTTACCGGCAACAAGATCTTTTATTTCCTTGGAAGTGACTTGCCTATTGCCTTTCTTGATTATACAAGCAACTGGATGCTCGCCATCATCAGGATCCTCAACACCAAGTACACACACGTCTTGGACAGCGTCGTTTGTTCGGATTAAGTCTTCAATCTCAGATGGTAATATCTAATAATTATTTAAGTCAAGATCAAGTTTTTATTTTTCCATTGGTTAACACACTGAATTGTTGTGTTCTTCCACGTTCACCATTACCAGTGGAAAGATCCTTTGGCCAACACAAGATGACAGCTAGGTTATGGGTACCACAACAGCGCCTATTTCTGCCGTAAAGCAGTATTGTGTAAACATTACTGTGTTTCGGTCTGAACAGCGCACTAGCTAGTGCGATTTCTGGTCAAACGAGACTTAACATCTTAAGCCCAAGGTGAGTGAGTGCAATTGTGGTGCCGCTCAGAAATTTTGGGTTTTTCAAGAATCCTGAGCGGCACTGCATTGTAATGGGTAGGACGCATCAATTACCATCAGCTGAACGTCCTGCTCCTCTCGTCCCTTATTTTCATAAAAAAAAACTTTCTATGGAGTTATCTTGCGCGCTACTGCGTACGTACACCCCAAACGCTGGTAGCGCTTCTCTGGTTTCTATAGAGTTGAAAGAGAATACGAGTAGTGGTGAACATTTACCATCAGGTGACCCTTATGCTTGTTTATCATCCTAATCCTATAAAATGTTAATAATAATTAAACGTCATAAAATCTGGTTTTCAATTTTGCATCATGATGGAAATTGTCAAATGGTGCAAGACATTTTTTGCTTTACAGGTACTTTAATATGTTTGTTATTGCTAAAGTTACACAATCAAGCCTGAGTAGATCGAATCAGAAATTAGAAGATCCGTAGGAGAACCAAAACCGACATAGCCCAAATGATTGCGAAACTGAAGTCAGTGGACAGGGCACATTGTTTGACGGACATACGACTATAGGGGCAGTAAAGTCTTCAAATGGCGACCACGTACCGAAAGAGGTAGTGTTGGTAGGCCCACCACAAGATGGACCGACGATCTGGTCAAGATCGCCGGAATACGTTGGATGAGGGCAGCGCAGGACCGATCGTCGTGGAGATCTTTGGAGGAGGCCTTTGTCCAGCAGTGGACATTTTCCGGCTGATGATGATGATGATCAATCATCGCAAGTGTAAACGGTAGTTCGATTCTCCGTGGGAACTTATAAATTAAACATTGCTATGAAGGCTTGAACTCCGAAAAAAATTTCTAACTGCTTTACGTTTTTGGACCCAAAGAACTTTTCTCTTGGTTTTAGTCTACAGTTAATAGAAATTTTTAACAGATCCTACCACCGTAATATAAAATTAAACTTACTTGATAAATTCGGTACTTTAAAACAGTTTTAACTCTATCCACATAATAGAGGAATTCATTGACATCTCTGTAGAACAGATCCCCAGTTTTAAAATATCCATCCGGTGTGAACGACTTTGCTGTTTCTTCAGGATCATTCACGTATCCCTTAAAATATGTTAAGTATTAACATAAATAGATTCAAATCAGGTTGGTACAAGTATTATGTTCATGCATGTTTTTCATGTATTGCGAGAAACTCTTTCAAATTTAAATATTCAAATTCAAAATAATATTTAAAATCAATAATTAAACGTCAAAAACTACCACCCATTCGAAAAACCCACATCAAAAAAGTAAGCAACATGCATGATATTACAAATTTACCATTTATATTAATTAATTTCTAAGTCTTTATTCACTCAAAGTGCAAAGGTATGTAAACTTTTTTGTTATTGGTGACATATAACTGGCTGGTTGTAAAACAAAATTCGATTAGGTTTTGTTTTTTTTCATAAAATTAAATGAAAGGGAATTTGTTTGAATTTAAGTGCGTTTTGTTGCTACGTTTAGTCTTGATTTAATAAGTTTAGCAACCATTTAAATAAAGTTAGCGATAAAATTGAATAGTTAGATATTCTTTACGTCATGGAGCGACGTCATTTGACGGCAAATGAAATGCAAAGAGCTGTAGGGATGTTGCAAGCGGGAAGTAATCAATTTCAGCATTTTGACATTCATAGAAGTGTTATATGTCGTCTTTGGCAGCGCTACAATAATACAAGGGAATCCGCTGAACAGCATTCAGGCCGTAAAAGGAGTACAACCACTCGGCAAGACCGTACTGGTCTGACTGATAGAACTGACTGCAAGACGCCAGCCGATGTTAACCGCTCGAGAGATAAGTTTGAGGCTACAAAATACAAGTGGTGTTGATGTAACATGGACCCAGCAAAATTGGGATAAAATTATCTTTTCCGATGAGTCGCGATTCGGCTTTAGGCCTGATACAATAAGGGTACGAGTGTACCGTCAACCGTACCCTTATTGTATTGTACCGGAAATACTGAAAGGCTCGGGTGCATTCAGGAAGTTCATCCAAACAGCGGCTCATCAGTTATGGCATTGGCGGGTTTTATGAAGAACAGGCGAACTGAGCTTGTTTTTGTAAATGGAAACATGAACGCTGAAAATAACGTTGAGGATATTCTCAGACCATATGTCCATCCATTTGCACAAACCTTTGACTCCGATTTTACGTTAATGCATGACAATGCGCATTCACATACAGCTCGGCGAACCAGTCAATACTTGGCAACGGAGAACGTCTTGAAGGACTTGGACGGAGTGACAACAACCCAGCAGCTGAAGGATTTGCTACAATTTCACTGGGAGCGAATACCGCAAGATGACATAAACAGTCTCATTAATTCAATGAATAATCGTTGCCGACAAGTTCTGAATAACTGAGGAGGCCATGCTTTGTATTAAATTTTCCTATTCTTTCACAATAAATTCATTTTCTTAAGAAATTTCATTTTGTTAAAAAAATGTTTAGTTGCTTATGTACCTTAGTTTCTGCAGTATATTATAATATTGTTAATTTCTGGTTTTAAAAGAACTAATAAAGACAGCAGCTGTTATTTTTACATCATAGGACCCTAGAAATATTATTTTAAAAATAAAATACAACGTTATAATGTAAAAAACCATCCTAAAATTTAAATTATTAGGTACCTACATGTTGCTTAGACTTTTTTGATGTGTGTAGTATGCCTCAGACCTGAGAAGAACGGGCGCAAGAAACTCAGCTCATTTTGTGATATAGTAGCCTTTACCACACAATCGCTGATTTAACAAAAAAATGTTAAATTGGCGATGAGTGTTAAAAACTCATTTATATACAATAGTGCCTAATGCCACCTATTATATAGGTATTATATACATTTACGTACAAATTATACTATAATTTAATAACTTTCGTTATAATTTTCAACATAAGACCAAATCAACATAATTTGGATATTCATTCATTCCCTTTGCCAAGAAATAATAATTACGAAGGGAAGTCTACAGAATCTGTCAACTCCAATTGTCACGAGGGGCTGCTGAAAACCAGTTTTGTGTTGGTGTCTTCTGAACTAAGACAACTATGTACTGAGTCAGATCCTTTTAGCAGGGAATCACGCGCCGCACAGTTTTTTTAATTTTTTTATATTTTAATAATTTTTGTTATATTATTTCATTTAATTTATTTTATTATTTATTTATTAAACTTTTTTGACACCACATTAAAAAAAAAAAATTACTAACATACATAATTACATGATATGGTGCAAATGGCGGTCTTATCACTATATAGTGATCTCTTCCAGGCAACCATTTGTAATACAATAAAAGAGAAAGGCAGTACATTAAAAGGGTAAGAAGTGTCAAAAATATAGACACACATAATATATACTATACTAAAATATAGATAAATTTATAAGAAAGTAAAATATGTAAAAAGTAGGAACAATAATTAACATTTCAGAATTGTTGAATTATGTTGGTGGATACATACAGATAGATTCTATCAAATAGAGGACAGATAATGTTTTTTTAGTTGATTTTTAAAGGATGCTAATGATTGTGCTTGACGGATAGTAAGCGGCAGTTGATTCCAAAGAGTAATGGCATTAATGGTGAAAGAAGAGTGATAGCTATCAGATTTATGGAAAGGAACATTTAGTATTTGTTTCGCAGCATAGCGCAACGAAAGCTCATGCTGAGACCCTAGTAGCTCAAATCAAAGGTGTAGAATGTGGGAATTGCGACGTAGACGTATAGGAAGCCAGTTGAGTTTTTTTCGGAAGGAGGAGACATGATCGTATTTACGTAGGTTAAAAATGAAGCGAAAACATAAATTTTGTAGGCGTTTGAGTTTATCCAGCTGAGCCTCGGTAAGGTTGGGATAGCAAATGTCTGCATAATCAAGAATGGAGAGCAGGCAAGTCTGCGCAAGACATATTTTACTAGGTACTGGGAGAAGATTACGTAACCGGCGCAGGGATCCATGTGCAGAGAAAACTTTTTTACTTACTTCATTCAGTTGCGTCTGCCAAGCATATAAGTGGAAAGAAGAATTTAGATTACTAGTGATGGAGTTTATAAATATTGAAAAAAGCAAGGGAGAAAGGACACCTCCCTGTGGAACTCCCGCAGAAGCATCAACCCAGGATGATTGTATATCCGCAACTTTAATACGATGTCGTCACCCTATCAAATAGCTATGGAACCAACTCTCGGCCTCTGCTGATAAATTTAAAGAAGATAAAGATTTCACTAAGATGTCGAACTCGACAGAAACAAATGCGTTACTAAAATCAAGTAAGGTTAAGATAGTAAGCTGTTGGTTATCCATAGCGAGACGAATATCGTCGGTAACTTTGACCAAAGCGGTTTCGGTGCTGTGTCCAGGACGAAAACCTGACTGCACGGGGCTTAGAAGACAGTATTTATTAAGGAAATAACTAAGTTGTTTATAAACTAACCGTTCCAGTAATTAAGAAAGGAAAGGGAGTATAGATATTGGGCGATAGTCGCGAAAAGTCAGAGGGTTTGAAATTTTTGGTAAAGGAATTAAGTGAGCTTCTTTCCATGTTTTTGGGAAAGTATTAGATTTAATCGAAAAATTAAGGATGTGGGTTATTATAGGAAGAAGAATGTCAATAATTGGAATAATCATGTTTCGGCCTACACAGTCGCTTCCTATGACTCTTGAGGAAATAGATAGTAAGTTATTCCTGACATCACTTTCAGTAAAAGGTACGAAAAAGAAAGTTTCAGGAGCTTGTTTCATGAAATTAGAGAAAGTATTTAGTGTAGTTTGCTTTGTATTGTGATCAAGAAGAACAGGACACCTTGAAAAGCGCCTATTAAGAGAATCGACGTTAAGTGAAGCAGGAAGAACTGTTTGTTGCTGTTTCCCAACACCAAGTGATCTTAAAAATTTCCAAACTATAGCAGGATCGGGATTATCGACTGATTTAAATATGTGACGTTGTTGAGCATCCCTACATATTCTGTTGCATCGGTTTCGGATACTTTTATATTTAACTCGATCGGAACTAGAATTGCTAATTTTGTACTTTGTTAATGCCCGAGTTTTTGCATTTATTAATGTTCTAATTTCATCTGTGAGCCAAGGAGCGGGAAGATGTTTCTTTTTAACAGGTCTAAAAGGCGCATGCATGTCATAAAGCTGTAAAATTAGAGAGTTGAAAAAACTGATTTTGGTTTCAATTGAGTCAGTATTATATACTACAGTCCAATCGATATTGCTAACATCATAGTTGAGACGATCCATGTTAATATTATTGAAGTTACGTAGCCAGACTGTTTGAGGTTTTAATTTAGGTAAACGAACTTTATATGACAAGAATACCAGATCGTGATATGAAAAAGGCACTGAGGTGAACTGACCATGCTTATGTACAAGGTTATTTTTTGATACAATTATTAGATCAAGTAACGATGATTCACAATTAGGTAGGTTATGAGTAGGCATTAAAGGAAGTAACTGCAAGTTGAAGGAGTCAATTATTGATTGGAGCTTTCTGCTGCGATGATTAACTTTGTACATGCAGGTTTTGAAATCTCCCATTATGATCACATGGAGTAAGACAGTCAAGAATGGATTCAAATGAACTAAAATAATCAACGCCTAACAATGGACTGTAAAACACACCCAATAGTACTTTGGAGTGTGATATGCTGACTTCAAGTACAAGATGTTCCGCAGAGTCACCGGGGGGTGGCTGAGGAAATACACTTATTATAGAATATGAGAATCGTTCACGAATATATGTATGTATATTGCAACACCGCCGCCGACTCGGCCGGTACGGTCATTGCGGACAAGCTGAAAACCCGGTAAGGAGTAGGAAGTGGAAGGAAGACAAGGTTTGAGCCAGCTCTCAGACACTAGAATTGCATGAATATTATTACAATCAAATGAAGCAAGCATATCAGTGTAGCTAGAAGGCACACTCTGAGCATTTAAATGTAAAACATTGAAATTATTAACACAATTTAGTATTTTAAGATTGTAAGTAATACTGTCGAGTCGACATAGTATTTTTCATAGATGTCATCGTAAAGTTTAGGCGCCATTTCCTGCCTCGCAGGTGATATTTGTCTTACACAGATTGTTTTTGGCAAAATTTACTGACAGTGTCCTCTCCTTTTTTGGTATGTGTAGTTTTGGGTTTTAATTTAGAGATCATCAGCATCCAATAATGCCAGGTTTTAGATTTTAGCCCGTCTCCTCTATCGAAATTTGGATGTTTTTCAACTTCAATTTCTTTACGTATCATTCTTGGAAGATATCTATTCTCTTTTGCCTAAATTTTTGGTTGGTTAAAGAATCCGATTCGGAATGTAGTTACTACATCCGTTTTGACCAATCTAAAATTTTTCTCAATTTAAAATGTAAAAAGTATTTTTTTATCAATAATTAGTATTATAAATGGAAAATTTTCACAAAATATACTGTTAAATGTTACTAAAATTTGCATTTCACGGCAAGCAATTCATTATAATATCATTAGTACAAAAGTTTCGAATTGATGTTTATTTCGCGATGTCAAACAAGTATAAGTTATTAGTTAATTAAAAAAAATCTATTTAATATAATATGACAGTAGCAGACTGTAGTTTACAAAACAACCTGTTGCAGAAACTAAAAAGCAAAAAAAAAAAACTACGTTTAAAAAAAACAACTTCAAAAACTCTAATGCAAACCTGGATACCTTTAATATTAATAAAATACGACTTATTGCTAGGTTTGAAGTCAGTGCCAATCCAAATGTAATATCAGGTACCTACACTCGCCATGCGTGACTGAGCGGGATAGCTTCGACTAGAACAAGACAATCCAAGCGGGCAGGCACCGAATTAAACCCTATCAATAGGTAATATATTATTAATATTAAAGATTTGCATACGAGGTATATTAAATTAAATCTTTATTAAGTTATTTTATACTTTTCAGTTTTTGAAGTCGGTTTTTTTAAACGTAGTTATTTTTTTATTTCAGGTATTATGATTTTGGTTGTCTGTATATTTATTATCTTAAAGCTTACCACAAACATAGGTCCCTTCACACACATCTCACCAGTAACAGATGCTTCTTTTATTTCTTTTCCAGTGTCCGGATCAATAAGCTGTAGCGAAAAAATTTCATTGAAATTGAAATGGAATTCTAACAGTTTCGATCGTGAAAAAATCTTTTAAAAGAGTCTTGGATGTATCATTGTTAAATATATTTATTATATACAATATCGTGTTTTACTGTTACGAGCAGACATACGTGACCTCATGCTGGGCATCTGCTCGTTTTGTGTTTCACTAAATATATTTTTTTGAAGTGAAACTTATTTAGAATCGTTGTGATTTCAAACCGGATGCAACGGAAAAAACGACAGGTAAGAGACAAAAATACAAAAATGTGTAGGATGAAGCCGGCAAAGAATGAGACTATGAGAGAAATATGCATACTATTGTATTTTTATGTATAAAGCGAGTAGGTATACCTTAATATATTCTTATGTCAAACGCACGACTTATAACTGCATAGACACCAGGAGAACATAAATATGGTAGCGGTGTTAGTAATAGTAGTCTTTCATAGCGGTTGAAATCATGTGTCATCCTAGCATCATGTACCAGGACTTCATATGCAGTTTAGAGGTTCATGCACACTGCAGGTTTCACTTCTGACATTTGTACTTTGTACACACGCAATTATTTTTTATATTTACAACATTCTTAAAATGATTGACAAGGTGTATTTAAAAGTTTGAACTAAAAAATACTATAATTGATTTAAATATATTATTTAAAATCAATGACTTATTTCGCGTGCGATCGGCCGGGGTTCCAGGCCGGCTAGAACTGGTTTTGTTTGTTTATAATCCAAGTCACTAGAGACAATAACTTCAATATTTTTAGTTTTTAATTTTGTTTTGTATAACTTGCAATGAGCGATTCTCTCCTAAGAACGATTATCTAAATCTACCAGGAGAGTTTCGTAAATGATTGTAAATGCATAGTCATACAGGTAAATAAATTTTTATTTTGATTTTATCTAATTTTATCAAAATGACATTAATATCATCATTTATACAATTTTATATTCGAATACAAACGGTGATATGGGCTCTTTTTGTATTAATTAATAATTAGTTACCTTTATAGTATAAACAGGAAGGCATTTACCACAGCTGCCCAGTGGTACGGGGGTTCCCTGTACTGGCATCGCAACTGCACCCAGACACTCTGTTTGTCCGTACGCGTCAGTTATAGCAGTACCTTCTTGTAAACAACTCTAAAATAACATAGTTAAAATCTGTATTTGTATCAGTTACACAACGCACTCACGCACACTATATTTTGTGTATCATTCAACACGTCTCCACACACTTAAAGCAATTATTTTAAAGGATAACTAGATGCTGCCCGCATACATATTCCAATTTACTACGAATGAAAACGTTATAAAGAACACCTTTACTTTGAGGATGTGCCTAAAATCAATCAAAAATCCTAGAAGTTTCCATGAGTTGGTAGCAATTTCTATCTATAATTATATTCTTCTAAGCTTTTGTCCATTAGATCTCCTAAACTTGCACCATGTCAACTGGTGAAAGCTTTCTTTTTTTCAGTGGTATATTTGATATGCTGTATACGAAGGGAATATTTTTTCTAGTAAATTGAATTGATAAACATGATTATTTACATTAAGGCTCATTTGACTTTTGTGACATAATCTGTTATTGAATCTTAATCAGACTGAAAAAGTGTAGCATCAGATGGCTATTTACTTGTTCGATATATTTTTAAAACACCAGTAGAGATTAAGTGGTTCCTTTTGATATAATCTAATGTATCGTTTATAAAAACTATGAATAAAAAAGGACCTATATGACATCCTTGAGAAACGCCGGATGTTGGGGAAAAAGTTTCGGATGTAAACCCTAATGTGTTTAAATAAAAACCTAGTCTAGTTCTTTCTTCCTCGTACTTCAAAGCTGTGCAATGAGTTTCCTTGTGCGGTGTTGCCGGGACGACACGACAGGGGTACCTTCAAAAAGAGCGCGTACACCTTCCTTAAAGGCCGGCAACGCTCTCGTGATTCCTCTGGTGTTGCAAGATGATGTGGGCGGCAGTGATCACTTAACACCAGGTGACCCATACGCACGTTTGTCCTCCTATTCCATAAAAAAAAATCCAAATAATATTATTTTAGCTGTATGGGTATTATCGTAATATCATAATCTTATAAATTTTATCATGTATAATTTGAGCGTCATTAATAAATACTTACTTTAATTTTATTTATTTGCAATTTGCAATATTTATTTATTTCTCTTTAAACTTTAATAAAAGTCTAAATAATGCAAAATTTGCTTAGCTTTAAAAAAGATTTTCATACCCGAAGTTCAATTAATTTGTCAGGATGCAGTTTTGATCCAGAACAGATAACTGTAATAAAACAGCTTAAATCGACTTCATCTTTTCGTCGTAGAAGTGCTGACACTATTGTAGGATTTATGAAACAATTATTTGGCTGAAAACAAATAAATCTTAAATCTATATATATAAAAATGAATTGCTGTTCGTTAGTCTCGCTAAAACTCGAGAACGGCTGGACCGATTTGGCTAATTTTGGTCTTGAATTATTTGTGGAAGTCCAGAGAAGGTTTAAAAGGTGAATAAATAGGAAAATGCTGCTAAATTAAACAAAACAACAAATTTGTTTTTCCTTTGATGTGTCCATACATAATTTCTATGAGAGAATTTATTGACGCACGGTTTGACAGTTCTTCTGTGAAACAATTTCATTACGACAGCAGGGTGCATATTTTACGCAGTAATTTTTGATGTTATTGACAAATTCATGTAAAAATATCATTATATTTATTATATACAGAACAACGTCTGTCGGGTCAGCTAGTTACAATATAAAATTAGCTAATTAGCTTTTGTATATGTAGACACTTGGGCACCCTAAGTCCTGGTAACGCAAAGCGAAAGAGTAAGCTCAAGACTCAGTAGGATTGTAAAAGATTGCGGATGCCATTTGCCCATTAAGTGGATATTGGAAATCAGTGGTACAGGATTAGTCCGCATTGGATAGCTAGGCTGATCCGTTGACCGAAATAGCTGCCAGCGCTTGGGTTTCCATTAGCCGTATTGAGGCGCGAAGATAGAACTTTGTACATTATCCGTGCCTCTAGGCCCTACGGGCTACATCAAGTCGCGCAAGTCAGATAAACAATTTGATAATTCTATGATTAGAGTTGTATTTAAACAAATTTACGAAAACCATGACCGTGTTTTTTCAGAACCATAACTCCATAATATGTTTTCTCTTATTAGAAAGGGAAAACGGGCACGTAGATCACCCGATAGAAATAAAAAACCAGCCCCAAATGGATATCAGCACCAGATATCAATATGGTGCTGATATCCGTCGTATATGCGTCGGTGGCATTTGAGAAGTTGTAAGGTTAGGTATAATACAGTAGCCAGCAGATTAACAAAATGACTCTGCAAGGCAAAAAGTTTCTAGTAGATCGTACAGTTGTAGAATTCCAGACATCAACGTGATGCGGATGGAATTCGCATTGTTACCTTAATATCTAGTGGTGAAAAATATGCTGCTGTGGATGCAGACAATCTCTATATCTCTGCGCAGCGCCACATCCATGAAGAAGCTGATGTCCCTGGGTCAGCCCAGACCCAGTGATGAGAATGGTACTAAATATCAGGCTGAATTTGCGTGTTATAGTAACTGCTGGTGGTGGCCTGAATTGAAGTACTCTAATTTGGCCTTCCCTTCCATGTGAATACGGAACTAAATGTCACTCTATGTCAATGCAGATTCGACAAATGGAGAGTTTTCAGTAAGGACAACAACCTATTCTTTAAGCTTAACAAGACTAAGTTAAGCCAGCATTGCAAACGTTGCATAGCAATAGCAATTGCATAGCAGTCTAGATTTTAGAAAGAAGGTTGGTCCGATTGTCGTAGCTATACTGAAAAATGTAGGACCACCTGGTGTTAGAAGAACTCGTACTCCATTTCGTTGATTTGCACCATATCATTGATATGCAAAATAAACAGTGTTGGGGATATAAAGGAGCCTTCAGGGACCAGTGTTGATGGGTTTTAAGTCTGAGCATGTGTCGTCTATAATAAGCTTAATGCTCCGATCAGCTCAAAAGCTAGTGATCCATTTTAATAATTTCTCGGGAATAAGGGAATAAGGCAGCTCCGCAATAGACGCTTATGACAACCCCTCGAACTCTTTCGCTAAGTTCAGACAAAGTAGGAAACTCAAAAACAACGCTGTGTGTGTATTGTGTGTTGCGATTCTGGACGTCCAGGTATGGATTCTCCAGAACTATTATGTCTGATATCGTCCTAGATTACATTAATTTGTAAATACCATTTTTTATGGCAAACTCGACTGTTGGTATGGTATGGTATAGGGGCTCCTGTTTCCGCAATTAGACCACTAGCATGGGACCATTTTGCGAGCAGTAATGTTACTCCAACCAGCCCTGCTCTTTCCAGAAGTTCAGAACATTCCTGGGGTGTTCGCAGACTTCCTGGAGCGACCTCGTATTGGTTAAGGTTTTTGCCCGTTGGTTGGCCACCCCCGCACATTCCAGGATTACGTGAGCGACCGTTTCGTCGTCGTCCAGACAGCCTCAGCACTTAGGACTGTCCGTTACGCTGATTGTGAAGAGGTGTTTGTTTAGTGGTGTGTGACCCGTTGGGGTGCCCACCATTATACGGATGTCATGTCTGTTGAGGCTGATAAGTCTACGTGTCAGTTTGGGCGATAGTGCAGGAATCGCCTCCTTCGACTGTCTACAGCTTGATACATTCACCCATCGGGTGTTGTGTAGGTCGTTGGTGAGAGAGCGTATCCATGAGCGCATTTGGCTGAAGGGCAGTGGCTCATTTCCCAACGAACCGCTATGTCCCTTGATCCATTGCAGAGTTACCCGGTTATAAGAGGCAACTTGTTCAAGGGTTTGGTGATACTCGTGTATTAGTGCTGAGTTGTAGGTACCCTTCAGCGCTGTTAGTACCGACATACTGTCATAAAGAATTCTGATTCTGTGGCCATGTACTTTTCTTCTTAATATTGCGCTGGCGGCTTCCTTGATGGCTACGCACTCACATTGAAAGATGGAGCTGTGTGTGCCCAAGGGTATGGAAGTGTGTATATCCAGTTCCTGTGAGAAGATGCCAGCACCAGTTCCAGTAGCCATTTTTGAGCCGTCTGTGTAAATTCTTAATTCTCCTATATGCTATATATGCGATAGTTTTTATGAAAAGCATGTGTTTTAGGTATCTTGTCGCATGGTGCCTCACAGAGGGGATGGTCCTTTGTTACCCTATTCCAGAGATTACTAAACTCGACTGTTATTCACACGGTTTTGAATGAGAGAGTGGTACTTCCTCGGGCGTGACGCTAAATATTCATAAGTTTTATACATTTTATAGTTATAATACTACTTAGTTAACTATGAATTTGAGATGGTAAAAAAGTAAGAAGGAGACAAAAGTACATTACCTTATATTTGTTGATCATTTCAATAATTATATCTATATTATCAGGTACGGATGTTTGCAGTATGCAAACTCCTAATGCTGGCATGCCGAGAACTAAGCCGAACCCTGACACCCAGTTTATAGGAGATACATGAAGTAGTTTGTAATTTTTTCTGAAATAATGAACATTATATGAGCACAACTTATGTTTTTTTAAAGTGATAACCCTCACTTCTAGGATTAATACACAAATAAAATTTGTAAACAAAATTTTGTGAACGCTGAGGGACTCGAGCCCACGACCTCTGGCGTTTCGTGCCAGTGCTCTAACCAACTAAGCTAACCGTTCGAGTGACGCATCATCATAAAATCTTGTATGCTTTGTTCAACTCCCAGGTTGTGGCTTCAACTACAGGATCTACTTTATAGTTTATAAGTTGGTTAGAGCACATGCACGGAATGCCAGAAGTCGTGGGTTCGAGTCCCACATCATTCATAAAATTTTGTTTTCAAATTTTATTTGTATTATATATATAATACATACTTATAATACATAAGAGCAATTGTTAAGATGCACAATGACAATAAAGAGATGTCCAGCACTTAATAGATGAATACATCTTAAAAATGTTGTATGTTTAATGTTATTCATTAATAACTTTTTGCATATTGTGTAACCCATATAAGTACGCTGTACTCAAACTCTTGTTGTTGTTGTGTTTAAATGACGAGATAAAGACGAAGACATAAGAAGAATTTTAGAAGATGAATAAAATGAAACTGATGTTGAAGAAGATATCATTGGATCAATAAAAAGTTGAAAATGATGATGGCAGCATGGGAAGAACACCAGGATCACATACAGGATCACCAAGGTCTTCTTCTTAATTCTTAATTCTTCGAAATTCTTTAAGTTCAAGCTTGTCGCTATAAAACGCACATTTTTTTAATCTTTAGGCAAAAATAATCTGGTTTTATCCGAAGATAATGCGTGGTACCAACACCTCCTTGATGAAGGTCGCCGAAGCCTGCAGGGTATCAACGTAATTTAATTTGATAAAAAAATGTACTGTATTGATATTTTTCTAACATAAAGTTCACCAATAAAATTATTTTCTATACTGTTTTATTTTGTCTTGCTATACGGCAACAGTAAAAAAAATACGACATGTTTTTGACTTTTTCAATATATTAGATCCTTGGCCACAAGGTCACAACATACTTAGTTTGGATTAGTCCAAGGTTCCAGAGTCCATAGAAAAATACAGGGCTCATGTACTTCATAGTGTACACGAACTTGTCGGATTCGCTCCCCGTGTACCACATACGGTACACCAGCTTTGAGCTTTTTTTTTCAAATTTCAGCAAAATGTTCAACTATAATTGCAATGATCGGGATCAAAAACTATTTAGGTTCGAACATTTCCTATACAATTGCATTTTAAATGAGGTTGAATGTGCCAACTATGGCAGAAGATACGCGAGGGACGAATGGGTCGTCACTAGTACATATAGCCACTCAGTATAGTATTGCATGATATGTAGATTAGGATTATTTTATTGTTGTTTGCTTGAGTTCTCGTAACAGGTTTCTGCTTGTGGCGGCGACATGAAATGGGTCATCCCCTTCCCTAAAATATGGTTGAGGGAGGCGATGGCTGGCGTCATGCTCGTGAACGTGCGCTGCTTGTGGTCGCAGGATGATCCTGTTGCCGGAGACTCGGTTTCAGAAGAATGCTCACAGAATACCTTTATGTATTTATGGTGTGTGTGGATGATGCAGCTACTGTACTCAATAACTTTTCTAATAATTTACATCTACTTTTTGGACTTTCTCGTGTAAGGCATTGACTATTTGACGTTTTAGTATGTTTGTTGCATCATTTTACATATTATATTGTAATTGAAATGATTTGTAAATCGATGGAAATGTAAATCTTGATATAAAAGAGTGGCAATAAGTTTCTTGCTACTTCTTCTCATTTGCTCAACCCTTTACGAAGTAGCGGTAGATTCCATTTTTTTGACATTCATAAGTGTCATTCCGTGACCTACATGAATATAGTGATTTTGATTTGATTTGATTTTACATACATAATAAATGTTTTTGCTTGTTATTTTTACTTGTCGGTAAAAAAGTTTCCATTCAGGTAGTGTGAGTAGTCACATTTCAAGGAACTATGCCTTAATGTTTTATTGTGGGACGTACATGGGTAACTGATACCACTTAGCATCACCATATGACATCATCTACTCTATGCGGCATTTCATCATCATCAGCTGGAAGAGTCCATTGCTGGAAGAAGATCTCCCCCAAAGATTTCCACGACGATCGGTCCTGCGCTGCTTTCATCCAATCCTTTGGATACGGCATTTATGCTCAAATAATTGTACATCTTAAATTATGAAAATGTATAAAAAAATTACTTACATATCGATTTTTTTATAATTTGAGAAGTCAAGCAATTTATCGAAGACTGTCTGATGTTTGAATGCCGCTACCTTCATTTTGTCAGTGACTGTACCACTGGTGCTAATTAGAAATGGAGAAATTGTGTCCACATCTATTACTGAAACTCTAAAATTATTAATTTTATTTTAACTTCATAATGTATTGTACAGTTATATAATAGCATGACAAAAACTAGTGCTCTTAATACACAAGTAATCTAAATTGCTCTCTATACAGGAGATTGTGGATTGCAGCCCGAGCCGTAGTCGAGGGCGTAAGTCAGCCGAGTGTGTGCTGAGTAAGTTGCTCCCAAATTTTATACGGATATTTTCAACACATTTGATAGGAAAAAACAAACAATTGTATTGCATAGATCGTTTAATTGCTCTTCCATTGTTAAAAATTATCGTAAACAGTCAAGTACTTTTCTGTAGGTATTTAGGATTTCGTTTACATTTTGTGCTGCATCTTCTGAAGAAAATTTTTAAATTTGTACAACATTTAGCACACAGCAACAAATGCGATACAAACAAAATATGAAAAAAGGGATATGGCGCCCAAGTTTTCTTTTTGCACGCGACAAACATAAGGTGATCGATTACATACAGCCATACAGTCAACTTCAAAACTATTAGTTTATTTATAAAATGCATTTTATAACAAATTATTGTGAATTATATATAAATGGTTTTTCGTCTTAATTAGGGACACACTTATGTATTCTAAAAATTTAAATCGATTTTCAGCGACATAAAACCTCTTTGTTGTTACCAAAAATAACTATATTATCCGGTTTAATTGAAAATACTTTGTTTACTCTCATATAATTTGAAGTAAAGTAGTAACTTAACTTGGTAGGAATAATACTCATATGCACTAGTATATAGTACTACATCGGTAGAATCTGTTATAGTTACGTTTATGGCCTTAGCGATGTAATAAGGCTCATTTTACAAGCAAGTGTGTTGAAAAATATATTGTATTATCACGATACGTCTTGAAAAAGCAATTCGTCATAATATCAATTACTAGCGGCCCGCTCCGGCTTCGCACGGCTATAAAATATATTGCCTATGTCATTCACTGAAAAAATGATTAAAATCGAAACAATAGTTTTGATTTATTCATTTCTGCCCATGGCCCGCACGTTATAAATTTAGAGTAAAACAATTATTTTTTCCCTAAACCACGAAGATTTCCTGCTATCTTTGGAATATCTAAATTCATACACTATATTTTTACCTATTTACTTTTTGATACATTGTCGCGCTGAGAGCTCCGATAATAAACGCGTCCGTTCGCCTATTTATAGGCACGCTCCCGCCGCTCCGGCCGGCCGGAACCACCGCATACACTACGTCTCGCAATTTTTTAATCTGTAATATCTTTGAAAATATTCATTTAAATCATATTCTACAAAGGGCCATATAGATCTATAGTAAATCAACAATGTATTTAAGGTATTTAATCAGATAAGGATTAATGCTGTATTGGTTAAAATTGCTTCGAAAATTAGCCATTATTTGTCGTAAAAAGTAAATGACAAAAAAATGTTATTGTGGGGTATCCATTAGAGATAAACATATACCATAGCGAAGTCTTCTGTACACCTTTTTAATGTGTACAATAGTACACTGTATAGTGTACTAACTATTTAGTACATTATTTTGATAAATCTCGTAGGGCTCAGCCTGCGTTTGCAATGTAAGCGGAGAAAATTTTATTATTTACGACATCACATAAGAAACCTCAAAAATAACAGTATTTCTCCACTATTTAATGGATGTTATTTATACAAATAAGCCTTCCCCTTCAATCACTCTATCTATAAAAAAAAACCGCATCGAAATCCGCTGCGTAGTTTTAAAGATTTAAGCATACATAGGATATAGGGACAGAGAAAGCGACTTTGTTTTATACTATGTTGTAATACTAGCTTAAGCTCGCGACTTCGTCGGCGTGGAATTGTTACTTCGGGTTAAGGCTACATATAGTCCGCGACCTCGTTTACGTAAAAGTTGACGTTGCGTACACTATATTTTTAGATTTGTTTTCTTCCGGCAGAAGTAGATATTGATTTTCACCCGAACCAGATCTCGATACGGCAACATATATTGGAAAAACAAATTCTGTTCCTTTCTCGCAGAGCTAACTGGAGCCACCGCCCTTCCCGCCGGCTTTGCACATCATAAATGCACGCGCAGTACTTGATCATTATTTGCTACACTATGAATTTAAAACTAGAATATCATCTCCTAAGATGTTCATTGAAATGTAAAGGGCAATTTTATTTATTATTAAATACTGTGATGAATAACGTATTTATTTGGATAAGAATTAATACCATACAAATTAAATTTAAAAACAAAATTTATGAACGATGCGGGATTCGAACTCGTGACCGTGACGCTCCTTGCGAGCACAGGTGCGAGTGCTCTTCCACTGACGTTCGAGTGACGTATCGTTGATAAATCTTTTATAATATTATGTTTAACTCTCAGGTTGTGGCTTCATATACAGGATCCACTTTACAGTTGATAGCCTGCCCAACCCCAATATTTTTCATATTAGAAAATTGACTTGAGATGTCGCTCCTGCAAATCTAAACAATTTGTTATTTTAAAGTGGTAACCCTCGCTTCTGAACTAATTACACAAATTAAATTTATAAAAAAAAAATATAAACGATGTGGGACTCGAACTCGCAACATCTCGCCTTCCGTGCGAGTGTTCTTCCACTGAGCCAACCGTTCGAGTGACGTATCGTTGACAATCTTGTATATATGTCATGTTCAACTCTCAATTCAGTCCCGCATCGTTCATATTTTTGTTCATGTTCAATTTTGTTTTAAATAAAATCAATATGCTTAATTAGTATATATCCAGGTAACACTGAAAATATTTAGAAAATGAAAAATTAATGTAGAAATTTTCCAATACTTTTATTGTTTTTCGAAGTAATCTCCGTTCCTCTCTACATATCATCGCATTCGATGGAACCACTGAGAAAAGCAGTGGGCTCATTCTTGCTTAGGGGTCTCTTCTATAGCATTTTCGTACGCTTTCACCGCATCTTCGGGACTCGTAAAGCGAATACCTTGAATTTTATCTTTAGTTCTTGGGAATAAATAAGAATCGCAGGGCGCTAGGTCAGGACTGTATGGCGGATGACTCGTTATCTCGACACCTGCAATAGTCAAATATTCAACAGTCCGTTTTGCGAAGAGCGCTGAAGCATTGACGTGGTGAAGGAGGATCCTGCTTCGAGGGCGTTGCTATCGAATTTTTTCCAAGATAACAGGCAAACAGCGATTGACATACCAGTCTGCAGTAACTGTCCTTCCATCTTCTAGCACAACTGTCGCGAAATGACCTTTCCGACCAAAGAATGAGGCAATCATCTTTTTAACTGACTTCAAAAAAGGAGGAGGTTCTCAAATCGTCGGTATTTTTTTTTATGTTTGTTACCTCTAAACTTTCGACTGTGAGAACCGATTTTGATAATTCTTTTTTATTCAATAACTGGTGCTTCCCGAATGGTCCCATTGTAATTTGGTCCAGATCTGACACTGGAATCCATGAGAAAACCATAAAAGGTCTTAAGTTTTGCTATACAAACGTATAGCAAAGTGGATAATAAATTTACGAATAACTCAATATAGCGCCGACAGATTTAGATGATTCTGTTTTTATTGGAAGGCATACTTCAAAGATAATTTGGTGAGAGATTTTTTTTTTTTTTATGGAATAGCAGGACAAACGAGCGTACGGGTCACCTGGTGTTAAGTGATCACCGCCGCCCACATTCTCTTGCAACACCAGAGGAATCACAAGAGGAATCACAAGAGCGTTGCCGGCCTTTAAGGAAGGTGTACGCGCTTTTTTTGAAGGTACCCATGTCGTATTGTCCCGGAAACACCGCACAAGGAAGCTCATTCCATAGCTTTGTAGTACGAGGGAGAAAGCTCCTTGAAAACCGTACTGTAGAGGACCGCCACACATCCAGATGGTGGGGATGAAATCCTAACTTGTGGCGTGTCGTGCGAAGGTGGAATTCGGCGGCAGGAATCAGGTTAAACAGCTCTTCGGAACACTCCCCGTGATAGATGCGGTAGAAGACACACAATGAAGCGACGTCTCTACGCAACGCCAAGTGATCCAGCCGTTCACAGAGCACTGAGTCCCCGACAATTCGAGCTGCTCTACGTTGCACGCGGTCAAATGGATCGAGCAGATACTGGGGTGCGCCAGACCAGAGATGACAGCAATACTCCATGTGTGGCCGGACCTGTGCTTTGCAGAGCGCTAGAATGTGGGCCGGCTTGAAGTATTGCCGTGCTCTATTGATGACGCCCAGCTTCTTCGGAGCCAATTTGGCTTTGCCCTCCAGATGGCCACGGAATTGGCAATCGCTCGAGATTTCGAGACCCAGTAATCCGATACTAGGCGCGGCTTTAAGAGAAGTGTTCTCGAAGAGCGGTGATACGACAAATGGTTTTTTTTTGTGGTAAACGCGCAAACTTGAGTCTACTGGGGGTTAAATTGGACAAGGTTCAATTTACCCCATTCCGCGACCTTCTCGAGAGAGAACTCGATAGAAGACACAAGTTTCTCCCGGCACTGGTCGACGATTTCCCGAGAGAGACCTGCATGGCCCGTGTATACGGCATCACCAGTGCTGTCGTCCGCATAGCAATGTATGTTGGAGGTGTCCAACATGTCATTGATATGCAGAAGAAACAGCGTAGGAGATAGCACACAGCCTTGGGACACTCCAGCATTCACGGGCTTCGGGTTCGAGCAATATCCGTCGACAACGATCTGTATGCTACGCCCAGTGAGGAAGCTGGAGGTCCACTTGCACAAGCTCTCGGGAAGCCCAAATGATGGAAGTTTTGAGAGGAGCGCTTGTGCCATACACGATCAAAGGCCTTCGCTATATCCAGGCTAACTGCCAGGCCTTCCCCCTTGCTTGCAATAGCCGCCGCCCATCTATGTGTTAGGTATACCAGAAGATCACCTGCCGACCGACCATGGCGAAAGCCGTATTGTCGGTCGTTGATCAACTGGTGCCCCTCTAGATATACCAAGAGCTGGCGGCTAATTATGCTCTCCGTGATTTTGGAGAGCAGGGAGGTAAGAGCAATAGGCCTGTAGTTTGCCGGATCCGAACTGTCTCCTTTTCTTGGAACGGATGGAGAAGGGCTGACTTCCATGAGTCAGGGACTACGCCTTTGGAATAAGAGTGCCGGAATAAACGCGTTAGCACCGGCGTCAACTCAGGGGCACACGTTCTATGCACCATTGCAGAACTGCCATCCGGCCCGCTCGACTTCCTGACGTCCAACGAAAACAGAGCTCACCTAACAGTTTTCTGTCTGAACTGTACTTCAGGCATAGAGCTCTGACACCGCGGGATGGTCGGTGGTGTATTTCCGTTGTCGTCAAGAGTCGAATTGGAGGCGAAAAGAGCGCACAGGAGCTCGGCTTTCTCTTTTGCCGTATGGGCCAGGGTGTCATTCCTCATGTGCAACGGCGGCATGGACGGCTGGTTGAAGTTACCAAGAGCAGCTTCCGACAACGACCAGAACTTGCGTGTTCCGGTCGGGTAACTGGAATGCTGCTCGCCGATTTTGACGACGTGCTTAGACTTCGCACGGGCGATTTGCCGCTTAAAAAATCTGGAGACACGGTTATATTTCCTCTTAAGAACTTTGCAGTTCGGATCCTTTGTGCCCAGCACCGCAACCCAAGTTCGATACGCCTGTTTTTTGCAGTCAGATGCTGCTTTAACTGACGCATCAAACAAGGCTGTGATCTGCCACCGATCGGTACTACAGAGCTTGGTATAAAAATATCCATGCCCTGCAGTATCACATCGGCTACTGCAACGGCGCAGGCACTAGGATCATCCGAAGGGAAACAAACCTTGCCCAAGGGTAGGATGCAAAAAAGGAACGCATCCTATCCAATCTGCTGACTTGTAGTGCCAAACGCGGCGGGTCGCTGGTGGTCTGCGACGTTGGCGTCGGATAGGCACTACACTTCTGACCAGGCAATGGTCAGACGTTCCGAGAGGGGCGTCGACAAAGACCTGGTAACCATCGGGATGTGTACCAATTGGGACAGACCATACGCCAATGCAAAATTATGCACAGATCGCCCTGCGTAGTCTGTGGTACGTGATCCAAGCCATTCAGCATTGTGCCCGTTGAAATCACCTAAGACTACGATTTCAGCGGAGGGGATCTGTGCAAGCTCGTCGTCAATTGCCGCTTGAACGCAGCCCATGAGATGATCGGTTTCTGCGTTACCACTATGGGACCTGTAGACACACGCATAGATATGGACGCGGTCCTCTAAATCTACGCGGAGCCCTCTGGCTCCGGAATTGAGTAGACAGGTCCCTACCCTCAAAATTGCCGAGACGGCGACAGCAGATATCTTCCCTAACGTACACACATACCCCGGCATGAGGCAAAAAATTGTGCTCAATTTAGTACCCGGGGTACGTTAAATATGAGGTATCGCTAGGTCGAGATATCTGCGTCTCCGTAAGGAAACACAAGGCCAGCTGCGCCGTCTCAAGGTGGTGGTGGACGGCGTTTAAATTGGAGTGAATTCCCCTGATATTGCAAAAGTCCACGTTGAGCGTGGAACGGGGTGCCGTGGTGTTTCTGCCTCGTTTGTCCTCGGTCATGCGCGATTCTGTGCCCACCCCAGAATACGAAGGGCAGCCCGAGCGAGAGTGCTCGGGGAGGGATTCTCCGGCTCTGGTAGAGCCGGTACCCTCCTGGGGTAATATCTCTTTATGGACCGCTCTCATATTTTGTTGGGGGGGGGGGGGGGGGGTAAGGGACGGCCACCGGTCCTCGACACTAACCTATGCGGAACATAGCGGCAATAGGCCGCTACTGCACGCCGGTATGCTGTGCGAGTGTGGTAATTAACCCGGACGAGTCTGGCCCGATTGTGCTGACGTCATAAGACGGCAGCGTGACTCTCCCACTTCTAAAAAGCCCTTGAGTTTGGTTTGGTTCTGATAACGGAATCCATGACAAAGTAACGGAACACTGTCTGTAATCAAATTGCAAAGTACTTACGTTCATTGCTGCATTGATAAATTTAATACATATATTTACCCATATTTAGACCAATTGTTAGTTAGTATAACTTCAAATTCACTAAAAATCATGAAATAAAAAAAAATAACAAAAAAACAACTGCCTTCAAAAACACTATTCCAAAACAATAGATATAATGTGCACATAAAAGTATAAAAATAATTGCGTATATATACAATCTAAATTATTAATCTTATTCTAGTTACAATTGTTGAAAATTTTTGGAGTCGGTGTCATCCAAGATAGGTTTGTTAATACATACATAGTTATAAGTGAGATGTGCTTGAGTCGTGAGGAGGCGAGAGCGGGTTGCGGCCGAAGGACACCGATCGAGGGTCGAAAGAATCAATTCCCGAGGTACTTAGACTCCCGCTCGCAGCGAAGGCGGCTATAGTCCGGAATTTATTCTTTTACCCGTGTTAAGCACTCTGCTTTTCATTTGGAATATGAGGTTAAAACTAGTTTTTTATCTAAACTATTTATTGATAATATATATTAATATTAGTAGTACCTATTTAAAATTCTCAACTTAACAATTTATGTCGACCTTCTAAATTTTAAATATGGAACTCACCGCGTAATTGTTGCGGCTTATTCCGCTCAATGAAGTTTGCGCTAAGTTCACACTGGCTGTTTAGAAAGTCACATGGCCGAAGCATTTTTTTACATAAAATTCTTCACAGCTGACAGCAGTTCTATTTTTAAAGTTCATTCCGGCCCTTAGGTGGGAAGTAATTTGTATGAGTTTTTCCCTCTCTATGGAGGGAAGCAGAACTTTCCACCCAATAATCAGATCAAAACAACATTACTTTCGAGTATGAGAAATGAAAACACACTTTTTGTACTAAAAGAGTATGAAAATAATACTTACTGAAAGTTTTCTTCTGGTTCATGGTCGTCGTAGTCATTAATCAACTGAGATAGCAGACTATTGGTGCTGCCAAATGTTATTATCCTTATGTCAAGGCCCAGGTCCTGTGATACTTTTGCATAAATGTCGTAAGAGTCCTCATCACAAAATGATATTTTCGGAGAAGTTATTTGAAACAATCTCTTAATTTCACCTTAAACAACGTAATAAATTATATACCTACTTGATTTAACTTTATTCCCAAGAATATTATATAATAGTGTCTGTAACATATAGATAAGAATAAATTACTGCCTTCTACTGTCAGTAATTAGTTGTCAATAATCTAAAGCTGTCCCAATATACCCGATAAGTCATTCTTATCGCCTTATATTGGGATGCGTAAATTGCAATTTGCATACAAACTTCTATCGCTGGTAAGCTGTACGTCGTCCCATTGACAGACAGCGTGTATGGATAAGGTGAGTTACCGTCGATAAATTAATTGGGACAGAAAAGTCAACGACAGTTACGCCTGAATATTGAGAACGGCCTAAATGAATTTATAATCGGAGATATAACCTGAAAAAATACACAAGACAATTTTTGGGTCATGAAGCTTTGAATGAAAGGTATCTCTCACGGGGTATGCTAGCAGTTATACGAATAGCGTGCCGTAGAAATTCCATCCATTTAAATAAATAACTGTAAGGTCCGTATTTCAGAAGGCATCTCAATACGTAATCCGTGATCAATTATGTTTTGTCACTGTCTGTTTATGCGTCTATGATTCTAAGCCATGAAAATAACAATGTTAATTGTTTGTAAGTGCCTTAAGAATGACGCTAAGAGAAAAATCAAAATCTAATGTTTGATTCGAAATAAAATAGAAATTAGACCATCAACATTACTTCTAGATCTTGGCATCCTTATAGACAAAGAAACATTTTTTCGCCATATTGACAACATAATCCTAGAAAATTCTAGATTTTATTAGTCGAACTTGCAAAGTTCTTAGAAAATAAGTTATGTTTGAAAACGGGCGCTGCGTGGATGATGTTGCTATCGAGACCCCTTCTTTTGTTGTCAAAATATAAGGCTACATGTTTACATTATTCCTTTATTTGATTGAAGTGTGTGTAAATTAGTACCTGTAGGTACTCAATAACCCTTATGGTAATTTATATCATATACTTTTTTTATTTTAACTACACATTTTCACCATTTTGTTGCATCAATGCATTTCAACGATGAAGCTGTAAATATACATCTAAAAGAGTGGGTTTGGTTTTCTTATGAATCGTATTTTAAAATAGTTCAAAATATTTTTTCTTACTGTATTTAAAATTAGGATCGACTCCAAGGATAGGTAGCCCGTTAAATAGCGCGCTCATGAAAGGTATCATCAAGTCTAAATGATTTTTTCCTCCTAAAGCCAGTACGTCTCCTGGTAAGAGCCCACACCTGCGCATATATTTTGCTAACTTCACAGAACGACTTGCTACTGATGCAAATGATTCTTCCTCTCCCGTTGCTCCATCTAACTGAAAAAAGAATTAAGTTTTTAATAATTTACTAATTACATAGAACTAACAATTTTAACTCGAATTCTTCGCGAGTACAATAAGTTAAACGATACCAATTCAGGAGGGCTGGTCAGGTTTAAAGAAAGTGTTGTTAAGTATTTAGCTGGTACTCAATCTGCATTTGTCAAATAAGTAGTTTTTCTTTTTTATTCGTCTTCATTATTTTAATAAGTTAAAGTTATAATTTGTACTTTCATTTTTTTTTATTATAGCTTAGATAGTATTAGTTCTATTTTTCAGAAGTAATTAGGGAGTATTTTTTGTAATTTTTATGTTCACCATAATTGTTGTATACTTTAGAACTACTAATTGTAACATCAGATTAAGAAAATTGTATTGTATAGATTGTAAGGAAGGCACTTTGGTTTTAACTAGTCGTAAGTAGTTTTGCTTTGGAATAAGCAAAGATTGCTTAGTTAAAAAAATTATGAGTGGGTGTTCAATAGAATTTTGATAAATTAACTTTAACACTAGTTCTGTATTTATATACGTTCATAATTTATAAGTATTTTTTGTAATTTTTATGTTCACCATAATTGTTGTATACTTTAGAACTACTAATTGTAACATCAGATTAAGAAAATTGTATTGTATAGATTGTAAGGAAGGCACTTTGGTTTTAACTAGTCGTAAGTAGTTTTGCTTTGGAATAAGCAAAGATTGCTTAGTTAAAAAAATTATGAGTGGGTGTTCAATAGAATTTTGATAAATTAACTTTAACACTAGTTCTGTATTTATATACGTTCATAACGAGTTCATATTATAGCTTAGATAGTATTAGTTCTATTTTTCAGAAGTATATAGAGATAGGCACTCCCTAATTTCTTATATGATATGCACGCCCCTGTTGTTGTTAATATGTTTTAATATGACGGTTATCAATTTTTTGCTTCTTTTAGGGTTATATAGTTCACCGGGACACCACGGTGGCGCAACCAGTCGCACATCTTAGTGTACATAAGCTACCAAATTGGACACCATACAGACACCAGAGTCATGACGCCTCCGAGCTGCTTGCGCCATCCAACGGACACGAGGTGAATAACTCTCTATAAAGCTGTATTATATTTTGTTTGCGGCCACTGGTTGCGCCACCGTAGGTAGTGTCACCGTGTGTGTGTGAATTTTTATAATGTGTTGTGTGAACATTTATTTTTTGTTATATTTCTCACGACGTCGTGACCTGACGTGATGTGATGATCGACACACATAAGAATTATGATTTTTTTTTTAAATTTCACTTCTTATGGCTCGAAAAAAAAATATGAAAGTGAATTTTCTTCGATGCGCGAGCACAGCGATATTATTTTCCGACACGATGATGTTATTCGAATAATTATATTAATTGAATAATAATTGAATAAATTCTTCAGCAATAGTAAATAGCAGCCTGACCATAGAAACATTATTCTATTATAATTTAAAAATGAAGAAAATTATACGCTTTCTATTCGGAATCCGTTATTCTTTAATCGTTATTTATTGCGTTTCCTCTATTTCGTAAGAAATGATAAATATTTTTCTGATATTAAAATGAAATATATTTATGCATTATATATTTTCAGCATTACACAATAAAGTTATAGAGCCAAGTGCAATTTTTGAAACACTTCATCAGCTTGGTACCCGACTGTTTATATATATTTATTATTATTCATTAATATTACTTATTCTATATTACTCATTTATTATTTATTTAACTATTCTATATTATTCACGGCCAAGGGACATTCGTCAGTGGTCTTCCATCGCTTGAGCCTGGCTATATCATGCGAATACTATGCAATGCATCACATGACATCACACGCTGATCTGCGCTACGCATTGCAGCACACTCGTTCGTGTACATTACCAAAATTTACTGGTACTTATTAGTCGGAAAACTCACAACTTATGACATATCTTAAGACAATAGCATTAGCTTAACGCATTAGAAAATTTACAACTATGATTTACATAAAATATAATCACAACTCCCTTTAATTACCTACTAACGCAAAAGCTAAGTCTTAAATATTGACGGTAACGTGAACTTATGTTCACAAAAATGAATTTCATATAGATTCAAACACTTAATTCAATTTGTACGTATTTAGGGAGGCGAAATATATTTTTTCGCTATCACACGGCTTTGTACTTTGCTTTGACTTTTTTTTGTTTTAAAACTACCATCAAAAATAACATTGAATAATCGGTAAATTCAAGTCTTACCAAATTAAGTTAATTTGAATCCTTTATCCCTTTATACCTTCGATGACGAAGAAAGAGCCTCCGTATTGTTTTCTGAAAGTGTGACGTCACAATTTTCAACTTGGTGGTTATCACTCATAATTGGATCATCGAAAGAAAACTGCAATAGTATTTGACCACCTTCGTATATTCTACAGCAAAAGTAACGACGACCCAGAGAGGCCCGTACCGTACGACAGTCCGAGCACGAATGCCTCGAGTATCGACAATGTGACCGTATTTATAGGGCTCGTGTTTTCGATTAATTATTTTTAAAAATAATTTTACATCACAATGTAATCAAATGATGACTTATAATTTAATTTTATAGTAAGATTATTAGTATTCTTATTCTTGATTTTATAATAGGTTTGTTGTAGTATACATAGTATTTGTAGTACGAGTAATATGTATTTTTGTAACTCCTACCTAAACATGAATTTATCGCAGATTGCAGTACTTTTTGCGTGAAGAAGTAATAAATACACACACACACGGACAAACATTCCTATTTATCATTCATATAATCTAGAATCCTACTAATGTAGGATTTTAGAGTAAAATTATTAAGCTATATTATTGTAATGTTTCATTAAAATCCATTCAATAGTTTATGCGTGAAGACGTAACAAACATACACACACTCTCACAAACTTTCGCATTCTTATTTAACTATTCACCACAAGGAAATTTATGACATAAATATCAAAAAGAAAACCAAATACTAATCTATGTAATTAATTATATAAATAAAAAAAACAGCTACTAAACTATGTAATTAAAATAAAAACAACACAAAAAAAACCTTTAAAACTATTACAATACATACAATACATAAATTCGCATTAAGGACACAACCTTCATCGCTGTCTGCACGGCGCCCGCGTACGACAATATTTACATGCAAATAAATTAATAATTTCTATTGTATTTACGGTTCACGTTTTTGTAGGATTATTTATGATGAACATTTATATTTGTAACTCCTGTGATATTTGGGGAGTAAGCATAAATAGCTTGCAGATTGCAGATTTCTTTTCTACTTACTTCACACTTCTTATATTTTTGATAATTCACACTATATTTTTATATATTATAGCCTATTTGTTATTTTGATGTGTAAGCTATATTATTGCAAAGTTTTTATAATATTAGTAAGACAGTAGGGTTGGCAGCCCTAGGTGTCACGAGCGCTCTTTTGTCCACCTCTTCCATAAAAAAAATACTGACCTGGCATATACAGTCCGAATGTCGTCTCATCGACTCCAGTAATATATGTCCCATGTGATAATCAGGCTTAATAATTAATTTCGTCATATCCTTCGACAAATAACTTGATCCTTTCCAAACTTCTCTGCAAATCTAAAAAAGTAGGATATATGAAGAAAAATAATATTCATTAGATTATAAAATAAAAGACACATGAACAAAGTGACTTCCGAAAATTTATTGAAGTGGGCGTTACTTTGCGGAAATCCATAATGATACCAATGGTTTGAGTTTTCTTTAGTGTTAATTCCGCCAATATTTGTCTAAGATATATATAGTATATAGGTCAAACAGGTCGAAATTTCGAAATTAGATTAAAGGAACATATTGCCGCATTTAGGAATAATCATCCCGAAAAATCACACTTCGCGAAACACTTAATTGATACCGGTCACTCACTCGGAAACAATAATAATTTTAATATTTTACATACAAGTGAAAAAGGATTCCGCTTAAATGTGTTAGAGCAATTAGAAATAATAAAACACAAAAATAGCATGTTTACATTGTTGAATGAACAAACAAATTTAGTCCCATCACCATTGTTACGTATCTCTTCCGGGGGTAATACGTCACAACAGCCGACCAATCACAGCGCGTCATTTCTTGGGACGAGGGTATATAACAGCGGCTTCCGGCTCATTTGATTCAGTCTCGTGCCAGATTTTGGCGAGACAACACGTCCTGAGTATGCCTCGTGTAGAGGCGAAACACGTGTCGATTTGTTTATCGACAAATATTGGCGGAATTAACACTAAAGAAAACTCAAATCATTTGTATAAAGTGACTTCCCATTAATAGAGACATTAAGAAATGTGTTAATGAACACATTCTTGGTTAAATCTATCTAGCAGTTTAAATTAAAGTAGAATAACTTATTAGTCTAAGTTAAGGCTAGATTGTAATGCAAATGAGGGCAACATTATAATATCTATATTATTATGTTCTCTAGATGTAAGAAAAAAAATTTGATTGTGAAAGAGCCATACATAGAGTTACTGAAGAGAATATTTAAATTTGTGACTTGTCTTTGATGATTATATTCAGCTGCTAGAATGAGGTGATAGTTTCACCACATTCTAGCATTATTTCGTATACTCTCCGAGATAAATGCGTGAAGACAATGAAGCCTCGAGCTCATACTTGAGTGCACTAGTACAAACATGAAATACTAACAAAAATATGTGACAAGACAATCCGAATTAATATTTTAGACCGATCGGTGGTCGGCATTTAAACGCGTTTAGGCTATTACTACGTTTAGTTTGTGTTGGTGAGATGCGAATCGTAGTTATAAACTGGCCTGCAGTAAACCGTAAGTCTGCCGTAAACTAAGTTCAAACAGTTTTAATCGCGTTCTTATTCAATGGTGAAATCAGTCACCACCATCTGGATGTGTGGCGGTCCTCCACTGTGCGCTTTTCAAGGAGCTTTCTTCCACGTACTACAAAGCTGTGGAATGAGCTTCCTTGTGCGGTGTTTCCGCGACGTAACGACATGGGTAAATTTAAAAAAAGCGCTTACAAAGGTTCCTCTGGTGTTGCAAGAGAATGTGGGCTGCGGTGATCACTTGACACCAGGTGACCCATACGCTCGTTGGTTCTCCTTTTCATAAAAAAAGTCAGCCCTTTATGCACAGGTCGCCTCCGCTCCCCACAGTCTATAGAGCGCACCTAAGTACTCTCAAGCTGAGTTAGTAAAGTCTGACCAATGTATAAACTTTAGCTTTAATAATAAGCAATAAGGCTTTAGCCTGCACTGCTCAAGCAACTAGTACTAACGTAAATTCATTTGAAAGCTGAAATTATGCTGAGCTTAAGCTAAGACCGCCCAATACAAAAGTCAAGTTTTACGTGAGTAAAGTCTTACCCCCTTATTCATAATAGTCTGCTAACTTAAAGCATTGCTAATTCTCACTCTGTCTTCTTCTATTGACGTAAGTTAGAATGAGAAATAACACTCTTTAGCAGCTGTTATAAGTTAGCGGACCATTATGAATAAGGGGGTTAGTATTCACTATAGATCTAGCCTTAGAGTTACGCTTTTATACGAGCGTTAATAAAACTTATGTTATCATTTATTCATTTTCATCCAGTATAAAATCTTCATTTACCTACAATACTGCACATCCTAACTAATATTATTCTCGTAATAACGTTATTATGACTTCACGTGTTAACTTAACAAATCTTATAACCGTATTTACAATACTATGACTACATAAAATTAAAACTATCATTACGTGGAAGCGTATCAAGAATACTGCCAGCATTTCCGCGTTGTATAGCTAGGCTGATCGGTTGACCGAAATAGCTGCCAGCACTTAGGTTTCCAATAGCCTTATTGAGGCGCAAAGATAGTACTTTGTACATTCTCTACAATTATTGAAAAATCCAAAAATTCTGAGTGGCACACAACTGCGCTGGTCACCTTGAGATATAAGTTATCAAGCACCCTACAGACCGAAACATAGTAATGCTTACACATTACTGCTTCACGGCAGAAATAGGCGTTAATTAATAAAATGTGCATTTATTTATCACCCTATCTCAAAATATAAGTAAAATAAATAAAGTAGGTAGGTAAATAAGTGTTAAACAAAAATATTAGTTTCGTTGTATTTATTGTAACACCTTGTCGTTAACAATATGGTTTGCAATACAATGATTTGATTTTGACAACTATATGGCGACTGCTAAAGACAAGTGGTAGTGACCCTGCCTACTGAACTAAATGTCCCGGTTTCGAGTCCCGGTAAAAAACACATTCGAGTCCGGGTGCAAACATTTATATTAAATATGAATGTTTGTTTCAGAGTCATGGATGTATTTTTGTATTCATCTATGTTGTAAATAGGTATCTCTGAAGTATTGACAATAGAGTGGGTCAGGAATTGGAAATAATAACTCCCCTTAAAGGAACGAGTCTTGAATTTGCGTTTACTTTTCGAACTTGCACTTCGCCGGTCTGCCGCTGCAGCTCTTGTCGGCGGCAAGACGGCGGCGGTACCTTCAGCAGATCACACCGCACCAAACACTAGTTCTCTTCTATCTACTTCTTCTTCTTTCTTCTTAATCACTTTCCACGTTTCACTACTTCGTCTTCTCCTCTTTATTTTCCCGTTTCACTTTGGAGTCTGAACTAGAACCCCCGGATAGAGAATAGAACAGCTATTTTTAAAATGATTCCCTTCCATTCCATCTTTAAATTTAAATTGTACTAGAAATTTCTTTTAACTATTTTTATCCTGCTTACAGTTTTACCATCCTATTTTCTCTGTTCGATTTGATAATGAACTTACTAGACCTTTCCATTCACTTTACAAAACTCAAAAAGTTCTATACACTATTCGGTGTACCTATCGCACCCGGGTCTACAGCGTCTGAAGTAAACACTTTTCCGCTGACCTACGAGTATTGCTGAAGGAGCTGTCGAAATTATCATTGTCTTGAAGTTTGACAACTCTCGTCATGGACGTCGAAGCGTTGCTACGTGAAAATATATTACTATTATTATTACTAATATTGATTTTGATTTTCATGCGGACAAAGTCAATAGAATTACTTTAAATACTGCCTTGCTAAGACTCACCCTAGGATTATAAGAATGATTATAAGAATACACATTCAAACCAATTATTTCACAACATATGTTTCGTAAATGACATAAGCCTTACAATTTATGATCATGAACTAATTCGTGCCATGAAATTAATAAACATTTTATACTTGGTATAATATTTTATGAGCATGTACTGTATTAGTTTCCCTCGACTTCGTGTGAACTGTATGTCTCATTGAATTGAACAGAAATATGTAAAAATGAAAAATATTTATTTCAGTAACAAACATGGTACAAACATAATAGTCGATGTGACCTTCTATTAAGTGAGTAACACCTGTGCCAGAAGGCCACGCAAAAAAAAAATAAGGAAAGTTAAAAGTGTTGATACTATATACGTAAATATCGATCCTAACCTACTCTGTTGCACTATAAATTAAGAGGGACATATTGTTCGAATAAAAACAAAATTGTATTACGAGTACCCGGTTAAATTATGAATGCACATCTACATACATTTACTAGCATTATAACAAACATAACATAAAAGGCAGTAAAATTTTCCCAAAATTGATTCCTTTACAATACTTTTTGATGTCATTTCTGATATACTAGATACTACTACCGCTTTGGAAACAAATGGCGCTCTGAGAGAGAAGAAGCGACACAAGAAACTCTCCCAGCATGATCGAGAAGTCATGTTTCGGTCATTGAATCTAATGTGCAAAGGAGACAACATCTTATGTCTCAAGGGCAAATGTAATGCATAAGAAAAATCCAAAAATTCTGAGCGATTTTTTGGATTTTTAAAGAATCCTGAGCGGCACTGCAGTGTAATGGCAGGGCGTAACAATTACCATCAGCTGAACGTCCTGCCCGTATCGTCCCTTATTGTCTTAAAAAAAGTCATAAAAACTCGAATGATTTATGGATCCGATCACTAAGACCTTACTAATTGTGATTGTATAAAACATTATGTTATCACTGACCTGCCTTGGCTCAGCTACGTACTGTTATAGGCTATTGAACCAATTAAAAAACTTTGGTTCATTCGACCCCGAACGACATCTAGAAAAATGTGTCGGAAGTATGAATTAGCACATAACAATTGCAATTGTTTACAAAATTAAGATGGAAAACGTGACATGTTCGATAGCTGTGGGCTTTATGAGGAAGCTCATGGTCGCTCAGAAGACAATGACGAAGGCTGCTCGGAGTGTCCCTGTGATGTTGGAGAAACTCAGTCACCGAGATAACCCGGTTGCGAAACTGAAGTGGCAGTAAAAAAAATTAAGTAAATTTTTCAAAAAGTTATACTTTTCTTTATTAACGTTAATGTTTATTTTAATATCTAAATATTAATAGTTTTTCTTCATTTAAAAAAAAACAAAATGTTATCTTTTTTTCATCACAATTTATTAGTAACAATTGCAATTTTTTATTTGCTAATACATACTTTCGATATATTTATCTAGATGTCATCGTTCATATTTTTAGGAGCTATATCAAGAATCAACACGTATTTCAACTTGTTGACTTGACTAGGTCAATACTAGAAATAGTCTCACAATGTCAATACTAGAAATAGGGATATGCTTGCTGTTCATGTAAGTCGACTCCAAAAAGTCACAACTTCATTCAGAGGTCTGTGTATACGTTTTTATAATAAGGTCCCTATTGACATTCAGAACTTACCTTTAAATGAATATAAATCAGTGCTAAAGAAAAAGTTATATACAAAAGGGTACTATAAAATATCTGAATATCTGGATCTAAAGAACCCTTGGAACTGAGCTGCTGGGCTGTTACATGTCTGTCTTAGTTTGATAAATGTCATTATAGTTATATAATTTAAATATTAATATTGTTTCTGTTTTTTAATCAATTTTAATAATCATTATCATGAGTTATGTAATTTGAAACAAAATTGTAAGTAGAGGCATTTAGTAAGTATTGCATAATATGTAGATGAACTTGAATTGTTTTGTTATTCGGTAGATTTCTCGTGGCAGGTATCGTCATGCTCGCTTAAATGCCTCTGCTTGTGGCGGCGACGTGGGGCGGGTCGTTCCCTTCCCTAAAATATGGTCGAGGGAGGCTATGGCTGGTCCATGCGTCATGCTCGTGAACGGGTGCTACTCGTGGGGGCTGGATGATCTTGTTACCGGGAGGTCTGCTTGATGTGTTTTTTTATTATTATTATTTCCTTTAAAGTTAAAGTTATTATATATTTTATTTTATGAAATGCTCACATAATGCCTCTATTTATTTACGGTATGTGTGGATTGATGCATCTACTATACTCAATAACTCTTGTGTTTATAAGTATTAATTTACTTTTTTTGACTTACTCATGTAAGCCTTTCAGTTTTTGACTTTTGAGTATTTTTGTTGCGTCACTTTGCATATATTGTAATTGAAATGATTTGTAAAACAACTAAAATGTAAATCTTGACTTAAAAGAGTGGCAATGAGTTTCTTGCTACTTCTTCTCATTAGCTCAACCCTTTACGAAGTAGCGGTAAATTCAATAAGAAACAATATTTATATATTTTTTTTTGACATTAATAAGTGTCATTATTGTGACCTACATGAATAAAGTGTTTTTGAATTTGAATTTTAATTTGAATAGGGCGCTGGAAATAAATTCCAATAATATTAATCAAATTAGATAAAATACTATATAATTATTTACAAGAAAAAATCAAAGGGGTCTCAAAAAATTCTATATTCAAGCATTTATAAACATAATATTTCCAATAGTCTATGAGAAATTCATAAAATCATAATAATTACATATACGATATTTTGGGGGAAAGCCGGGTCTGTTACTTTAAGAACAAATAAAACATAGTACTCTGATTTTTACTTTACTCACCGTTAAATAAAAAATAAAATACACGTAAAACACAATCTATGTTCCTCACATACAGCTTCTACAGTTAAGGTTATTATTTACACAAGTGTAACGCTCGCATGAAACAAAGTAACTTAAAACACATTAAATGGCACAGGTGATATAATGTTTTTATACGTTAGTATATATGATGTAATATTATTTTTTGACGTCATCATTAGAATATCCATAAATTTACAATATTATAATAGCGTGAATTAAGCAAGAAATAAGTTGTTATATTCTTCAAAGACACTTTGGTGAGAGCTTGGTTACGTTCTGATTACGGAATCCATGACAAAGTACTCCTAAATTCTTAGGAGCAAATTAACTATACTCGGCCGAATCTTTATATGCTATCCAGATATTTAAATCATCTACCATAACATAGTTATGGTCAAGTAATTGTCGTAGTCGAATATGATTATAAATGGGACTCCTTAACGACTTACAGTAAGGGTGCGATCTGTGGCAGAATTTCTAACTGTCTGTTATCAAATTGCAAAACGCTTACGTTCATTGCTGCATTGAAAATTTTTGCATATCTATACATATTTAGACAAACTGTTAGTTAGTGTACTTCAAATTCACTAAAAATCGTAAAATTGCAGCTATCGATTAGTTTTCAAGTGTCAAATTTTAATGCAATTTTGTATTTTCCCAAAGATTTCCTTATCAGCTGTTTTATTATTTTGGATATGGTCTGTGCTGTAGTTTTTGCCATTATAGAGTACGACTTTGAAAGTGGTCGACGTGATGTGGCCACGGCCCAGCATGTTTCAAACTTGGATCTACAACTGACTCTGCTAGTAGTGCATCCCGGTGACACATGCACATACCCGCTTTGGATCGCATAATCTGATGGTTTGTGATGACAACATGGACAGTGAAGAGACTGAGGAGCATAATTCTAGTTTGAAAATTCATAACGTAAAGGGCGTTCCCGTGCGCCCTCTGTGTTTATTTATACTTGCAGGAGACTGACGAGATCATTACCTGGAAGATCTCCTTGAGATAGATTCGTTGTGGTTGACTGCAATTATGGCAGTCGTTCAACGTGGGAAACATAGATAAATTTGGATATATAAGCTAACTAAATGACGTAATTTTTATATAAAATTCCAGGTGTGATACCTGAAAATTAAAATTACGTCCTATGATATTGTGGTTGTTGGTGAAACTTTGAGCTAAGATGTGATAGTTAAAAGAACTAACGATACTCTAACTTTTGACCCAGTGAGCCATAAACCTTCATCTGAGGCACATGTAGAGCCATCTGTAGAGCAATCGATAGAGCCATCGGTAGAGCCATTTTTAAAGTCATTGGTAGAGTCATCCGTAGAGCCATCAGTTAAATCATTGGTCATATTAAAGTCAAAACTCTTACTGGAAATGGGGCATAAGTACGCATTTGATGAATCATATCACGTATGAAGACGATATGGTGGACCCTGTAGAGCAGGACTCTACTGAGAGTTATTAAGATTTTATTCTAATGTTCCGTTGACTCATTTGACTGGCCTTGCTTTATGCTTTTGGTGATGGGTAACCTTTGCTGTTTCTTTTCTTGCTATCGCTGGTGAAGTGATATTAGCAGAGTGCTGGATAAGCGCTATTTTCTTTCTTGCTATCGCTGGTTAAATGATAGTGGCAGAGTGGGGAAAGACTGTCTATTTGCTTCCACTAGGTAATGGTATGTTGCAGAACTCAGAGGGTAGTGTAGTTTGATGTGAAATCTGGTAGATTCAGTAGATTTGTTAAATTTTTCTGTACTTTGTTGATCATTTATTTTGCAAGACCCATGTATGAGATACTATAATTTGTTCCAGAGGCGTCATACGTTGGCGAATGACTGGTCAGAATGGCCGTGTCGTAGTTAGGAAGAAGAAACGTGTATGAAGTTGATTCGGTATTCATCTTTGCTCGGGTGTTATTGGCGTGCGGTGCGAGAGCGGGCGAGAGTGTGCGAGAGTGGGCGACTGCGGGCGAGACTGGGCGCAGCGGGTGACAGTGGGCGAGACTGGGCGCAGCGGGTGAGAGCGGGCGACAGCGGGCGAGAGCGGACGAGAGCGGGCGAGAGCGAACGCAGCGGGCGAGAGCGGGTGACAGCGGACGAGAGCGGGTGAGAGCAGGCGACAGCGGGCGACAGCAGGCGAGAGCGGACGCAGCGGGCGAGAGCGGGCGACAGCGGACGAGAGCGGACGCAGCGTACGCAGCGGTCGAGAGTGGGCGACAGCAGGCGAGAGCGGGCGACAGCGAGCGAGAGCGGGCGACAGCGGGCGAGACTGGGTGCAGTGGGCGACAGTGGGCGAGACTGGGCGCAGCGGTCGAGAGCGGGCGAGTACGGGCGACAGCAGGCGAGTACGGACGAGAGCGGGCGACAGCGGGTGACAGCGGGCGAGAGCGGGTGAGACTGGGCGCAGCGGGCGAGTACGGGCGACAGCAGGCGAGTACGGGCGAGAGCGGGTGACAGCGGGCGAGAGCGGGCGCCGAGCAGGCGGTCAGGTAAGAACTACTGAGCGAAGCCGTTGTGTCGCGCGCACTTCCCTAGAGCGCCATGTTCTATTACGTAATCTATTTTAGCTGTTAAGTGAAGTAAAAGCTTTGTCAAGTTAAATGTTTCATATTGATTAATAATAATAAACGGTATAAGCCGTGTGTTTGTTAGACTGTGTTCTGCTTGCTGTCGTGTTAAATGCTCATAACAGTGGGCAGCGGCTAGGATCCTGTCCATGTAACCGGCCTTGCCCCATTGGCCTCACATTGAATACCGATCCCACCACTCAAGTCAGTATTACGTAGCAGCAGATTCTATAGTATTTTTGTAAAGGACTAAAACGCGTGTAATTGTAAATATGATTTTACATTAGATTTCGCGTAAAAGTTACATTTTTATTATTATTTTAGTTAGCTCAACGTTTCGTGAGGAGGAAACTTCAATCAAACCTCAATACGACATGGGTACCTTCAAGAAAAGCGCGTACATCTTCCTTAAAGGCCGGCAACGCTCTTGTGATTCCTCTGGTGTTGCAAGAGAATATGGGCGGCGGTGATCACTTAACACCAGGTGACCCGTACGCTCGTTTGTCCTCCTATTCCATAAAAAAAATCGTTTAAAAGTGTTTTACTAAAGCAAATCCTAGTATGTTTATTTTTATTACAATATAAAGATTATTTTATATACATAAATCAAATTTGAAAACAAAATTTATGATCGATGCTGGACTTGAACCCGCGATCTCTCGCGTTCCGTGCGAGCACACTTCCACTGAATCGTTCGAGTGACGTAACGTTGATAAACATTGCATGTCTTGTTCAACTCTCAGGTTGGGGCTTCATCTTCAGGATCTACTTCACCGTTAATAACCTGCTCAACGCCAGAAGTGTGGGTTATCACTTTAAAAAATAACAAATTGCTTATAATTTTACATTCTCGAGCATTGGAGTGGAAGGACCATTGGACAAGTGAAGTCAATTGGCTTTGAATTCCTTCGCATTGGATAGATGGAAAGATTGGATCGTGAGAGTTGAATCTTTTACGAATCTTGGTCGAAATATGTAAAGGGTGAAAAATGGCAAAAGAAATAAACGTTAGCCCTATTTACTTAGTATAATATATATAACTATTATATTACCTATTATATACCTATTTACTTAATATAATACATATAACTATGAGGATTAATCAAGAGTAGTTTATGTGACACTGACTGATTTACATTTTACAATTCACTTTAATTTAGAAGTAGCAAAACAATACAACTGAATAAACGAATTCTTATCAGTGAAAATATTAACGACTATTGTTATTAATTATAGACACGATATTTGTAAGCATTGTTCATTTCTAGTACTTTTACATGTTATATCTGTTTTTATTTTATGTAAAAGGAGGAAGGAGCAAGCAGGTTCTGATTGGAGGTCCAGAAGGAAGAGGAAAGAAAGCTCGTAACTTTTTATCACGCACTGAGCGCTAGTGAGTTTCTTTGGCGAAATTGCTAGTTCTTTGAACATTGGGCAAAAGACCGTTTTAAGTACCGCGAACTCGTGTAATGGCCGTTCCCAATATACTAACTATAGATAGAGATAAATTACTACCTTCTACTGTCAATAATCTGATGCTATCCCAATTTACCCGATAAGTCATTCTTATCGCCTTATAATATTGGGACGCGTGAATTGCAATTTCTTTACAAACTTCTATCACTGGTAAGCTATACGTCTTCCCATCGACAGACAGCGTGTACTGATAAAGTGAGTTACTGTCAATAAGTTTATTGCGACAGTAAAGTCAACGATAGCTACGATTTTTATCTCAAGTAGGCCACAACCGGAGATAGACTGAATATTGGGAATGGCCGTAAGGCATTTAGTATTTGACGTTGGAGTATTTTTATTGTAACTCTTTACATATTTTGTAAAATATTGATTTAAAAGAGGCAATGAGTTTTTTGCCTCTTCTTCTCATTAAAGCAGAAAATATTGAATTTTCTGATGTTGTGATAAGTTCTAAAGAGAAAAATTGATATTCATACGTGTCATCTCATTTACCTAGATGAATAAAGTAACTTTAATTTGATTTGAATGCACTGTCACTCCTGATTCTTGAAAATATCAAAATTCTGAGTAGCATCTCAATTGTGCTCGTCACTTTAAGACATAAGATTTTAAGTCTCATTAGCCGGTTATGTTACGGCACCCTTCAAACAGAAACACAATAATGCTAACACACTTCTTCTGTGGTACTCTTCTAGCCAGCTATCATTTGCTGAGAAGGTAGTAAGGAGACCTCTTAGTGGGTTTCATAGACCATGTTCTTTGTACGCTTAAGGGTACATACTAATAACGCGCGGAAGCCGATATGTTGATGTAAATTTGACGGCCTATATAGCCGAGTGGTTAGCGACCCTACCTATAAAGCTAGAGGTCCTGGGTTCGAATCCCGGTAGGTGCAAACATTAATATGATGAATATAGATGTTTGTTTCCGAGTCATGGATGTTTATATGTAATTATGTATGCTTAATTATGTAAGTATATTATATTAAATATATAGTTGTCTTCTACCCATAGTACAGGCTATGCGTAATTTTGGGAAAGATAATTTGTATTGAAGTGTGTCAATTTAAAAAAAAAATGTAGAATGTGATTGCCGCGCGTGGCAGCTAATACAGCTTGCATAGCCCGACCAGACAGACCAGTTCATTCTTGTAAACCAAATTAAAAATAACACACACCAACAAACGAAGAAACGCCTTTACTAGCCAGCAATACCTTTTTTGAGTTTCAAAACAGTCAATTCAATTGTCAATTGCCCATTTTTACGTATTTGCCGCGCAAGTCAGTTTACTAAAACTAGTACCGTCCCAACTAAGTACGAGCGAACGACAGAAGCTCTTTTAATGTAGTCTCAAAACCCGACAGCTAGCGGTTGTCCCCGAGGCACATTAGAGCGCGGTAGTGCTGGAGTCACCGCGCATGGCATATAGGGACCACGCGTCTCTATATTCGACGTTTGGCCGCGCGTAATTTCGTCCCGGTTGCTTTCACACCTTGCGTGCTCGCCGGATCTACCACTATGCGCCCGGTGGCCGGATACCGGTTAGCCGGCGGCTGGACACACAGTGGTGTATAGAACATGTAACAAGCTTTCATACGCACCGGTGTGGGCGGTCAGTCGCCCAGGTACAATCAAGTCGTTTTGTCTCACAACGTACGTGAAAAACCTGTTTTCATCATTTAGTAGGTCTGGAAATAAGGTATTGAATGCTCCACAGTACTTATTCTCTTTTCATTTTAATCGGATGAACCGAATAATGTCTTATAATCCTTTTTAGATAAGATTAAAAATTAAATTATGAATGCGTAGTCACTATGCGACTGTACTAGTGTCGATGGTAAAAACGCTACATGATACAAAATCGGGTCGTGTCGCGGCGACCGAATCAAGAAATTAAAACCGAACACCCCCCAGTGTTCCGTGATCAGCGCCATCTATCGGAAACTGTTATGTTGTATTGCACTCGAACGTTCGATTTGGACATACGAAATAGTTTATGAAAGTGACACTAGATGTCGCATAAGCTAATACTATTTATTTTTAAATTCAACTTGGAGTAAAATTATAATTTTGTGACCATACGGGTGTCTGGCAAGGGGTTGCGACGATGGTAAGTGTCTGACAATGAATAACGTGATTTTTAATAATATTCTGAAGGTAATACCGAAAAATCGCACTTTATTCTTTGATGTATAATGTATTTACATCGGTATTTTACACACCTTTAGTACTGTTTACCTGACGATGCCACTGCAACCAAAATCTCAATTAGTCTTAATTTTCATAATTTTTGCATAGCGGTGCCGTGACAAGTCGAGCGAACATTATTGGTTCGGAAATATTTTTGATTTTTGGTTGTTAGGTACATTTTGGTTATTAAATTTAATTCTCATTTCTACTTGATTATTGCTAGTAATTACTAATTGTATTGATCACAGTGTACAAAAACTTCAAAATATGCAAATAACTGTAGAAAAAGCTTTTATTTGTAATTATGGCGGAACGACGACGTTTTGCTGCTAAATGGGACTATTTTGAGCGAAGACACTGTAGACCAAGGAACATATTTACTTGCTGTAGACAGTCCTAAGCCTTCACTGATAGATGTCTATTTAAATTCAACACATAGACCTAGGACCTCTAGCCAAGCCTAGTGACCAGATCACCCAATAACTGATTCATAAATACGAAAAACCTATGTTGGTAGATTGTTTATTAATGTAATTAATAATAACTAACTGCTATAAGAATCCACAACAAAATATGAGACCACCGTTGACGCGGTATTTTCTAGATATTTAGAGGATATCAAGTCTCAAACTTAGGTTTCTTATTTCAGTTACCATAAACCTATAATTTCAATGATAAAAATTCCTGAATAACCTACATGTAGGTATTGTATGATAATAAAAATATTTTAAACGATATTAAGTAACTTCTCATATATTCAATAAAAGAAAAACAAAAGTTTTCTTATCGGTCACCACACTCAAAAAGTGCAACTTGTATCAATGAAAAAACTTGAATTATTATCAAAGAAGAATTAATAAATAATAAATAATTGCATAAATTGATAAAAAATGCTATGCAATAGCTTTACCGCGGCAGTCCCCGAGTGCCACACATCTGTTTTTTTAAATTTGAACTAAGATTAGGGGTGACTGTGGTACAACGCCATCTATTAAAGTTTAGGAAACTAACTTTCACTAGTCACAACACTTCTTATTGTAAAATAAAATAATACTCAAAAGTAACGCTAGGTGGCCGATAGGAAAATACAATGCTAATTGTTGCCTTATTTGTAAGCTGACAAAGACTGTTTTTATTTTAATGAGAAAAACGTTACTATCAAATTTTGATGAGCAGATTCACTCTCCATATTTTTCTCATACCGGGCGCCTTATATGAAAATCGATTCTTATGGAGTAAACTCCAATAAACTCCAAAAAATTATCTCAATACAGTTTCTTTGTATATTATTTATTACATTCAACTCACAGTCGAGATAGTTCTTTAGCTCAACTGCAGCTCTCGTTCTCTTTGCCAATGAAGAGCAATTAAATTGCTGAATTGATATATCTGTTTAAATAACCAGAGCAAACCAATCAAAGCAACTGGCTTTACTGATAAATAAAAATAAATGCATAACTATTGCAATCTATCATTCACATTTTTATCAAAAATGAAAATGCAAACATACAACAAAATTATCATATACTAAGTCGAGGTCATTAAATATAATTTTAATATCTTACATTTTCCACATCCTATTGCCAATTCTATGTTACGAAATGTCAAAGGAAAGTGTATATTTTGTTAATCTGCGAGGTAAAGTAATTAATTTTTTTTAAACACAGAGATAAATAATATTGTTAAAAGTAATTCGGAATTGGGTTTAAGAATTTTTGAATTTGGAAAATTTGTAATTCGTATGAATCTTACGGTCTTGACTCTTAGCATTTTATGGTCTTAAGAAATCTTATTGAAAAATCCAACTATTTAGTTGACCGTCGTTGAAAATTTAACTAACAATCATAAAAAGATTCTATCTCTTTGTTCTTTACTAACGCAAGCAATAATTTTGATTCCAACAAATTATATTTATTTGAAATGACCCGATTACAGGTGATACTTATGCATGTTTGTACCTCTTTCATAAAAAAGTTATAAACATTCATCTTTATATTAATTCTACTTTAATTCTGGATAGTCCAGTCTTCGTTTTATAGCACAATATTCCTGTAAATATATAGCACAATATTTCCCACACTGATTTTTTCCTGTTGTCAGTGCAAAATCTTTATTCATCACTGATTCTGTCCACCGTTGTCTGGCTGCACGCCAAGTCAACAGATGATTGATCTCATTGTACTTCTGTATCACTCACTTTTCAATATCAAATGCATATCTCATGCGGCACATCGCCAAGAATGAAACTGAATGAAGATAACTTAGTCATTCTTAGATCATATTTACGTCTAGATAGACTATGACAGCTGTGAAAACGTCGAAAAAAAATAGACTTTATAACTAACCTCTATTATGAGCAATTCACGCACAATAACACAAAGTGAGACTGACAAATCGAGAATGTTACGGCAGTTCCCAATATTCAGTTTATCTCCAGTTGCGGCCTACTTGAGATAAAAATCGTAACTATCGTTGACTTTTCTGTCCCAATAAACTTATCGACGGTAACTCACCTTATCTGTACACGCTGTCTGTCAATGGGAGGACGTAAAGCTTACCAGCAATAGAAGTTTGTATGGAAATTGCAATTCACGCATCGAATATAAGGCGATAAGAATGACTTATCGGGTATGTTGGGATAGCTTCAGATTATTGACAGCTAATTACTGACAGTAGAAGGTAGTAATTTATCTCTATCTGTAGATCGTGTATTGGGAACGGCCGTAAGACGTAGCTTGTCACGCACACTAAACTAATATTCTTGGACTGATTTCATCGGTTGTCTTCATGAGACGGTTGGCATCATGAGACTCTATCTAGACGTATAAATTATCTAAGTATTCATTTTTGTACCTGAATTTGGACAGTCCATTTAGAGGCCATGTTGTTAAATATTATGCTAATAAAAAACAAGAACAATGTTCAAATTAATTTATCATCGCATAATATTATAAAATTGAAAAAAATATTTTGCATATATTATGCATATCAAATTGCTACCATCTAAACGTTTTGACATTGAAATTTCTATATTTAAAGTAAATGCGAAATATTTTTTTTATAAATAATACTGTATTACCTATTTAATAAAGGTAAATCATCTTTATTTTGTTAATACTTATACGAAGTGTTTTTTTTTTTATAGATTATTGTTTTTTATTACATAATAATTGATTAATTATATCCAAACAGATTTTTGTTTTCATAACTTTTGTCAAACAATTTCAAGCTGAACAAATCAATTGTATATGATAATTTAAAAATTCAAACTCTACTTTAAATTATACAAACAAAAAAAACTACTTGCCATTAATTTGTATTTGTGATTACCGTGGCTCCACTCGGTCTGATTAATGCTGCTATTCCACACCTGGTACCAAATGACCCATTTAAAATACTCTTATTAAATACCCGTTCCATTACGGTAGCCTAATGGGATGACAATCAGGAATATAATACGAATACATACGAGACTTAACATCATATGTCTCAAGGTGACGAGCGCAATTGTAGTGCCGCTCAGGATTCTGGATTTTTCAAGAATACTGAGCGGCACTGCATTGTAATGGGCAGAGCGTATCAATTACCATCAGCTGAACGTCTAGCTCGTCTCGTCCCTTATTATCATAAGAAAAAAGATCACATTAAATTTAATCTAAAATATTTTGTACCATACCTTTGTTGGTTATAGCGATATTTAAATGGGACGGATCCAATTAATTTTAATTTTGTAATTAATAATATTTTTTTAATAAATTTAAATTCAATCAGAAATAGTGACGATAAAATCCATTGTATTTGTATTGGTATTGGTAAAGGGCTCCTGTTTCCGCAATAAGACCGCTTAATTGGGTCCATTTTGCGTGCAGTGTTGGCCAGTCATTCCAACCAGCCCAGCTCCTTCCAGAAGTTCAGAACACTCCTGGGGTGTTCGTAGATAGCCTGGAGCGACCTTGTATTTACTAAGGTTTGTGCCCGTTGGTTGGCCACCCCAGCACATTCCAGGATTACATGAGTAACCGTTTCATCTTCGGTTAGACAGCCCCTGCACCTAGGACTGTCCGTAACGCCGACTGTAAATACGTGTTTGTTCAGTGATGTGTGACCCGTTAGGGTGCCGACCATAATTCGGATGTCGTGTCTGTTTAGGCTAATAAGTCTACGTGTCAGTTTGGGCGATGTGCAGGAATCGCCTCTTTCGACTGTCTACAGCCTGAGACATTTGTCCATCGGGTTCTGTGTAGGTTGTTCGTGAGAGAGCGTATCCATGACCGCATTTGGCTGAAGGGTAGCGGCAGGACTGGCCCTGGGCCAGCCACTTGCGTTTCCGACCCCCGCCTTGCAAGTTCATCCGCTGCATCGTTCCCCAACGAACCGCTGCGTCCTTTGATCCATTGCAGAGTTACCCAGTTGTTAGAGGCAGCTCGTTCTAAGGATCGGTGACACTCGTACAACAGCGCTGAGTTATAGGTATTGCTCCCCAGCGCAGCCATACTATCGGATAGAATACGGATATAATATCCATGTATTTTCCTTCTTAGTATCGCGTTTGCAGCTTCCTTGATGGCTATGCATTCGCATTGGAATATGGAATATGGCCAAAATTGCGTTTGTTAGTGAAAAGTATTAGCTCCGTCTTTGATAGATTAGCGGTTAGCCGATGTTATGTGCACCTTCGATTTATTGATTTCTTCGATTATCTTAAAAGCAGATCTCATGAGATTACATAGGACATTCTCGAATGGACCTGTTATTAGAATGGCGAGATCGTCCGCATAGCCTACTGTGTATAATTTTTTTCTGTTTAGCTCCACGATGAGTTCGTCCACCAGAAGGTTCCAAAGGAGTGGTGAGAGTACCCCTCCTTGTGGGCATCCAGTTGCCACCGCACATCTTGTGTTAGTGTTCACAGTAAAACGAATCGCTCTGTGCCTCAACATGTTGTCTATCCACCCGATAATTGTAGGATCGACATTATGTTTAGCTAGCGCTTGGCCTATGCTAGTAAAAGGAGTTTTGACAAAGGCGCCTTCAATATCAATAAATGCGCCTAAAGTTGATTGTTTGCGTGATAGACCTTTACCTACAAGTGATGCTACGCAGTAAAGGGCAGATTCAGTTGATTTGCCTTGACTATAGGCATGTTGGTTGATAAGTAGTGGTTTGTGTAGGAGAGCATTTTCCCTAATATCCCTATCGCAAAGTCTTTCTAATGTCTTCATCAGAAAGGATGTGAGACTTATTGGTCTGAACGATTTGGGATCCGTGTAGTCACTATTGCCGGGCTTAGAGATAAATACTACTTTCACCTCCCTCCATTGGAGTGGCACGTATCGGTATGCTAGATAGGCCCTGTATATAGCTGTGAGATGCAGGGCCAGCACCCCGGTATCTTCCCATTGTAGCAACCCCGGAAAAATACCGTGAAGGCCATCTGTTTTAAATGGAAGAAAGCTATTAATTGCCCACATTACCTTATCTGTGTCTACCACCCTGTGAGCTGTAGTCCAATCCGTCCGGTCCGGTTTCTACTCTGCGACGCCTCATTCCACGACTGGTTGTTGGTGATGCGGCAGCCAGGGAAGTGAGTTTTCAGGAGCAATTCGCAGGTCTCGGTGTCGGATTTGGTATGCGTTCCGTCAGATTTTTTCAGGCAACATAGGTCACGCTCTGGGTCGCGTTAGAGTATGTTTTGAACTTTAGCCGCTTGATTAGTGGATTCTATACTGGTGCAGAAGCGTCTCCATCCTTCCCTCTTTCTATCACGGATACGCTTCTTGAACCGGTACTGGGCTTGCTTGTACGCGTCCCAGTCGTCTGGTGTCCGGATGTTCTTGGCTCTGTTGAACAGCTTCCTTACTTTGCCTCGCAGCTTTTCCAGCTCTGGACTCGACCACGCAGATCTGTTGCTTGAAATGGCTTGGCGCCGAACAACCAGTCTGGTGTGTGGCAGTGGCGAGCTAATTTTGGCCGTTTTTTAAAGCCATTCCACAGTGTACGTATCCTCGCACCAAGGCTTGAGGGTACCATCGCCGTGGTTGGCTCTGCCTCTGAAGCTGGGCAGCCTTAGCGGGTATGTAGAGGAGGTGGCGGCGCAGATGTCTGCATCTATCGCTTCCTCTATAGCCATCTGGTTTGCCTCGGCTTACTCCGTTTTGATGTCCTTAAAGGGCTCATTCATTATAGCGACCAGCAGGTCGTTAGACTTGCATATGTCCGCATAATTTATGAGGCCCTTTATGGGAGTGGCCCGCGGGTTCGTACGCGGGCGCTTTGCGTCATCACGTGGTGACAAAGTGTCATCGGGGCGAGCTCGTTTGTTGCTTTTGGGAGGGTGTGATCTCTGCCCGAAAGCAACTCGAGTTTCTGCCCTCTCGTGGACTAGTTTGCCCCCGTGTTTCCCGCGCGGCCTTTTCTGTGCTTTTTTGTCTGATTCTGTTGGCGGGATGTGAGGCTTGCCTTTCTCTCCCACCGCGCCACCTCCTTTAATCTCTTGGGGTTTGGGAAGGTTGGCTTTGGCGGCAATTTTCCTCGCCTTCCTAGCTTCAGCTTGCGCACGGTTGCGTGCAGCCTTACTAGGTGCTTTGTAGCTGGGCTTGCTCTCTTCTTTTCTGATAGGAAGCGTCCAGGCATCGTCCGTGAAGGTAGTTGCCGGTATAGCTTCCTTAAGAGTGGAGAGGTCTAAAGTCTTTTTTGGCGCTGTAGGAGCAGCCGAAGTTAGGGTCTTAGGCAACTTTGCGGTCACCTGAATAAGCGCTCCCGGGAGAGCAGCTGGATCTATAGGCGTGTCAGTATTTCTCTTTTTGTCCATACTAAGATTTTTGTAAATTTCATCCCTGACAGTGCCCCATCCGCCATGGAGCATCAGTAGGGCACGCCATACACCCTGATGTGCATGGACGCCTGGACTACTGCGGGGATATAGCAAACATCACCGTGAGTGACTGACGGCTGACGGTCGAGAAATGCAGGAGCTGCATAAAGGGAGACGAGAGCCCCCCGCGCTCACCCCAGCACCCGCGACCGGGCCATAGGAACCCACATGGATTTTAGGTAGCTCGCCGGCAGCCCTCTGACGGGAAGCCACAGCCGATTGATCGAGGGTGGCTGGCCCTCGACCGCCCGTTTAAGAGGAAGCCCAGACCCGAAGAGGTGTGTTACGACAAGCAGGTAACTGACCGACCCGCTATCCGCTCAACCACCAGGACTCCCTGCTCCCTCCGTACGGGTCTCCACGCACGGCACAAACACGTGGATGGTCGGAAGTCCATTACCCATTAGTGTTATGAGCCCTCAACCTCACGACCACATCAGGTGACGTGTAGGAGGAAGGGAGGGAGGAAGGGATTAGGGGTGGGTAAAGGTTGTGGGGCGGCCAGAGGTTTTTGTCTAGCCAATTGCCGTAAATATTTGTGACTCTACAAAGGTAATTGGCCAAAGAACGGGCGGCAACCTCGTGAAGGATAGTCCACTGGCCTTGTTTAGGGGGTCACTTTAATGAAACTCACCTAGACCATTCGCCAAACCCAGCGTCGGACAGACGCTTGAAGATTGTATTATAAAAAAGAAGAAATATAATGAAATTTGGTTGAACGATGGAGTGAATAATAAATTTCTAAATGAACTGAAGGTAAAGTTTGCATTTGATAACGAAGTAAACGATCTCTCCCTAAGATATTATCTAAATTGTAATTCAGGTGACTAGAATACGTTACTTCATTTACAAAAATAACGGGTTGCACTCCGATAGTGAGTAGGCAGAAGTGAAAACTTGAACATTAACTTTGTATATATTTTGAAATGTTTAGGAAATAATTTTGTACGAATTGCTTTATTTATCAGTATGAAAGTACTAGCATTCATGTGGTTAAGTGCAATATTTATTTATTGCGCTATCGTCCACAAAAACGACAATTTATATTACATAAGAAATTAACACTTCAGAACTTATTACAATTATTTTACATTAAAATGTTTATCTCTAAGAAAAATCAAATTTCATCCATAATTTCAACGACTCTTTCACCATCTTCATTACCAGCATCGTCATCGCCAATCTCTAAACGGATACAATAGCTTTATGGTACCTGAAGTAAGAAACGAACAGTTTTGTTTCGAATCTATTTAAATGTCTAATAAAAATATCTTACGAATTTTCGATCAGGTCACGTAGCCTGACGCGAATTTATTATTTTATATCCATCCCAAGAAAAGTGCTCAACGCTGCTAAGGCGTTTTCACTTTAAATAAATCCTGTCCGTGTTGCTACATGGAACATAACTAGTACACAATATGTTATTTTTAATCTGCTGTCTAAATCTATATCTATATTTCTCCAAATAAAATAAATATTCTTACATATTATAATGCTACGGAGAGTTATTAAAAATTTTAGGAGGATCGTTTGGTCACAGGTGTTGAGTAGCGCTGCTAATCAGGGCGAGGTAAGCCACGGGACTCATTAATCGGAATCAATAGGAACCCCGCCGTAACCCGGAGTTACTTATTACTCGATTAATATTCTGATCCTGATTATGTTTTAATTAATCACCATTTTTAACATGACGAAAACTTCAATGAAGAAAGCGTATTATAAAGTACAGAAATATACAGACGATCAAAATGTGGGAGTGGGAATGGGAAACCAATGGGAGGCTCCTTTGCCTGTGCAATGCCGATGCCGGTTAGATTATGGGTACCACAACGATGCCTTTTTCTGCCGTGAAGCAGTAATGTGTAAGCATTACTTGATTCGGTCTGAAGGGCGCCATAGCTAGTGAAATTAATGGGCAAATGAGACTTAACATCCTGTGTCTCAAGGTGACGAGCGCAGTTGCAGTGCCGCTCAGAATTTTTGGGTCTTTCAAGAATCCTGAGCAGCACTGCATTGTAATGGGCAGGGCGTTTCGTCCCTTATTTTCATATAAAAATATGTATGCATATTGTGAGCACAGTAAAGGGAGCATACAACTTGCTAAGTTTCTTGCCTGTTCTTCTCTGATCAAGGCCTCCTGGTGGTCTCTTGAACCGAATCAAAATTTACTTTCATAAAAAGTAAAAATTTTACCTTTATGAATAAAGAAATTTCGTCTAAAATACAATGTCGTGTATAATATCAAACATGAACAGCAAATAGTTTTAAGGGTTTTGCAATTTTGAACTACCGGCAATTAGTTTTTGTTATATTCATACATATTACTAGCTAACCCAGCAAACGTTGTATTGCCACATAAAGTAATAAAAGTTCAATTATTAAACATATTAAGTTATAAAATAAAGATGACGACCGATTCTCAGACCAACGAAATATATATATATAGTACATAAAATTTATCGTACTACAATATTCGTTATATTCTAGTGCAATCTTGCGTATCTGTGGGTGGAATAGAATAATATTAAAATCGAGATACAAAAATAGATGTTGATCGTAGACAGGTGACAATTTGAAGTTGTGTGTATTTTAATGCTGAATCATAACAAAATAAAAATAAGAAAAATAGTCAAAAAAAATATTTTACCCTTATCATATGAAAGATATATGTTGGCCGATTCTCAGACCTACCCGATATACATACAAATTTTCAACATAGAAAAATCAGAGCAAGAAGTATCATTATAACACTAAAGAGCTTCTACATTAATAGTTCCGTAGCTTCGAAACAAACACAATTAGAAATGCTTTCAAGATTACTTCATTCCATTAATATTATTATTATTATCTTCTTGTCATTTTCTTCTGGAGCTTGAATGCACAGTTTGCCTTACATAACTTATATTTCTAGATAGAGTCTCTTGATTTTTTATGTTTTTTAAAGTGATAAACCTCACTTCTAGGATTACTACTCAAATAAAAATTGAAAAACAAAATTTTATGACCGATGCGGGACTCGAACTCACAAAAGTTGAACAAAGCATATTCAAATTCAAATATTTTTATTCAAAAGAGGATGTGAAATCACTTATTGAAAGTCAAAAAATCTACCACCCATTCCAAAATGAATGCCTCAGGCCTTAGAAGAATGGGCGCAACAAACTCAGCGGGCTTTTTTTTCATCAAAAATATGTTTTATAATTAAAGGTACATTTACAAAGTAACAAAGTAACATTGTACAATTAAACTTATTATTTAATAGCCTGAGGGCGGTCGCTCCATTCCCAATCTGTGGTATCATTAAGAAAGTCATTTATGTTATAGTAACCTTTACCACACAAACGTTTTTTAACAATTCTTTTGAATAACGTAATACTTTTGTTTTGAACATTTTCTGGGATCTTGTTGTAATAGCATATACATTGCCCCACAAAAGATTTACTTACTCGACTTAGCCGAGTAGTAGGCATCATCAGTTTATGTCTGTTCCTGGTGTTAACATTATGGTTATGACAGTTTCTGGCAAATTCACTTATGTGCATATGAACATGCATTACATTATCAAGAATATATTGAGAAGCAACAGTCAAGATGTTAATTTCTTTGAATTTTGCTCACAATGATTCTCTAGGACCTAGGTTATAAATAGCGCGAATAGCCCTCTTCTGCAGCACAAATATTGTATTAATATCGGCAGCGTTGCCCCATCGCAATATACCATAGGACATAATACTATGGAAATAACTAAAGTATACTAGTCGCGCCGTATCTATGTCAATTAATTGTCTAATCTTTTTAACTGCGTATGCTGCACAACTAAGTCTGTTCGCCAATCCTTCAATATGGGGGCCCCATTGTAATTTTTAATCTAGAGTTATGCCAAGAAATATAGCAGATTCCACCGGTTCTATCACCTCTTCGTTTAACAAAACATTTGCATTTACATTTTTGACATTTGGTACGGTAAATTTAATGTATTTAGTTTTCTTGCTATTTAACAATAGGTTATTAGCGCTAAACCAGTACACGATGTCAGATAAAATATCGGTCACTTCGTCATACATAGCTTGGTTTCTTTTCACTTTGAAAATCAGTGAAGTGTCATCCGCAAACAATACTACCTTATGTTTTTTCTCTATAAGATTAGGAAGATCATTTTTATAGATAAGGAAGAGGAACGGTCCAAGAATAGACCTTTGTGGTACCCCCATACTGAGAGGAGTCCCAGGAGATCTCCTGCCATTCACGTCGACCCTCTGAATTCTATTGTTTAGATATGAAGTCAGAAGATCGAGCGCAGTTCCTTTTATGCCATAGTGGTATAGCTTCCTGACCAGCGTTGAATGTTGAACACAATCAAAAGCCTTAGATAAATCACAGAAGATGCCAAGTGCATTCTGCGATTCCTCCCAGGCATCAAAAATATTCTTGATCAGCTCGACACCTGCATCTGTTTTTGAACGTCCCCTAGTAAAGCCAAATTGTTTCAAATGAAGTAACTAATGAGATTCAAAGTAAGAAAGCATTTGGCTTAATATTATTTTTTCAAAAATTTTACTAAGGGTCGGCAAAACCGACACAGGACGATAGTTGTTCGGGTCGGAAGAGCATTCCGACTTAAATATTGGTGTAATTAATGTTTCAAAAGGTCAGGAAACACGCCACGATTAATACAATTATTAAATACTATTGCAAGATATGGTGCTATGACATCAATTATTGAACTTATTATTTTAACAGAAATGCCCCATATATCAGCAGTTTTTTTCAAGTCGAGAAACTTAAAAGTTTTAATTATTTCTCCAGGGCTAACAAAACTAAAATTGAAAGTTTGTTGGCATTCTTTAACATTTTCCAGAAGAAGTGACTCAGCAGCACTGGTTGAGGAGACAAGAGTGCTTGTGATAGAAAGAATGAAAAGCTGTGGAATGAACTTCCTTGTGCGGTGTTTCCGGGACGATACGACATGGGTACCTTCAAAAAAAGCGCGTACACCTTCCTTAAAGGCCGGCAACGCTCCTGTGATTCCTCTGGTGTTGCAAGAGAGTGTGGGCGGCGGTGATCACTTAACAACAGGTGACCCGTACGCTCGTTTGTCCTCCTATTCCATAAAAAAAAAAACTGGAATGTCAGAAAATTTCTCAAAAGCAGAAGCAACTTCCTGCTGAAATTGAATTATAGTATTGCTTATTGATAAATTGTATTCAATGTTGCGGTCTTTCACTCTTCCAGATTCCCAGTTAATCACATTCCAAGTCATCTTTATTTTATCCGGTGCATTTTTAATTATCTGTCTGATATGCATAGACTTTGCAATAGAAGAAACACTTTTAAATAATTTAGAGTATTTTTTAACATACTCGAGAAAAGATGCATCAAGATTATATAATGATCTCTCACTATATAGTTCATATAGCCTTTGTCTGCTCCTATGAATGCCAGCTGTTGCCCAATCATTAAATGACAAGAGACCACCTGATTTGACTGTCTTTGAAGTAAATATAGAAGCAAACTCTGTTTTAATTATTTTAAATAACATATCATACATTTCATTAGCATTATTATTATGTTTCAATAAATCCAAATTTGAGAGTTTAACATACAAGATTTTATGACGAAACGTCACTCGAACGGTTAGCTTAGTTGGTTAGAATACCGGGACGGAACGCCGGAGGTCGTGGGTTCGAGTCCCGCATCGTTCATAAAATTTTGTTTTTAAAATTTTAAGAGTCTCTTGATGTTAGACAACCGATAAAAAACAGGCCAGGAATATTAGTGTGCGCGACAAGCTACGTCATACACCTTCGATTAGTATGACACTTTGTGATAGTGTGCGTGAATTGCTCAAAATATTGTCAAGCGGTTGATTCACTGATTTGCTTCATTTTCTTTGATAAATTGTATCGTATAAGTGTCATTCTAAATACCATCAATCAATCTGTTGCGCGGATGTGACGCGACATAAAACCATGTTGTGATTCAAATGGCGTTAGAAATTTGAAACAGTGTGAGCAAATATAGTCTGATAAAGATTTTTGGGTATTTCTTACACATCCACATAAAATTTTATGCTAGCGTGAACAATGTATCTTATCTATACTAGATAGATTATAGATAATATGATTTCCCATATTAAGTACTTTCAAACACAAAAAACTGCATTCCGATTTGTAATTTTTCGGTTGCCATTAATAATGTCAGACAAATTATGAAATATTTACTAAGCCTAATAAAACCTTAATCGTCTAGTCATAGTAAAAATAGTACAATAATATTACGACATTATAAGATTTACTAATTGTAATTATTGATTGTTTAATTTAATCTACATTTATTTTCGAATTTTTGTTTATATTGGTATGTAATTTGATCACAATTTGTTTAATTTATTACTTATTTCAACTATTTCATTTACGGATTGGCCAAAAATAAAATAAAAATATTAAGTTCTAATAATACGAATTTAACAAATGCCAAGCTAACTTAGTTTAATAAATGAGAATGACAAAACGTGTGGCCACTTAACATGTTTTTTATTTATTTATTTAGTGGACAGCCCATGTTGTATACATCTATGTCTCTTTATGGTCTTATGGTAAATTAACACATCATATACCCCATTTACAGGCTACCTCTACACGCAATTAATTAAATTACAAGTACTTGTTATACAATATAAAAAATTAGATTTTTTTTATAACTGTTATGAAACAGGGGGCATGAACTCTCACTTTTCATAATAAAACATCCTATATTATCATACCAATGCCTTACTTTTTTATACACATTGTAGTTTACAAGCGAGAATGGAAGAACAAAAAGCCCAACCATCGTCCTGGAAACTATTTCGCATTCATCTACTCTTGTGATTGTGATGTAATCAAAAGATAATATATTTTATATGTTATCCATATATAAATGTTATCTTAAAATAAAAGAGAAGTAATTGTCATTCTTTTAAGAAAATTGGTTGTTTTTCTCACTGGCCGGTGTTCAAAAGCATAAAAATAAACAATAAAAATTCAAAGTTAATATTACGAGGAAAACGCTATTTTAGTGGCCTTGTCTCTTTTTCTTGCCGACAAAATGCAAAACTCTTTGTAAAGAATCTCGTGGGATTTCATATAAAAAGTTTTCAACCGTAGACAACTCACAGCTTCAAAGGCGAATAAATTGCCCCGTGCTCAACTTCACTCTTAATTAATTGTTATTTTACATAGCCACAAACTTAAGCTTGTTTATAAATTAACATACAAACTTGTTTAACATAATATTAAATTGGCTACAGCTCTCTTCTGCTACTTTTCGCTTAGAATTCGGGATATTAGTTTAATAACGAGCATAAAAACACTAATGGTTCTATTACAAAAAGTAATTTTAACATGGCTTAGACACGTGTTTCATTAACGAGTGTCTAACTATTTAAGCGACGTCTAAATATTGACGCTAAATAACAGAAAGACACGGATTTCTAATTGAACTTTTTTATTTATTTATTTTATTTTATTTATTTATTTATTTATGATTCCTTACAGCTAACAAAATGAAAAGAGTATATTAAAAATTATACAGAATAGATACGCCAATTAAAAGGAATACTATTAACAGTACAATAAGTATGTGACAAAGTAGTTTAAGACAAAAACGAAAAATACTAGAAAAACTTACAAGAAAAAATTACATAGAAAGAAAAGAAGAAATCGTATCCATATTGAGTAACTGAAACGGTGAGTAGGTTGTGTGGTGTGAGTAGTGTGAGTGAATGTGAGTAGTGTGAGTGAATGTGATTGGTGTGAGTGAATGTGATTGGTGTGAGTGAATGTGAGTGGTGTGAGTGAATGTGAGTGTTCGAATATAATGTTTAAATTACGATGTGAGACTAATAATTTATCCTGAATATACTGATGATTAACTCCTGCAATTTAAACAGTTTAATATCAGTTTTTTGAACCTCAGACGTGATAAGTTGAAAATGTCGACGGAAGAAAATTTCTTATTATATATGTCAGGAATTCGAAATAGAGGTGAATATTTAAGATACTTAGTAGAGGCAAAGGGAATGTTAAATAAATTAGTATGCCTAGTACGTAATGTTGGTACCTGGAATGTTATTTTATTTAAGATATCTGGACAGTCAAATTTATTATGTAATATATCATAAAGGAGTAACATATCAATTACATCTCTTCTATCTTCCAAGGTATCGATTTTATGATAATTACAGGCTTCTTTGTAGTCTATAGGAATGAATTGAGATTTAAAATTCAATTTTTTTATAAATATCTTTTGTATTTTTTCAAGGCGGTCAATATAACATTGATATGTAGGCCTCCAGATAGGACTTGCGAATTCAAGGATGCTTCGCACGTAAGCATAATATAGCACTTTTAGGCACAAGATGTCATTGAAAGGTTCGCAAGTGCGAAGAATAAACCCTAGATTTTTATAAGCCTTCTGTGTTATTATTTCGATGTGGTTATTATGGGTTAGTTTGCTATCATGGATCACACCTAAATCCCTTATTTGAGTAATTTTTGGAATAATTTCGTTATTTAAAGTATAATCAAATTTTATGTTATTATGCTTTCGTGAAAATGTAATAATTTGACATTTAGCAATATTAACTGTTATTTTATTTATTTTATAATATTGTGACAGTCTATTTAAGTCATCTTGTAACATAAAGCAATCGTCTATTTGTGAAATCTTTTTATAAATCTTTTTGTCGTCAGCATACAGCAAGAAGTTTGAACTAGCAAAACAATTACTGATGTCATATAAATATATATTGTATAACAAAGGACCCAGGTGCGATCCCTGAGGTACACCAGAAGTCACCTCAACAAAGTCTGATCTAAAACCACCGAGGACGACGGCCTGACAGCGATTTCTTATATACGATTCTGTCCATCTAAGAAGGTTCCCTCTGATTCCAACTGCGTAAAGCTTCTTTAATAGTATACTGTGGTTGACTCTATCAAAAGCCTTTTCAAAATCTGTGTATATTACATCTATTTGTGATCTATCATTCATGTCGCACTTAACGGTATGAGTGAACTCAAGCAAGTTAGTAAGGACACTACGAGATTTAATAAAACCGTGTTGGTTGATAGGGATGCATTGTAGGCAATTTCTATAAATATGATCATATACAATTTTTTCTAACATTTTACCAAATATATTCAAAATGGAGATACCTCTATAGTTACTAATATTTGTTTTTGATTCCTTTTTATGTATTGGTACTATTCGGGCTTCCTTCCAACATCTAGGGAAGGTCCCTTCATTAATGGAGCGCTTAAAGTGTGTTAGTAGCGGAGGTAATAGGCCCGATTCACATTTCTTTATAAAAATAGCTGCTATACCGTCAGTACCGGCGCCCTTTCGGATATCCAATTTACTAAACAACCTCCTAAGTATTCTTTCATCGATCTCAATTGTGTGAAGATTTTCGGAAATATTTGATTCCTCGTTCAGGGTCTCATCATTTAGGTCACTAGGTTGGAATACACTTTGAAAGTATTCATTAAATGCATTGCAGATATCATGTCCATTCGTAAGTAAACTACTTCCGTAGTACATGTTGTGAGGAATACCAGAATCAGTGCGTTTATTTTTAATAAATTTCCAGAATTCTTTAGGCGAAGTTTTGATATTACTCTGACAACGATTCATATATTTTGTATATGATTCGATTTGCAACCTCTTTACTCGGGCTCTCAGCAAGGAGAAGATGGCATAGTCTCCTGGATTTTTAAACTTTTTGCACCTAGTGTGAACTTTGTACTTCTCTTTTATTGAATTAATTAGAGCTGGAGTATACCATTTCGGGTATTGATGACGTGAGGAGATTTTTATAACAGGTATATGAGATTCTATGAGCGAATGAATAATTCTGTAAAAATTATCCACGGCCTCTTCAACGGAGCCATTTAGGATGTCGGACCAGTTTGTATTTTTTAATTTTAAATTTATCGTCTCATAGTCACCCTTAAAAAATTTCTTTATCACGCAAAAATGTGGTTGTAGGGCTTTCATAAAAAGGTCTTTTACGACGATAACCAGGGGACTATGAAAGTGGTCAATATTTACAAGTGAATCGCTACATATGTTACACTGTAAGTAAATATTTTGATAAGACAAGATCAAGAATGTTACCACAGCTATTTTTGTTGAAATTATATTGTTTTAATCCCATCAGATTGTAAGTATTTAGTAAACTCAATGCCGATTCTAATAATTCTGGGTTACAGTATTTTGTAATGCTGTAACTATTATCATTACCATACCATGAAATGAAAGAAAAATTAAAATCTCCTATTATGAGAAAATTATCATTCGAATGTTTATCGTAAAATGATATTAGGGTCTTATTAAAGTTACGTAATAAATTATTCGCATCCGAGTTAGGGGGGATGTATGCCGCTATAATATGTAAATCCTTGTCACTACGTAGCGAGCGATTGCTTAAATATATACCCTTCGGAATAGTTAGCCATATACATTCTACTTGCTCGCAGTTTGAGTCCTGTGAAATAAACGCAGCAAGTAATTTCTTAATACATATCAAAACGCCCCCGCCCCTTCTCTTGTGTTTCCTGTCAAATCTGAATACATCATAACGACTGTCACATATTTCCGTGTTTAAAATTCCATCACATAGCCAACTTTCTGTTAAAATTATTATATCATAATTGCTTGTTTCTATATTATTATAAAGTGAGTGTAATTTCGTGCGTAACCCGCGAGTATTTTGATAATAAATTTTGAGATTATTTAAATCCATCATAAAGAAACCTAATTATTAAGAAGTAAAAATATTTAAAATATAAGGAAATGTCAAAAAGAACACGGTTACGCAATATAATGTAAATACAATTACATAATTTCTAATATAAAAATTTGTTGCAATAAAAAGCAATTGATAACTTATTAAATGCATAACATGCCTAAAAACAATAACAGATAAGAGGGTAGATATAAAATCATTTACTAAAAATTGTACGGCAGTGATGTGAGTACTGAGTGTCAGAGGTTTTAAACAATTTAAGTTTTTGTTTCTTAAGATTAATAATAATGTGTAAGTGTGAATGTATATAATTAGTTTGATTTTTTTTGAGTGGTAAAAGTGTGTGTGATGAATATGTGTGTGTGTGTGATGAATATACGTATTTCTGGTACAATGAACTCTAATAATAAAAAATGGTAACTGAGCATTAAACCTGCGAAGTGTCTAAAAAATCGTTCAATTCCTCTTCTGACCTGATCGCCTTGGGTGGACATTTTTCATTGCGACGTAAATAAATTACGCAGTTCTTCACCCAAACAAATTTGATATTACGTTCCTTAGCTCTTAGTTTGCACTTATTAAGGAGCATCTTATTAGCAACTGTGAGGTGTTCGTTGATGAAGATTTTCATGGAATTGTCATCAAAGCCAAGATCACGTGAGGTTATCCCTTTTTGTTTATTATGCTTTTTGAAGTTAGCTAGGAGTTCATCTTTACCTCTCTTATCCTTAAGTTTAGCCACAATTTTTCTTGGGTGTCCTTGTTTCTGACGAATTGAGTGAACTCTTGTTATAAATTCAATGTCGTCTCTTCTAAGGTCGGAACCAATAGCCGTAGCTAAGAGAAGAAGTAATTCAACCAAATTTTCTTTCGATTTCTCCGGTATGCCAACTAACTCAATATTTAAGAAGCGGGATTTTTGCTGCTCGCGTTTGTTTTCTAAATCAAATGCAGCAATATTTTTTTGAAGATTAGAGATAGCAGCATCTTTCTTCGCAAGTTCAGTATCATAACTTTTTAATCTATTCTCGACGTTGAGAATCTGTGACTTAACCCGGTCGAGTTCTTGACTTAGAGATTCAACAACAGAGAGTTTTGTATCAATATCTGCCAGCCTCGTGTTAATATCTTCAATTACACTCGTATTTATCTTTGAGGTTAGTTCGTACATTTCATTGCGTAATTTTTCGACATGTTCTGGGAGTGAAGTGAGAGGGGACAGCATATTCTCAATTCTGGTTAGTTGCACCTGGTATGAAGCGTCCTCCGGAATTAGATTCTTGGAAGCAGAGCTCGTTTGGATAGGACTCTTTCTACATTCAGGACAAATCCACGAGCCCTGTCTTTCAAATCCCAGTCTCCGCCACCCAACTTCCGATAAGCTAACACAGTGGAAGTGATAGGTTAATCGGCAACCCGAACACGAGGCCCCATCCAGAACTTTTTCATTGCAACGCTTGCATAAATCTTCCATGCCGAAGGTTGTCAACGCCGGTGCTCAGGAATGTATTGATACGGAACTGGTTATTAATCGCGTCACTTTATACTGCAGTAGGCAGCGGTATGCGTAGAAATAGAAGTCACCACAACACAGAAAACTATAACACTCAATCAGATTTCTATACTATTATTATATCAAAGAAATGTCAGCACTACTTAAAAAACTATAACGTTAAGACTTAATAAAAACCTACTAATACTATTATTATATACAAAAGTAAAATATTGTTTGACGAACACGTCTTTGTCACATCGAGTTCGGATCGAGACTGGGATTACAACAAGGACTTAAAACAAGGGTTCAACACCTGTTTAACTTTTTTGTAATTACACTGTTTTGGAGACCTACCAGTGGTACCTTGGCACAGGTTGCCGGCCAGATTATGGGTATGGTATACCACAACGGCGCCTATTTCTGCCGTGAAGCAGTAATATGTAACCATTACTGTGTTTCGATCTGAAGAGCGCCGTAGCTAGTGAAATTACTGGGCAAATGAGACTTAACATCTTATGTTTCAAGGTGACGAGCGCAATTGTAGTGCCGCTGAGAATTTTTGGGTTTGTCAATCATTCTGAATGGCACTGCATTGTAGTGTGCAGGGCGTATCAATTGCCAACAGCTTAACGTCCTGCTCGTCTCATCCCATATTTTCATTACTTCACTGGAATTCCTCCATTATATTTTTATTCCTTACTAGTTACCTATTTTAAACACAAAACACACAGCAACTTCTTTTTTTTTTTCAATATAAACACTAAATATAATTTACAATAAACAAATCAACGCAAAACAAATAACTAATGTAATTAGCTTAATTATTCACGCCCGTATAAATTCACGAATGACGAAAACACAACAACTAAAAAAATGGCGCTGTCATTGTTGATTAGTGAACAATATATTTTTATTTCCGGAAATGTCATATTTTATATCTCACAATCATGAATCACGTCATGTGCGATGTCAACACTCTTATGGGAGTGCAATAAGGTTGAAACTCAGACACTAAGCGAACGAGACACGTCATAATAATTACTCATAAATCATAATGTAGGTATCGTTTCTTTCGTTGGTTTAATCCGTGACAGCTGCGGTTGCATTTTGAAGTGTCATAAGCTTACCTACCCCGGATGTGTTAAAGATGTCAAATTGCGATGGTCATATTTAAGAACGATATACCTACATAGTAATTGTATATTTTTTGCTGTGGTCGTACTACCTTGATAAATAAATTTTGTTATAGAAATTGATTTTTTTTTTTTTGAGAGGAGGAAATACTGTTACGTATTTACGCCCCGGAACGGGGCGTAATATGTCGGACTCGAGTGTCCGCGTAAGCGGACACCCCATACCGACTAAAACCTCCTCTGTGCTGTTAGCAGCTCTGGCTTTCACAGCGAAGTAGGACGTGGGCCGTGGAGGCCGCAAAGACTACGCAACAACAGTCGCGGGGCGTCTCCTAAGGAGACTCGAACCTCAGACCGGCTGTGTGCTTGTGGGAAGGAGAGAGAATGAAAATGAAGATGAAAGATGAAAAGGTGATAAGAGCACACTCGCCGGCGAGTGTGGTGATGTTTTGTGTAATGTATGTAAGTGTGTATGTATGTGTTTATGATTGTATGTATGTGTGTTTGTATGTATGTACGTAGTGTAAATGTTTGTGTGCATGTATGTTTGTGTTTGTGTCTGTTTGTGGAGTGTGTTTGTGATTGTGTAAGTGGTGTATGTCAGTCCGTCAGTCAGTCCGTGTGTGAGTGAGTGTGGTGAAGCGATTACAGGACGAGGACTAACGTCTCGTCGGGTATCAAAACAATGTGTGGTGTATCTAGGGTGCGGGCCGCTGGCCATCGTCAGAGTGACGAGTGCCAGTGGTTTGCGGTGGTTGACCGCGCCTACGCCTGCGAAGGCGGTGTGTGCGTGTCTGTGTCGGTGTTTGTGTGGGTGTCGCGTTCGCGATGGTGATGTCGTCATCCGGGTCTACCGTTACATGTCTGGGACGTCTTATTGGGTTGAGACTATGGTGAAGGGGGGTGTACCCGCCGTAGAAATTGAACGTATTCTATTAGCCTTCTGTAAGCATTATCGGAATTGCCTACTTTATATAATTAGTATATCGCGTAACGAAAAACTTACTGGTTGGGTGTTGAATAGAAGTTCGATTATAGAATAAAAGAACTAAATTTATCTGAATTATCTTGAATTTAGTGTAGGTATATTATTTATACTCTAAATATGGTAGGTAGGCTATGCCTACCTAAGCACATTTCATTAAAAGTTACTATGTGATTTTGTCTATTCACACATAGGCAAACCCCTAGATTTAATATATAACAACATGTAGAGCGGTAAAAATCCGTTCAATAGTTTTAAAATTTATTCTGAACATATATAGTGACACAATAAGATTCATGAAAAGAATCATTGTTAGCAGTGAGCTATAGTTAACAGTGGCTATCACAATAGATCACATTGATCGCAGTGTAACAGGGCTGAACTGAACTGGATCAAAGCCACTTTAGTAGTTTGTTTACAGTGACAGATGGATAGGGTGAAGATGTCTATAAAAGACAATGTATCCCTGGCGTCGACAAACTTCCGCTGCAACCGTTGACGAGTTAAGACGTTATCCTGCCCAATTTCTGTTCGAATATTAGTTGTTGTATTGAAATGGATTTATTTCATTTAATAGTTAATTATTTAGATGTTATAAAAACCCCTTTTGATCTTATTTCCTACAATATAATATAAACATAGATGTTAACTTCCGTCAGAACGCCAGACATTAAAGTATTATGATGAGAATAGAATAAAAAAAAAACTTTTATGAAAAAAAAAATCAAAGAGTTTGTTAGTAATATTTTAGATAGCCGAGACTATTCCGCATTAATCTGGTTAATTATGAAAAAAGGTTATTCAAATGCGACTGGTAGTAGTATCAGAATACCGAAACAGATAATACACATAAATTCATTACCTAAATTCATAAGTTTTCGATCAACCCTATCTAATTCAATCTATTTCTAAATTACGAAATAGTAAATTAGTGTGCCTAAATTAGCTACCTATACATAATAATTGAAAACCAGGAACATCCACCCGTGCCATTTTATTTATAATTATTGTCAAATTTCCACGCTACATTAAACTTTAGCTCGTAAATTATGATATTATAGTTTCAATTAACCCTACAAAGAGAAATTTGTGTTCAATTCTATATTGCGAGAAATAATAAGAATTAGATAGGTTTGTTAATTTGATGACTATAGATCCTCTATGAAGTTAGTATATCGTTATATCGCTATGCTTGGATTAAAATAAAGCCTTATTTCAAAATGAAGCGACTATGTATTACATTTAAATCTATGTAATATTAATATGTTAAATAAGTGATTTCAAAACAAACTAGTGCATTTTATAATTGAAGTAATAATGGTCTAAGGGCGGAGTGCACCGATTTTAAAACGGCTGCTTGTCGTTTGAACAAATGATTGAATGGTTTTTAATGTTCACTAGCTGACCTGGCAAACGTTGTTTTGCCATATAAATATATATAATATATTTGTAAACCTTCATTGAGCTTCATCAAATCTATTACAAAAGATTTCATTGAGATCGGTCGAATACTTTAGGAGTAATTAGGGAACATACAAACATACATTCTCTTTTATATATATAGATAGATATATTACACCTAGTCCAGTGTATCTATGTAATATAATAAGAAATAATTCAAAACTACATTCCTTTTGTCAAAATCAACTGCAGTTAACGTATTACAACTAATGGACAATAAATAAGAAACACCAAACGATACCTACCTACATACCTAAGTAAGGTACAACATTAATTAATTACTGACTGCATATTCCAGACAATACCTAGGTAACACTGAAAATGTTTAGAAAATTAAAAACGTCTTAATGTAGAAAGTTGCCAACACAATTTTTTTTTTCGAAGTAATCTCCTTTCCTCTCTACACATCTTCGCATTCGATGGAACTACTGAGAAAAGCAGTGGGCCCATTCTTCCTTAGGGGTCTCTTCTATGGCATTTTCGAATATGATCTTTGGTTCTAGGGAATTAATAAAAGTCGCAGGGCGCCAGGTCAGGACTGTATTTCGGATGACTCTTATCTCGACACCTGCCACAGTCAAATTTTCAACAGTCCGTTTTGCGGAGTGCGCTGAAGCGTTGTCGTGCTGAAGAAGGATCCTGCTTCGAGGACGCTGCTGTCGAATTTTTTTCAAGACAACAGACAAGCAGCGATCGACATTTCAGTCCTTTCAGTTAGCAATAACTATCCCTCCATCTTCTAGCACAACTGTCGCGAAATGACCTTTCCGACCAAAGAATGAGGCAATCATCTTTTTTTCTTCTTTCTTTCGGAGCTTTCTTTTTTTGGAGCACACACCCACTGAGCTGATTGTCCTTTAGTTTTGGATTCGTAGTAATATATCCAGCTTTCATCACCTGCGACGATGTCAAATACAGCATTTGAGTTACCGCCGTTGAACTTATCTAACATTTGGCGACACCAGTCCATGTGAAGGTGTTTCTGGTCGTCGGTTAAAGTATGGGGAATCTTCCTGACGGCTAAATGTTCGTGTAATATTTTTTGAGCTTGTCTCTTACCAATGCCTTGGCTTGCCCGTATCTGCTGATAGGTCATTCTCTTTTCTAATCTTTCTATATCATGCGTCGCACAGCACTGATATTATCTTTAGTAATCGCTGTTAAAGGACGTCCCTCACGCGGATCATCATTGAGATTGCTACGTCCACGCTCAAACTCGATAAACCTTTTGGTAAATAGTTACAACAAGGCCCATATAATAAATACCTTATAATGTAACATACATATTTATATAACTTAATCCTACGTCACATTTTCGCAGCGATGTGAGGCGCGGGTTCGGTAATTTCCGGCGGTCGGCGACGTACGCGATACTTGCGACACACGACCCCTTTCGGCCACAGAATGAATGAAAAATGAAAAAAAAAATGAATGCAATTATACTACATAGGTTACCAAAGAGTTCTAAAATTGAAATTCAAAAAAACGTCACGCTAAATCAGCAGTACGTAAACACATATCAGACCGTCCAAACAATTGAAAAATTAAATTAAATTTAAATTAAAATACATCCAACTTTCTATATAGAAGACGGACTAAAATTATCTAACACCTGGGGTCTAATAATCTCCAAGTTAAAACCCATAACTACACATACCAAAAAATAAGAGGACAGCAAAATTGTACCAAAAACCATCTGTCTACAGCAAATACTACGTCGCGTCGGAGGCAACATGGCGCTAATCTTTATAATGACAACTATTAACAAATACTATCTCGACTCCTGTCAACTGCAGGCCACCTTAAAGCGTGCTCGTGCAGCACAAAACTTCGGGTTTAATAAATAAATTATTAAAAGATAAAACTTACACCTTATGTATAAAATACAGTCACAATTATTGAAATAAAATACTAAAAGCTTACACAATATATAGAATCTCTTGCTGTTAGACAACCGAATACTTTAGTGTGTCTGATAAGCTACGTCTTACACTCGCGATTTGTATTAGTGATACTTTGTGTTAGTGTGCGTGCATTGCTCAAAATAGAAGTTTACTCTAAACTGAACTTTTTCGACGATTTTACAGACGTATTAATGATCTAAGACTAAAACCATTGTATTAAGGTACTCTTTGAATCAAAATAGCCACATGTAAATAGAAAAGCTAAGAAAAAAAAAATAAGGTATATATTATATGTGCCTGTATCCTTATAAAAAGTATTCATTTATTATTATTATGGCTCTATTTCCTTTTGTGAACTGGCGGCAAATCTAAAAATCTTGTTACACGTGAATATGAACCTAATGCGAGAAAATTTACTTACTCTACAACAAAGCTATGATAGGCTGCGATTAGCATTACTTAATGAAGACCCATCTCGTGCCACTATTTACCAAAAGGTTTATCGAGTTTGAGCGTGGACGTAGCAATCTCAATGATGATCCGCGTGAGGGACGTCCTTTAACAGCGATTACTAAAGATAATATCACTGCTGTGCGACGCATGATACAGAAAGATAAGAAAAGAGAGTGACCTATCAGCAGATACGGGCAAGCCAAGGCATTGGTAAGAGACAAGCTCAAAAAATATTACACGAACATTTAGTAGGTTTAATTAATGTACTACGTGTAAATGTTCCTTAATTAAACACATTTTGAGAACAGACAAAGAGAAGGTACGGTACGGTAATTCGAACAAACGATAATAATCTAAATGAGTCTTAAGTTTATACTTGATAAAAAGGTACGCTAGAAATGGCACTCGATTGCTCTTGCATTATAGATGGTGTCTACGAGAGCCGAATATCTTAAATTATCCAATATAATATCTTATTCCCCTTAGCTAAAGCATAATTTAATTACATAAAACGTCATCATTTATATCCAAATGGGTAAAACTAACCTTGTTGTTAACCTCTGGAATATTGTTAGAAAAATTGAGGATATTGTTATGTTACAGTTATATTGTCGTAAATTACTAAGTGATATACGAAAGCTAACAATATGCTCATTTTTTATTTATATTGTGTGCATTTATTTATATAATTATTTAAATGTGTGGGCGTCGATGAAAACTACCGTTGTTTTAACTGGAAATTAGTGTTTAGGAGTAATATTTATAGTTAAAACAAGATCTTCACTCTGAATATGTAAAAGATCTCTTGACTATATATACAGCTTCGGTAGACCGTACCGTACCTTTGGGGTTAGTGCCGTTACGAATTTTATCTTGGTAACCCCTTGGTAGGAACGCCATTATAAACAAAGTTATGCTCTTTCCGAAAATACTAATTTATAACAAATTTATTCAATCGCTGTTTATTTTAACAATAAATATCACCCAAGTTATATATTTAATAACTGCGATATAACTTAAAAGTCATTAGTTACATCTCAAAGAAAGGAGTGCCATCACCGTTTTCAATCCATCTGCGCTGTAACTAAACTTGTAAGTTAAACTGGCAGGCTGTCGCAACAATTACTTAAAAAAAGGATAAGGTACGCGTCACTTGGTGTTAAGTGATCACCTCCGCCCACATTCCCTGGCAGCAACAGAGGAATTGCCGGCCTTTAAGAAAGTTTTATGCGCTAGTTTTGAAGGTACCCATGTCGTATTATCCCGGAAACACCGCAAAAGGAATCTCATTTCACAGCTTTGTAGTACGTGGAAGAAAGCTCCTTGAAAACCGCATTGTGGAGGACCGCCACACATCCAGATGGTGGGGATGATATCCTAATTTGTGGCGTGTCGTGCGAAGGTGGAGTTCGGCAGCAGGAATCAGGTGAAACAGCTCTTAAACAGTACCTGCTAAAGTAATCGTAAGTAAGTATCGAAGACTATTATAAATTATAATATTTTTTATTCACAACAATCATATTATACACAGCATACAAAAATTGCTTGAAGTTAAGGTAGAAATGGATCCCACTGTCAAGCTTTAAATAGCTTATCGCAGTGCCTCGAGCACAACGTTAACTCGATAATTACTTTGATTGTGCGACGTGCGTGCTTGGGGTCGTGTTCATTTTACGTGAGGCGACTCGTTTATCACGAACCCATACCACACTGTTAACTGAACTGCACAATATGACTTTTAAAGATTAATGGAAGTAATTAAATCGATCTAATTTGGTATTGTGCTTATTTGATCTCATTTTATAAACTTATTGGTTGTATTTGAAGATATGTGAACTAGCGCGTGCTTAGGAAAACATATTATATTACTGGCTGACTCAACAGACGTTGTACTGTAGATAATAAAAAAAATACTGTTTTTTAGGAATTCGCCGACAATATTTCAAAACATCAAGATTTCTTTCGTAACAAATGATCCCTATTGTTACAATGAAAATGTTTAACAGCGGACCTGTCAAACCGTGCTTCAAAAAATTATCTCATAGAAAATATGTCCATACAAATTAAATATTGAAAATAAAAATAATTATGGATTATGGATCCCAAATTGAAATTAAAAGTATCCTATCTTTCAAGTTGGACTAAGTAACTATGTGATTCCAGCCGCCTATATAATCCATTAACATGAGAGAAATCACAGGAAATTTGGGGTATTTATAGGTACGTCCTTTTTTTGCCCCCATCTTATCGTACTGGAACCACCACGCAAGGAACTTGATTACATAGTAAAAGTTGTACATAGGCAAAGTTGCTTGAATTTGCACTGTGAGGAGGATGCGAATTTAGTCAAAAAGCGTTACGGTTCCAGCCGATACTGGGGTGCACAAGACCATTGGACATAGCTTTAGCTTTTTTATTGTATTAAGGGACGAGGGGAGAAGGACGTTGATGGAAATTGATACGCTTTGCCCATTACAATGCAGTGCAGCTCATTTGCCCAGTAATTTCACTTGCTACGACGCCCTTCAGACTGAAACACTGCCTACTCATTACTGCTTTACGTCAGAAAAAGGCGCCGTTGTCGTACCAATGATCTAGTCCGCATCCTGTGCAAAGGATCCTCACAACCCAATCTTTGAAATAACCGCTAAATATCCAAGCACTCGAGATTTCAACGACAATTTTGACACGACAAAATTGAAACGACAAACGGAGTATATGTCGAGATTACTACCTTTACAGTTCACTCTTTTTTGTATGGTGTTCAGTTGCCTGCGCAGGTCAAATTTATCATCTGGTTGTTTACTCATTTTTCCATCTGTCGGTCAATCTATCAGTAAATATGAACATAAATACATACGTATCTTGAAGTGTTATGCACAGTTCGCAGCTTTTTGACCACTCGTCATTATATGCCTCATAAATATGTAATCGTATTAACTTGTTTTTCCACAACAAAGTTGAATAATTATTACAATTTAACCAAATCATATGCTAATCTAAAACCCTCCAACCGGAGCAATAATATTTAATTATTAATCGTTTGCAGAACTTATAAGGGAATATAATTTTCAAAAATAAAATTCAACAAAATTGGTACAGCCGTTTAGGAGTTCAATTGTGAAGTTGTTTTGCCACTTGTCATTTCATTAGTCAAGAAAAACAATGCAAAATTGTACATTTTTTAAATGAATAACATTCTTGCTGTCGCGTGAAAAAAGTTTCACTTTACTATCTCGCAAAATGGCAATTTCATACTAAAGCCCCTACTAGTAAGTATGGTCTTTTTGATATCCTTAAAAAGATATTTAAAAGAATTTGAATGTTTGTCCGTGTTTTTATGACAACTATTTCGACAAACGAGTGACGTTTTTCATTATTAATTATGTTAAATGTACGTAAATAGTAGTTTAGGTGCTTGGAAACGTGTCAGCTAGTAACCGGCTTTCTAAAATATTGCATGACCCTTTGTTGATAACATAAATCATACAAAATTATAATTTATCTTGTCGAAACAGACCCTCTACACGATTTAACCCTCGTAACTCCAACCACTTGAGGTTGAAAAATGATTTTATTCGAATAAATGATGTTGTTCGTTTATATTGGGTAACGTTAGCAGCTTATGCCGATAAAATGCTCGCAGGATAACTTGTCAAAGGAGCTGTCAAGAACATAAATATTATACTTTATCTCTTACGTTGAAGCAACTTTTTGTGAGTTTAATAACTCCTTAAAAGTCTGACTTTTTAGAGATTAAAATTTCTATTATTTTTTTTTTGCTTTGCAACGGACTTCAAAACATGAGGAGGTTCTGAAATTAGTTAGTTACCTTACAAGTGTCGACTGGGTTAACCGATTATGATAATCCTTTTTTATCTGTAAGCTGGTGCTTGCCGTGCGGTCATTACAATTTGGTCTAGATCTGACAATAGAATCCATCAGAAAACCAAAAACGTCTTCGATTTGCTATAAGTATGTGCGCGACAAATTGAAGAATAACTCAACATCTTGCTAATCGATTTCGATGAGTCTTTTTTTATTGTAAAGGATATATATATATATATATATATATACTTTTTGAAGTACTACCTTTGGGTAGTTTTGTGAAAGTTTGGTTAAGTTCTGGTTATAGGATCCATGACAAAGTAACGAAACAGTTCGTTTCTTAGGAGGAAGTTAACGATACTCAGCCGAATCGTTTTATGCTATCCGGATATTTGAGTCACCTATCGTAACGTCGTCGTTATGGTCAAGTAATTGTCGTAGTCGAATATGTTGATCAATGGAACTCCTTAACGACTCGCGATTTGTGGCAGATTTTCTAACTGTCTATAATAAATTTGCAATGCGCTTACATTAATTGCTGCATTGCACAACTTAGTGTACACTCATACATATTCACTAAAAATAAAAAATAAATTAACAAAAACCAACTGGCTTCAAAAACACTATTCCAAAACAATAGATATAATATGCACTAAAAGTATAAAAAAAATTGCGTTTTTTTTTTTTATTTATTTATGATTCCTTACAGCTAATAAAATGAAAAGAGTATATTAAAAATTATACAGAATAGATACGCCAATTAAAAGGAATACTATTAACAGTACAATAAGTATGTGACAAAGTAGTTTAAGACAAAAACCTAAAAATACTAGAAAAACTTACAAGAAAAAATTAAATAGAAAGAAAAGAAGAAATCGTATCCATATTGAGTAACTGAAACGATGAGTAGGTTGTGTGGTGTGAGTAGTGTGAGTGAATGTGAGTAGTGTGAGTGGATGTGAGTGGTGTGAGTGAATGTGAGTGTTAGAATATAATGTTTAAAGTACGATGTGAGACTAATAATTTATCCTGAATATACTGATGATTAACTCCTGCAATTTAAACAGTTTAATATCAGTTTTTTGAACCTCAGACGTGATAAGTTGAAAATGTCGACGAAAGAAAATTTCTTATTATATATGTCAGGAATTCGAAATAGAGGTGAATATTTAAGATACTTAGTAGAAGCAAAGGGAATGTTAAATAAATTAGTATGCCTAGTACGTAATGTTGGTACCTGGAATGATATTTTATTTAAGATATCTGGACAGTCAAATTTATTATGTAATATATCATAAAGGAGTAACATATCAATTACATCTCTTCTATCTTCCAATGTATCGATTTTATGATAATTACAGGCTTCTTTGTAGTCTATAGGAATGAATTGAGATATAAATTAAATTTTTTTATCTTTTGTATTTTTTGAAGGCGGTCAATATAACATTAATATGTAGGCCTCCAGATAGGACTTGCGAATTCAAGGATGCATCGCACGTAAGCATAATATAGCACTTTTAGGCACAAGATGTCATTGAAAGGTTCGCAAGTGCGAAGAATAAACCCTAGATTTTTATAAGCCTTCTGTGTTATTATATCGATGTGGTTATTATGGGTTAGTTTGCTATCATGGATCACACCTAAATCCCTTATTTGAGTAATTTTTGGAATAATTTCGTTATTTAAAGTATAATCAAATTTTATATTATTATGCTTTCGTGAAAATGTAATAATTTGACATTTAGCAATATTAACTGTTATTTTATTTATTTTATAATATTGTGACAGTCTATTTAAGTCATCTTGTAACATAAAGCAATCGTCTATTTGTGAAATCTTTTTATAAATCTTTTTGTCGTCAGCATAAGCAGCAAGAAGTTTGAACTAGCAAAACAATTACTGATGTCATATAAATATATATTGTATAACAAAGGACCCAGGTGCGATCCCTGAGGTACACCAGAAGTCACCTCAACAAAGTCTGATCTAAAACCACCGAGGACGACGGCCTGACAGCGATTTCTTATATACGATTCTGCCCATCTAAGAAGGTTCCCTCTGATTCCAACTGCGTAAAGCTTCTTTAATAGTATACTGTGGTTGACTCTATCAAAAGCCTTTTCAAAATCTGTGTATATTACATCTATTTGTGATCTATCATTCATGTCGCACTTAACGGTATGAGTGAACTCAAGCAAGTTAATAAGGACACTACGAGATTTAATAAAACCGTGTTGGTTGATAGGGATGCATTGTAGGCAATTTCTATAAATATGATCATATACAATTTTTTCTAACATTTTACCAAATATATTCAAAATGGAGATACCTCTATAGTTACTAATATTTGTTTTTGATTCCTTTTTATGTATTGGTACTATTCGGGCTTCCTTCCAACATCTAGGGAAGGTCCCTTCATTAATGGAGCGCTTAAAGAGTTTTAGTAGCGGAGGTAATAGGCCCGATTCACATTTCTTTATAAAAATAGCTGGTATACCGTCAGTACCGGCGCCCTTCCGGATATCCAATTTACTAAACAACCTCCTAAGTATTCTTTCATCGATCTCAATTGTGTAAAGATTTTCGGAAATATTTGATTCCCCGTTCAGGGTCTCATCATTTAGGTCACTAGGCTGGAATACACTTTGAAAGTATTCATTAAATGCATTGCAGATATCATGTCCATTCGTAAGTAAACTACTTCCGTAGTACATGTTGTGAGGAATACCAGAATCAGTGCGTTTATTTTTAATAAATCTCCAGAATTCTTTAGGCGAAGTTTTGATATTACTCTGACAACGATTCATATATTTTGTATATGATTCGATTTGCAACCTCTTTACTCGGGCTCTCAGCAAGGAGAACATGGCATAGTCTCCTGGATTTTTAAACTTTTTCCACCTAGTATGAACTTTGTACTTCTCTTTTATTGAATTCATTAGAGCTGGAGTATACCATTTCGGGTATTGATGACGTGAGGAGATTTTTATAACAGGTATATGAGATTCTATGAGCGAATGAATAATTCTGTAAAAATTATCCACGGCATCTTCAACGGAGCCATTTAGGATGACGGACCAGTTTGTATTTTTCATTTTAAATTTATCGTGTAGTCACCCTTAACAAATTTCTTTATCACACAAAAATGTGGTTGTAGGGCTTTCATAAAAAGGTCTTTTTTTTTTTTTTTTTTTTTATTAGGAAAAGCAAACAACTACAACTTACAAAGTAGATACATAAAGAAATAACAATTAAGTCTAATAAAATTGTAGTCAGATACGCTATCCACATCTTACTATGAAAAACTTAGAGGTATTCAATGTTAGGTACAAAAATAAATGTTTATACAATACTAATTGAAACTAAAGAGAAATAAACAATGTTCTTAATATTATGGCTAGTTGGAGTAAATTAAATTTATAAAAATCAAACAATTAATAAACACAAAAAGGAAAACAAAAGAAATAATTATCTACACAAATCTACACTAAATTATGACTATATATACAATGATATTAACCTAAAGTACTTATGATGTTTAGTAGGTATTTAAAAGAATGTATGTAAATAAATCAAATATTATCCAGTATTTTTTTTTAATTTGGCACTTGAACTGGCTCTCGGATAAATGGAAAATGTCAACACTAATGAATTCTTTGTTGTAATTGTCAACTAATTGATGCAGAGGTGATCTTATTCCTGCATTAGTACGAAATTTACCTGTTGCAAAAAGTTTACGATTACACAGTCCCCGGATATGGGCTGTTCTAGGAATAACATAATTTAATTTGTTGGTCAATTCTGTACAATCAAATTTGCTATGTATACGATGTCTTTTACGACGATAACCAGGGGACTATGAAAGTGGTCAATATTTACAAGTGAATCGCTACATATGTTACACTGTAAGTAAATATTTGATAAGACAAGATCAAGTATGTTACCACAGCTATTTTTGTTGAAATTATATTGTTTTAATCCCATCAGATTGTAAGTATTTAGTAAACTCAATGCCGATTCTAATAATTCTGGGTTACAGTATTTTGTAATGCTGTAACTATTATCATTACCATACCATGAAATGAAAGAAAAATTAAAATCTCCTATTATGAGAAAATTATCATTCGAATGTTTATCATAAAATGATATTAGGGTCTTATTAAAGTTACGTAATAAATTATTCGCATCTGAGTTAGGGGGGATGTATGCCGCTATAATATGTAAATCTTTGTCACTACGTAGCGAGCGATTGCTTAAATATTATACCCTTCGAAATAGTTAGCCATATACATTCTACCTGCTCGCAGTTTGAGTCCTGTGAAATAAACGCAGCAAGTAATTTCTTAATACATATCAAAACGCCCCCGCCCCTTCTCTTGTGTTTCCTGTCAAATCTGAATACATCATAACGACTGTCACATATTTCCGTGTTTAAAATTCCATCACATAGCCAACTTTCTGTTAAAATTATTATGTCATAATTGCTTGTTTCTATATTATTATAAAGTGAGTGTTAATTCGTGCGTAACCCGCGAGTATTTTGATAATAAATTTTGAGATTATTTAAATCCATCATAAAGAAACCTAATTATTATGAAGTAAAAATATTTAAAATATAAGGAAATGTCAAAAAGAACACGGTTACGCAATATAATGTAAACACAATTACAAAATTTCTAATATAAAAATTTGTTGCAACAAAAAGCAATTGAAAACTTATGAAATGCATAACATGGCTAAAAACAATAACAGATAAGAGGGTAGATATAAAATCATTTACTAAAAATTGTACGGCAGTGATGTGAGTACTGAGTGTCAGAGGTTTTTGTTTCTTAAGATTAATAATAATGTGTAAGTGTGAATGAATATAATTAGTTTGATTTTTTTTGAGTGGTAAAGGTGTGTGTGATGAATATGTGTGTGTGTGATGAATATACGTATTTCTGGTACAATGAACTCTAATAATAAAAAATGGTAACTGAGCATTAAACCTGCGAAGTGTCTAAAAAATCGTTCAATTCCTCTTCTGACCTGATCGCCTTGGGTGGAAATTTTTCATTGCGACGTAAATAAATTACGCAGTTCTTCACCCAAACAAATTTGATATTACGTTCCTTAGCTCTTAGTTTGCACTTATTAAGGAGCATCTTATTAGCAACTGTGAGGTGTTCGTTGATGAAGATTTTCATGGAATTGTCATCAAAGCCAAGATCACGTGAGGTTATCCCTTTTTGTTTATTATGCTTTTTGAAGTTAGCTAGGAGTTCATCTTTACCTCTCTTATCCTTAAGTTTAGCCACAATTTTCCTTGGGTGTCCTTGTTTCTGACGAATTGAGTGAACTCTTGTTATAAATTCAATGTCGTCTCTTCTAAGGTCGGAACCAATAGCCGTACCTAAGAGAAGAAGTAATTCAACCAAATTTTCTTTCGATTTCTCCTTTATGCCAACTAACTCAATATTTAAGAAGCGGGATTTTTGCTGCTCGCGTTTGTTTTCTAAATCAAATGCAGCGATATTTTTTTGAAGATTAGAGATAGCAGCATCTTTCTTCGCAAGTTCAGTATCATAACTTTTTAATCTATTCTCGACGTTGAGAATCTGTGACTTAACCCGGTCGAGTTCTTGACTTAGAGATTCAACAACAGAGAGTTTTGTATCAATATCTGCCAGCCTCGTGTTAATATCTTCAATTACACTCGTATTTATCTTTGAGGTTAGTTCGTACATTTCATTGCGTAATTTTTCGACATGTTCTGGGAGTGAAGTGAGAGGGGACAGCATATTCTCAATTCTGGTTAGTTGCACCTGGTATGAAGCGTCCTCCGGAATTAGATTCTTGCAAGCAGAGCTCGTTTGGATACGACTCTTTCTACATTCAGGACAAATCCACAAGCCCTGTCTTTCAAATCCCAGTCTCCGCCACCCAACTTCCGATAAGCTAACACAGTGGAAGTGATAGGTTAATCGGCAACCCGAACACGAGGCCCCATCTAGAACTTTTTCATTGCAACGCTTGCATAAATCTTCCATGCCGAAGGTTGTCAACGCCGGTGCTCAGGAATGTATTGATACGGAACTGGTTATTAATCGCGTCACTTTGTACTGCAGTAGGCAGCGGTATGCGTAGAAATAGAAGTCACCACAACACAGAAAACTATAACACTCAATAAGATTTCTATACTATTATTATATCAAAGAAATGTCAGCACTACTTAAAAAACTATAACGTTAAGTTTTATACATACAAATGAATTGAGTTTACTTTAGTGCTAATTCCGCCAAATAGCACTAAAGTAAACAACAACAATTCGGCACGTGTTTCACCTCTACACGAGGCATCCTCAGGATGTGTTGTCTCACCAAAATCTGGCACGAGACTGAAACACGTGTCGAATTGTTTAAAGACAAATATTAGCGGAATTAACATTTTTATGGATTATTATTATGGATTTCCGCAAAGTAACGCCTACTTCAATAAATTTTATTTTTATACAATGTAAATAATTAATCTAATTCTAGTTACGATTATTGTTATTTTAATAATCATCTAGTAAGTTATAATAATAAATGCCACACTGGTATTGTAAATATCTGTCTTAAATTCCTGTTGTTCTTGTAAAAGTAAATCTGCAAGATATCAAAGATTTTATATGTACCTTTCATGCAAATCCTGAAAACACGTTCAAAATGGATTCGTAGTTACAGTAATACGAGTATGTCAAGTATCCTTTCAACCATGCTATTGTTGTTGCCAAGAAATTATTTCACATTAAGAGGTCATTAACGTTCGTGTCCTCAACATTGTTCTTATTGTACGTTACAATAATATTTGAAAAGCCTTCTCACAAAATATTAAGAGATTAAAGATATCTGGAATATTCTAGTAAGTCTTTAATGCCTGTAGTTTTTGTAAACTGCGAAATTCAAACAAATTAGGTGATATACCCGAGTAAATAAAAAGGATTTAAAAAAAGTGAAGAAAACCGAGCGGTTGCAATTGTCTCAACTTAAATTCATATTAATGATTTAAATAAAACTTTTTTAAAGGATTAAAACGCGTATAATTGTAACTATGTTTTACATTATATTTTTGCGCAAAAGTTACATTTTTATTTTAATTTTAGTTAATTGTAGTTTAGTTAAACCCAGAGGGGTTTTGGGCCCAGCACGCTTCCACTGCACCACTCTGCTCTAGTAAGTTGCGTTGAAATTTAGCTATTATTTGATAATATAAAAAAATAGTACCAACACACACTGGATATCGGTATATAGTACAGACTACGTAATAAGAGGCGGTACTGCCCACCACTGCCTAAGTAAACATTGAAAATTAGTTTCTAGTATGAAACGTGCAGAGATTTGACATAGTTTGAAATATTCGTAATAATTACAGTATGGCAATTGGCAACGAAGTATAACCCGGCTATGTTTCAAATCGAACAGTTGCTTAAAACGTAGTGGATTTCGGCTATCTCCGTTTTTTACAAGATTATTGCTGTCTTCTGTCAATCTATCAATGACTACACGTTTCATATAAACAAGTGAATCGCTATTTTCTTAGAGAGTTTCGCTAAGCTGGTTGAGTCATAAAGATATCAAGTTATAATAATATGTTCATAAGTTGATATATATATTCATAAACCTCAATAATCAGTAATTCAATAGTATCTCTATTCATTTATTAAAGTCTATGATACACAATCCAATGAATTCATCATTATCAAATAACATAACGTTAAATAGTTTATAATGTCTTTTTTACATTAAGCTTGTTGACGTTTAAGCTACCCCAACATTAAGTACTGTACGTTAAGTACTGTAAAGAGATTTTTACACGAATATAAATCTTTGCTACCAGTAAAATCGAAAATCGAAAATCAAATTAAATTATTTATTTACATTTTTAAAAACAGACATTATCTTAATTTGGGCTAGTGTCCTGCGGTAAGCAATTAATGCATGTATTGAAAGACACTGCTCCTCCTCCATTAAAATTCTTAATATAGATATAGGTATACATAATTCTTAAGTGAATAACCTAAAAAGGTAAACGAACATAAAATAGAGTTTTTATGTTCTCAAGCCTTGTGAACATAAACTGGATAATACCAGAAAAACGTTCCAAACCACAAATCATGTCGAAATTGAGTTAACACAAAACTAGTCACGTGATTCACATTAACGGAGTCACAAAAAATGAGAGCCCTACCCTGTCACTATAAGTAAGTGTATATAATATTGATGACACGTAATTATAATATTAATTGAACAAAATTCTAGCAAACAATATAAATCGATGTATATTTAAAAAAAAAAAAATTGGCAAAAAAACAACCGCCTTCAAAAACACTATTCCAAAACAATAGATATAATGTGCACTAAAAAGTATAAAAGTAATTGCGTATTTTTATACAATCTAATTAATTAATCTAATTCTAGTTACGATTATTGTTATTTTTGGAATCGGTTCCTTCCGCTGCAACCCGCTCTCGCCTCTCGCCTCCTCACGACTCAAGCACATCTCACCTATAACTATGTATGTAGTAACAAACCTATCTTAGATGACACCGACTCCAAAAAATACAATAATCGTATCTAGAATAAGATAAATTAATTAGATTGTATAAAAATACGCAATTATTTTTATACTTTTTAGTGCACATTATGTTTTTATGTGTTATTATGTGTTATCTATTGTTTTGGAATAGTGTTTTTGAAGGCGGTTGCTTTTTTGTTATTTTTTTTTTATTTTATGATTTTTAGTGAATTTGAAGTACAATAACTAACAATTTGTCTATATATGTGTAAATATACTAAATTTTTCCATGCAGCAATGAACGTAAGTACTTTGCAATTTGATTACAGACAGTGTTCCGTTACTTTGTCATGGATTCCGTAATCAGAACATAACCATAATTAATAAAATAATTCTCACCAAACTATCTTTGAAGTATATGCTTTCCAAATAAAAAAAAAAATCATCGAAATCGGTTGGCGCGTTATTGACTTATTCGTAAATTTATCCACTTTGCTATACGTATGTATAGCAAAGTTTAAGACTTTTATAGTTTTCTCATGGATTCCACTGTCAGATCTGGATCATATTACAATGGGACCACTCGGGAAGCACTAGCTTTCAAATAAAAAAAGAATTAACAAAATCGGTTCACCCAGCCGAAAGTTTTGAGGTAACAAACATAAAAAAAACCGACAAATTGAAAACCTACTCCTTTTTTGAAGTCGGTTAATAAAACAATGCCTACAATACTTAAAATTAGGGGTGCAAATATTTCCAAATATTTGAAATTATTAAAATAGTTAGGGAGAAAAAGTTTTGATTTATTAGAAATGTCTTTGTAAAGATTATAATAAAGATTATCTTGAAGTAAAAGTTTTAAAGGGTTACTCATTTTATTGCGCGTTTAAACTAATCTATTAAAATTGAATAAAAACAATCACTTAAAAAACATGAAGTGAATTGTTGTAGTTTAAAAGTAATTATCATGTTCATTCCTGGTAAAGTCAGCTGTCGAAAATTTTCAAATGCAAAAAAAATTAAAACTCACCATGCAATTTTATTAATATTGTATTTATGAATTCGAGCATTTCGTTCCAATATGATATAGCTTAACGACAGCAAAATCAATTTTTCACTGTTGTAGAAGACGATCTTCTGCAACAGTGAAAAATAAAAAGATGATGAAGTCGATGATTTTAAGAGGAGCTTAAGTATGAAATGGTCGTAGTTCTCGGAGTTCAAAACTATATACATCGTTTTATTGTTTGATTTTAAATAATTTTTTAAACGGCTTTAAAAAGCTACAATTCTATTTTTGTGTAAAAATACGATTTTCAACACTATAGTTCTTATAGTTTCAGAAAAAAGTGGCTGTGACATATAGACGGACACACATACAGAAAAACATGACGAATCTATAATGTTCCGCTTATTGCCATTTCGCTACGGACCCCAAATTCTTCAGGTAATTAGTACTTCACGCCTTAATTGAGGATCAGTTGAATTTTCACGAAACATTAATAGCGATTACGATGATAAAATTATAATAGAGACTGTCGTGTTACATTGATGGGGGTGTGACGTTGTTATAAACGGCTGTTGGGCTTGACACAAGGGTCATTATAACAAACAACTTTATGCTGAAGAGCATCTTGTATACTAATTTTAATTTCAATTTAGAACTCTTTGGTAACCTAATGTAGTATCATTTTTCATTTATTTATTATTAATTATAATTACATACATTGGTCTTCATGGCTTATATAAATATACAGTCTCAGTCTCAAAAACAGAAACAAACAGGCACCTTTAATGTAATAAATCCCTCTGGATGGCTCATTAGGAAACCCTGTGCAGAGTCAACCAGTGATTACCGTTTGCTATGTAATTTTATGTAATGTTTATAATGAATGAAATTGAACTAAGACTGACATCTAATCAATAATGTAATATCTGACTTTAAAGCATACCTATCTTATAATAAGAATTGGTCATAAGTTAATAGCAGACACGCATTATATTGATTGGTACAGAGATGTTTCTATATAGACTCTAATATACTTATAGACCTACACTCTTATTCTATTAGATTTTATAAAAATACGTAATTATTTTTATACTTTTTAGTGCATATTAATGTATTGTTTTGGAATAATGTTTTTGAAGTCGGGTGTTTTTTTCAGATTTTTAGTAAATCTGAACTACACTAACTAATAATCTGTCTAATTTTGTGTAGATCTACTAAATTTTGCAATGCAGCTATGAATGTAAGCGCTTTGCAATCTTATTACAGACAGTTCTGCCACAGATCGCACTCTTACTGTAAGTCGTTAACGCGTTACATTGATCATCCTCATATTCGATTACGACAAGCTTAAGTAGAACCTAACCAAACTATCACCAAACTACCTTTGAAGTTTATCCTTTCCTATAAAAAAATAATTATCGAAATCGCGATATTGAGTTATTCTCAAATTTGTTGCGCACATACTTGTAGCAAATGTATGACTTTTGTGGTTTTCTCATCGTTGCCATTGTCAGATATGGACCAATTTGCTATAACTTATCATAATCGGTTCACTCAGTCCAAAGTTCTGAGGTAACAAACATATAAATCATACCGATGAATTGAGAACCTCCTCCTTTTTTGAAGTCTGTTGAAAAGAGCGACTCTATTGTTTTAATTTCTGACTGTGTCCTTTCATCTTCCATCAAGCGGGTCTTGTCTGGGAACTTGTCAATAATATTGTACCATATTTAATGAAAAAATATTCGTTTTATTAAATTACTTCCGCTTTTTGCATATCAATCTTACATACCTAAATAAAATAACCTTACCGATGATAAGGCACAATTTTTTGAGTCGTTAATGTATTATTTAAACACTTTTTATTGCACACTTAGGCTTGTGGATTGCCACACAGCTGACACCTGACTAAGGAGAAAAGTGTACTTAAATTGTCTTTAAGCACACTTTTGCCGTTCCGTTACCAGACAGCGAATGATATGTCCATATGTATAGAATGTCATTGGTTATTCGTCATGGATTGATTACCTACAGACTTCAAAACTTTGATTTTTGAAGTTTATGTTATTTTGACATCGACTTTTGACAACTGACAATCCATTGACATTGAAAAGAAGTCGTTTTCCATTGAGATATCCACGTTAAATTTGTTAAAATCAGGTTTTTTTTGGTACAAAATGGCAAAATGGTTATGGGAAATTTATCTAACGAATATGAATAAGGAATTTTATCGAACGTTCGATAGGCTTTAAACACGTTTTAACTAACATAGGTTTATACCTTTGGAACGTGTTTTATTATGAATATTGCAGTTAGAATATACTAGCGTATTGGCGACCTGACAGCCCGTAATAATACCTTTATGTGTGTAATACCTCTACTTCGTAGACTGGTTGTCAAAGTAACAACACATATTTTAGCAAATCGCCGTTCTTGATTTAAAAAATCGTCTCCTTTATATGAAAAGGTGCCTACATTTTATGAAATATTAAGAATTCCAACCAATTGTTATCTCGCAAAATCTGACTTAAAAATTATACTACAAAAACAGAATGAATAATAAAAGCGAACAGTTCAGAAATAATTTAACTTCACTTCAACAGACAGTTTGGAAGTATTAGAATCCAAACACAAAGTTATTAAATTGTTCCGAGCGGTACCACGACACGGATGCCGGTACCTCTGTAGTTCGGACTTCGTTAAAACAGGAAATCGAAATCCCAGCCGTCCGCGTTGTCCTGCTATTTGTGAGTTCTAAACAATCTCCCCAACTTTCTGTCCCATCTCGAACCCTTAATCCCAGTTGAATAAAACTTTTGAATGTTTCGTACACTCTTTATCTTTCTTCGAAACCTAATCTTATTTGCTGGTATATTTTTTGTACCAGGATTTGATTATTTTAAATAAAGTGTTTTTTTTCTATGAGAAATAGTGATGAGACCAGCTGGTGATTATTTATACGCCCTGAACAATATCTCTAGAGAAGACATAGATGCCATTAGAATTGGATCAAAAATTTTCGCTGATCCTCAAATGATAGCGCAACGATTTTTGTATAGATGAAATTAACAACGAATGCAAAAAAGTGGTTAAAATGATAACCTCAAAAACATCACTAGACACCAAAAACCTAATTCACTTTTTTTAATCCAACATGCTCTTATGCTGTGCTGGTTGCAATAAAGTCATTAAAAGCACAAATAGTAACGGATACGATGATCTAAATACAACAGTTATAAAATATGTCGCTACCATAATAGCTCCAGTATTAAGTTACATTATGAATCAGTGTATCGAATATGGTATATACCCAGATAAAATGAAACTTACGATAGTAAAACCTATTTTTAAAAAATAAGACAAACTGGATATGCAATTTTACAGGCCTATCGCCTTGATTCCAATCTTATCAAAAGTTTTTGAAAAAAATATACACAAAAACATGTATTTATACTTTGAAACATTTAATATTTTGACTAAGGAGCAAGTAGACTTTAGGAAAAATAAGTCTATCAATGAAGCAATTTATAACTTTTTGGATCTGGTAGTGACTAGCTAGCGTGGACATGACCAGAGCTTTTGACTATGTCGACCATTTAATACTGATCAATAAATTGGAAATGTATGGCATAAGAAACAATGCTCCTAATTTAACTAAATCATATTTATCTGGTAGACAACAATTAACAGACATAACTAAAATAAATCTTATAACTAAAACCAAAATGAAATATTTATCAGAGGTAAACATTTGGCGTGCCCCAAGGCAGTATTCTAGGACCACTGCATTTTCTTATTTATATAAATGACCTTCCTCAAACTATTAAGGATCCAATGGTCCTATTTGCAGACGATAGTACTGCCATATTTATTGACTACAATCCATTAATATTTGAAAATTACATAAACAATTTCGCTTAACGAACTAATAGAGTGGTTAAATTATAATAATCTAAAAATCAATCTAAATAAAACATGTATGACGAAATTTGCTTACAAAACACACAATCTTATGGATTAAATATAAATTATGAAGGTAAAGCGATTAATGAAGAAAAGTCCACAAAATTCTTGGGCATTTATCTTGACCACGATCTGTCATGGAGAACACACATAAATTATATCATTAAAAAACTAAATAGGTTCTCATTTGCTCTACATATGCTGAAAAAGTAGTTGATATGACTGCGGTGTTAGCAGCAAATTATGCATATGTAGACAGCACCCTGAGATATGGGATACTTTTCTGGGGTTATGCTCCAGGGATTTACGAAGTATTCAAAGCTCAAAAGAAATGTGTCAGATATGTCTGCTCACTGCAAGCAACCGAATCATGTAAACCTCACTTTATTAAATTAAATATTCTTAGCATGCCATCAATATATATTTATGAAGTAGCAGTTATAGTAAAGAGTAATATCAATAAATATGAAACCCTAATTTCGAAACGAAACGACAACAAATTACGATTTTTGAAGTCCAGAACAGAGCATAAGCATTTCCTTTGTTACTTACCACTTTCCATCACATCAATTGTATTAACTAATTAAAAGAATATTGCACCTATTGTATTGGAGGTTAAAGCAAATCTAAAGTAAGTTTAATTAATGATAAACGTAGTAATAAAATAAATATCATGTAGATTTTTTTTTTATTCATAAGTTTTACATACAGGTACATATACCTATAAAACCTGCAAATAGAGGTTTTTACATGGTTAACTTAACTGTAACTAATGTATATACAATTAAAATGACACCATTTTGTAAGCGCAGTATTTTTCTTACATTTAGTCACAAATTGTTAGAATTGTTAGAATTTATTTAAATTGTTGTGTATTTATCTTGATTTGAATGGCTTCACGGTCTCATCACATTTCATGATGTTATGAACATCGAAGACCTTATAACTATCTCAAATCTTTGTGATATATTTTATTATGAGTACGTACTCAGCACGGCAGTACGGAGCACGTGCTCCGACGATGAGATGCGCATAACTGCTACTAGAATAAAAAAATCTAATATTTCAATTCAGAAGGTTGCAATATATTTTTATGGAATACCATTAGGATCAATAAAAAAATAGCTTCGAACAAACATTTTGTATTTACATTATTACGTATATACTGAATGTTTCTGGATTTGAAACCATTTAAAAATGGTTGGAGCAGTCTTCCTCAGGGAACTCTTCACAAGCTTTGTAGGAACGCATCAAGTGCTCAAACACGTATTTCAGTAACAAGTAACAGTTTGGCTGGCAATTATGTAACATTTTCGATACATAAAAATGACACCGAACTTATAAAAGTTCGTATTAACATTTCATTTGATAAGTTCACTAGCACACTGATCACCCCACTTTAAACGTCATAAATTCGTTAATTCCTGAGTAAATTTATGTCGTCACCATGGTTAATATTGTCACCAATGTTATGACTAACATTAAAGCATTTTTTTTGGCTGCGTCGTGTGCTGGGGACCAACCATCTGACCAAGGAGACTGTGCGCCCTCCCCGCTTCCAAGTCATAATGTAGTTAACAGCTCTGTGAAAAAAAATTTATGTTAGCTGAAGTGTCTTCGTTAGTGAAATGAACTTCACTAACATAATATTATATTATGTAACATTTTATTTGGACTTCTAATCATTTAAAGTATTTTAGCTCTCGAACCGTTTTGTCACATTCAGTCAAGATAAGCTTGAAGGAAATTAAGGAAACATTCCTATAACTTTAAAAAAATGTAACAAAAAATAACCGACTTCAAAAACACTACTCCAAAACAGTATAATATGCACTAAAAATTAGTAGAATAATAGCGTATTTTTCTAAAACTTAATAATTAATATAATGTAGTTACAATTATTGTTATTATTGGAATTGACGTTACGATTGGTGACTCAAATATCCGGATAATACATAAATAATTCGGCCGAGTATCACTAATTTTCTCCTAAGAATTGAAGAGTTCCCTTATTTCGTTATGGTTCCCATAATCAGCACCGTACCAAACTCTCATCAAAATACCCTTGGAATCCTTTCCAAGGGTAGTCCTTTCCAACAAAAAAGAATCATCGAAATCAGTAAGGTTGATATTGATTTATTCGTCCTTCCGTCCGTCGTCCGAAGTATTCTTTTAAAGTTATCTTGATTTATATTTACCTTGGGTTTCCATTTGATGTTGGCTGAGAACAATATAAATGTCTGATTGTTCTAGAGCTGGATCCTCCATCTTATCTCGAAGTTGTCTGTCTGTATATCTATCTTCATCTATTTATTAAAAATATCATAATATTAATTGTTTACTCAACGAAATATTCAATTTTATTTTAAACTTTATTTTAGAATACACTCTTACAGTTATGGTGTGCCGGTACTCTCGCGATATAACACTCTCCATGTGTTTGCTACCTGCGATGATAAATGAGCAAAAATAATAGGGTTTAAAATATGAAATTGCCGATTTATTGTAATAGGCACCTACTTCGATTTGACATAGAACATTCATGGTTTGAGATTTTTGAGTGAAACTTTTTTCACATGGTACCTAGGTAGTTCTTCTCCTAAAAAATGCGCAACATTTGATTATCAACTTTCAGTTGTTTTTTTTATTCAGCTTAGACAACAAAGATGGATACTTCGAAAATTCGAATGATTTTTGAGTACTAGTTCCGACGAGGAACTGACGCAGCAGAATCAGCTCGCCATATCAATGTTACATTTGGAGAGGAGACTGCTAATGAACGCACCGTGCGATTTTGGTTTAAGTGCTTACGTGATAGAAACTTTGATTTGAAGAACGAACCACGTAGAAGACCACCCACACAGGTGAATTGAAAGAAATGGTAGAAGCCGATCCGAGCCAAACTACCCAAGAATTAGCAGCATGGTTTAACGTTACCTTACCAACAATATTGTCTCATTTGTGTCGAATCAATAAAATAAAAACTATGAAAAATGGGTGCCTTTCGTGATTTGGACAATTTTCTACGTTACAAAAAGTTTTTTTCTCAGGAGGCTGTGCAAAATGCTTTCACACACTTTGTCTAATCCAGATCACCACAGTTCTATCGCAAAGGCATATGACTTTCCTATTAGATGGCAGCAATGTATAGATATTAATGGTAATTAATTTGATTAAATAAATGTATTAAATTAAAAAAAAATGTATTTCACTTTTCAGAACAAATCGGGAATTTCATATATTAACCCACAATATATTTTAGAATAGCTAGGATTTTTTATAAATGAGTATTTTAAAGCATTTGGATTGAGTTCTATAAAGATATTTTCCCTTAAAGTAAGTCATTAATAATGTTTATTTGAAGGTAGAGTACGGTAGAAGAGAGAAGGTAGTGCAATCCACAGTTTGCAGTCATGCTATAAATGACTGTAGTGAACAAATTTTACTTATGGACATTCTAACCAAATAAAATTGCTTTAACCATAATAATTGTGTTAGGTAATGCTTACCAAGTAGTTACTTACCATTTACTAGTAAATCACCGTCGAAAACCCAATATGAGCCGGAGATGGGGTATGCTTCTGATGTACACTGTAAGATCACTGACGAACCGGTTAGTTCCCAGATGGCTGCTTGACCAGACCAAACTGAGGGGGCGACTGTTACAAAAAGGAAACATTTTAAATGCAAGTCATCTGTCAGATTTAGGATTAGAGGAATGTACATAATATAAAACAATAATCTACCAGTGGAAAGAAGTAAAAGGCTCCTTTGCTCAGGAAGCCGGCTAGATTATGGGTACCACAACAACGCCTATTTCTGCCTTGAACCAGTATTGTGTAAACATTACTGTGTTTCGGTCTGAAGAGCGCCGTAGCTAGTGAAATAACTGGGCAAATAAGACTTATCATCTTATGTCTCAAGGTGACGAGTGCAATTGTTTAAGTGCAAAACCTTGTCCAATTAAACCCCCAGAAGACTCAAGTTTGCGCGTTTACCACTAAAAAAAACCCCATTTGTCGTATCACCGCTCTTTGACAACACTTCCCTTAAAGCCTCGCCCAGTATCGGAATACTGGGTCTTGAAATCTCGAGCGATTGCCAATTCCGTGGCCATCTGGAGGGCAAAGCCAAATTGGCTTCAAAGAAACTGGGCGTCATTAATAGAGCACGGCAATACTTCAAGCCGGCCCACATTCTAGCGCTGTACAAAGCGCAGGTCCGGCCAAACATGGAGTATTGCTGTCATCTCTGGTCTGGCGCACCCCAGTATCAGCTCGATCCATTTGACCGCGTGCAACGCAGAGCAACTCGAATTGTCGGGGACTCAGTGCTCTTTGAACGACTCGTATCACTTGGCGTTGCGTAGAGACGTCGCTTCATTGTGTGTCTTCTACCGCATTTATCACGGGGAGTGTTCCGAAGAGCTGTTTTACCTAATTCCTGCCGCCGAATTCCCCCTTCGCACGACACGCCACAAGTTAGGATATCATCCTCACCATCTGGATGTGTGACGGTCCTCCACAGTGCGGTTTACAAGGAGCTTTCTTCCACGTACTACAAAGCTGTGGAATGAACTTCCTTGTGCGGTGTTTCCGGGACGATACGTCATGGGTACCTTCAAAAAAAGCGCGTACACCCGTACGCTCGTTTGTCCTCCTATTCCATAAAAAAAAATCATAAGCAAAATGTATTTTTGTAAACATTTAGCATATTCTTGGTTTGTTCTCAGGTTATACCAAGTTTATTTGTAACACGGTTAAATGTTGTTGTCACAGTTATGGAAAGATGACGGAGCTTTAAATAATTCCGTATTTTATGTCCATATTATTTTCAATAGGTCTATCTCTTCCGCATGTTTCGTTTTTTTTTTTTTATGGAATAGGAGGACAAACGAGCGTACCGGTCACCTGGTTTTAAGTGATCACCGCCGCCCACATTCTTTTGCAACACCAGAGGAATCACAAGAGCGTTGCCGGCCTTTAAGGTAGGTGTAAGCGCTTTTATGAATATGTTCGTTATATATTTTGATAAAGTTTTGCATATTTATCTACCCACTGGCTTCATCCGCTCTGACAATGACTATTGAAAATATCTCGTAGAGAAATAGTAACCGAACCAACGAACGGTATATGAAATTAATTATTAATTTTAAAATTAACTGTTGTGATAAAAGGATTGAGGGTTTGTTATGTTTGAAGATACTTAAATATAACAGGCCAGGTTGAATGAAATGGACTATTTGTTACAATACTTTGTATTGAAGATAGTAAAACTATTTTCCTAATAATTTTATTTGTTAAGTAAAACACTTTCAAATGTTTAAAACGCTTGTAATTGTAACTATATTATTCTTTTTATATGAGTTTTTACACTTTCAGGGGGACTCCTCTGTGCTCTGAAAAGATTGTGTTAAATAAAATAATAATAAAAATGTAACTTTTACTTAAAAAGTAATGTAAAAACACAGTTACAGTTACACGTGTTTTAATCATTTAAAAGTCTTTTATTTATATGTGTAACACGTTAATCAAAGAAAATACACAATTTATTTTAATTGACATTATATCAAAGGAATCCAAAAAGGTTTTGTTCCCTTCCCTTTAAACACCAAAACCTCCATTACCTACTCTAAATCTCGACCCTCTAATAGTCGAAATAATCAACAAGTCATTTGCCTTTAAGCCATTTTGGTACATATTTTCCCTCCATAACTCGCAAACATTAAATTTTACCACTGTATCTTGAACATAGCAATGTTTCATAATACAACCTTCACAACTCGATTATATGAGACTTATTACCTCTATACTTCGAAGAAAAATAAGTTACCGACCTTAAGAATTTGCCGACAGTTTAAGTTCATCATTGTTTCTTAGAAATCAATGGAGGAGTTCATTCAGTGTCAGGTGTTCAATTTTATTATTTTTGATTTCTCAACCTCTTTATTTCAAATCAAAATCCGCGTAAGTCGAAATTGCCTAAGAGTCGAAAACTCTATATCTCGATATTTTAGGCTTCTCTTTTGATCAAAAAGTTCTACTGTATCAGAAAGCTTCAAGTAAGCAAACAATTAACAGATATATTATTTAAACATTCATGTCGTCGTTTATTAATTAATAAATTTACTAACGGAGGGTGGATAAAATTAGGTAATTCACATCGGTATAACTTTTTTAAACTTTAACATAAATTTTTTTTTCGATGTCTATTTATTTTATTTTTTAAGGGTCCAAATAGTAAGTCGGTAGGTACCATAATTTATTCAAATTTTAAATTTAAGAAATTTTTTATTGCTACTGCGGCTATAACGTTGAAATTTATAATGTTTAATACCGGGTCTGTACACTTCTTAAATATTAATAGTTTTTGAGTAATTAACGAAAAACAATGGACCATTTTTTGCTTTAAGTATATACATATATACTTTAAGTATGTATGTCTGTGCTCAATAACTATAACTATGTTGTTACTTATTAATATACCTACATATTTTTTTTATAACACGTGTAAGGTATTTAGTAATTGACATTTGTGTATTTTGTTGCATCACTTTGCATATTATATTGTAATTGAAATAATTTGTAAGATTAATTTGAAAATAAGAATCTGTAATAACATTCTGCTCGAGATACATTTTACTAAAACTTATTTTTAGGATCTTGATCAAGTATTTATAGTTTTTTGACTTTTTAACTAGCGTATGTACATTATATTATCATAAAAGAAAATAATTTTCAAAAATTTTTGGTGGACATTTTGAATTTTGCCAATTTGGTTTTAATTATTTATTTATATCTCAGTCGAGTGGATGGACAGTTCCCATTAGATATGCTTTAGGCTTAGATAATTTATACGTCTAGATAGAATATCTTGCTATGCCAGGAATATTAGTTAAGTGTGCGTGACAAGCTACGTCTTACACTCGCGATTTTTATGACACTTTGTGTTAGTGTGCGTGAATTGCTCAAAATAGAGGTTAGTTCTAAAGTATATTTTTTTCGACGTTTTCAGAGCTGTCATAGTCTATCAAGACGTATAAATGACCTAATAGGCTTAGGTTGACCTAGCCCTTAGGTATGCAACCACATTTGATCAACATCTAACGGCCGTTTTCAATAATCTATCTATCCCTAACGCCCTAGAAGTAGACAAATCTATCTTTTTCGCTTACTTACATTTCAATAACCTATCTATAGATAACATTGGACAATAACTAATAATATAACTATATTGGACATAACTATGGATAGATAAAATCATAACAGTTATAACAGTTTCTAGGAAATTCAATTACGTATATACTTATATATGTACAAAGTACATACATAGAAGTATCAAGTATATATTGAGACATTAGAGTTAAAATGTTTATTTCTTAAAATTTTGTTCTCAATGATTTTTTACGGTACTTCGTTACTATACTTGGTTATAAATAGCACGAATAGACCTTTGGTGCAGCACAAAGATGATATAAATATCGGCATCAGTGTTCCATAGCAATATACCATAGGACATAGTGCTACGAAAAAAACTAAATCAAACTAGTCGCGCCGTATCTTTAACAGTTAATTGTCTAATCTTTTTAACCGTGTATACTAACTAAGTCAACAGTGCGATGTCGTGCTGAGCAAGTGTAATTCCGTTTCATCGTAATATTTTATTCAAAAAGAAGTATATAAACAGTAAAAACTTGATAAGAAGTGTGTTCTTTATGTTAATTAATATCTAAGCTGAACTACTAGTGCTATTAAACATAAAATCATTTAGTTTAGTGCTTATTTTGAAGTATTCAAACATGAAATCTTGTGATTGATATTGTTGTGAGGTGACATTGTGTGTCCTTCAGCTAATAAGTTCAATGACCTCAGTTAATGTTGTGGCCAGTAGTGCAATATCGGATGCCTTATTTCAACATTTGCACTCAAGACAGTTTGGCATTGCGGTATTCAAGACTGTCCAAACTTAAACAGTTGAAAGTCCGTGGTTCAAATCTCGGCCGTGAATAACATTTTATTATTTTATTTATTTTAGTATATTCACATTATAAATAAAATATGAAGTTTGCGTGTTGCAAGTTGACAACAGGAAGCAATGGTGAGATTATCACTTGCACTAAATGTAGACAAAATTATCATGTTCAGTGCCTCTTTGCAACTGATAATAAAAAGGAATTAAAAAATGAGTTGAAGAAGCATTGGATGTGCCCGGAGTGCTCTTTAATGTTACACAGGCAAACAAACAACTATAATACCCCTAAACGTAGTAGTGGTGTCATTAATAAGTCAAATGAAAATATAAATTTTAAAAGAGGTGGTAGTTTATTTTCGCGTATTCACGTGGACACGTCATGTGAAGAAGCCGAAAATGATAACAATTTACTGGAGTTGATTAAGACGGTTGTCACATCGGAATTTTCAAGCTTGAAGGATGAATTTAAATCAGCACTTGTTCCACTCAAAGATGAATTAATATCGATTCGACAGGATTTCAATTGTATAAAGGAATCTTTGGACTTCTTTAATTCAAAATTTGATAGTTTAATTTTACGTATTGAAAAATGTGAAAAAGAATTAAATCAGCATAGTGAAAAGTTATCTGAGTTTGAGGAAGTAAAATCTACAATGCAATCAATCCTTACAGAAAACAATAATCGAATATTGAAATCTATGGAATTCCTGAACATAAAAATGAAAATCTGTATTCTATTTTACAAAATGTTGCCAGCAAAACCTCCATTAAAATTGATCCCAGCACCGACATTGATTTTATCACCAGAGTTGCCACCAAAAACAAAAATAAGGATGCTAAAAAGTGTAAACCTATCATTGTGAAATTTTTAAGTCGATGGAAAAAAGATGAATTCCTTGCACAAGCAAGAAAACTAAAGATAAAGGGTAATGATTTAGGTTTTTCAAACAATTATAATAATGTTTACTTTAACGAGCATCTAACAAGTTCAAATAAAACCTTGCTGCTATCTGTAAAAAAAATAGCAAAGGAGAAGAATTATAAATATGTTTGGATAAAAAATTGCAGTATAATGTTAAGACGTTCCGAAAATAGCGCTGTACTAAATATATGTAATGTGAATGATTTAAACAAAATTGTATAAGGATTACTTATATATCTACCTATGGCACATCATGTTACGGAGTCTTTTTGTTTTCCTGCTATAGTTGTTTATATCTTTATAATGCATTTCGCTCAATTTTAATTTTTAACATTTGTGAAGGCATTTGTGTTTATAAGTTATCTTTTAAATGGGTTTTTAGTCGCGGAATCTATTTAATGTATGTTATTATAGTTATTTTTTATATTTATTATGTAATATATTATAATTTTTCTTTTAATACCAGGCAAATATTGAATAGTGGAGTTATAATTATTATTTTACAGAATTTTTTGTACGTAATTATAAACTTTTTAAATCATGGGATATAATTTAAACATTTTGTACCAAAACGTACGAGGCTTGCGTACCAAAACTAATAAGTTCTTCAGGGCAATGTTGCATGGGGAGTATGATATTATCTGTCTTAGCGAAACGTGGTTGTATGATGGTATTTTTGATTCCGAACTCTTTGATTCAAGATACACTGTCCATAGATGTGATAGAAATTATAATGTACGTGGTGACAAAATGGGCGGCGGTGTACTTATCGCCTTAAAGTCTAACATAACAGTTCGTTCGTCGACATCCATTCAATTGAGCAACTTTTCAGCTGAAATAGTGAAAGTAACAGTATCGTTGATGTCTACTGCAATAACCAGGTCACTTCATATATATTGCTGCTATTTCCCTAATATTAACCATCATTGTGAGAGGCTTATTGATTTCTTTGAATTGGTTTCGGATGAGAAGCTAAATTATCCTAACGATAGTTTCTTGGTGTTGGGTGACTTTAATGTTCCGACTGCGCAGTGGGATAGGAATGACAATGTCATGATCCTGTGTAACCTTTGCGACGATAATAGTCTGGTGTATGCCTTGGCCAACTTTATGAATTTTGCTGATCTGAGGCAATTTAATTCAGTTCATAATGTCAATGGCAGATTTTTAGATCTTGTTTTTAGTGACTGCCACTGTTCCGTTAGTCGTTGCACTCAACCGCCTGTTAAAGAGGATGCACATCACCCAGCTCTGGGAATATTATTTTCTATCCAGAACTTACGATTAATTAAGCCAAATGCTAGATTGATTCGACTTTTTCAACGTGCTAACTACGAGGAAATCAATAATGCACTGTCCGAAATTAATTGGTTTGAATTATTGGATGGCCGTGATATCTTGGATGCAGTAATGTTTTTTATGAAATTATGCATAAAATTGTAAATGATTTTATTCCAGTCAAAATTTTAAGAAGTACCCATAAGTTTCCCTGCTAGTACCCTAGATGCTCAATAAAAGTTATTAAAGAAAAATTAAAGTATCATAGGAAATGGAAAATTTATAACAAAATTTATGATTATGATACGTTTAGTCTGTTGCGTGATCGCGAAAAAAGGTTACAAACTAAATATTATGACTTGTATATTTCAAATTCTGAAAACAAAATAAAAAATTGTAGCAAATTCTTTTGGTCATTTGTCCGAGCGAAAAACTCTTCTAGTTATATCCCTGATATTATGAATTTAAGCGAATTAACGGCAAGTGATGGAAATGATATTTGTTCCCTTTTTAGTAAATATTTTGAATCCATTTATGAGTCACCTGTCTTAACCTACAATAATAATTGTGTAAGTGCTTCGAGTAAGTATAGCTCTGTTAGCATTGGATCAGTTTCACTTTCTCCTATTATTAAGAGATACCTCAGTAAACTTTATATTAATAAGGGAAGTGGGCCAGATGGCTTGCCTCCTATTTTTTTGAAGACGTGTCGTACCTCTCTATCTCTTCCTCTTTATTTATTATTCCACAAATCTATTTGTAGTGGCGTTATGCCTCAACTGTGGAAACAAAGTTATGTGGTACCAGTTTTTAAATCAGGTGACAAGCACAATGTGAAAAATTACAGACCCATATCCAAATTATGTACTATTGCTAAAATTTTTGAAAAAATTATATTCGATTGTGTTTTTCCTATTCTACGACCCAGTATTATTCCTCAACAGCATGGTTTTGTAAGCAATAAATCTGTGGAGTACAACTTATGTGAGTTTGTTCATCAGGTAACTACTGCAATGGATCAAGGCTTCCAGGTGGATGTTGTGTATACCGACTATTCAAAAGCTTTTGATAAAATCTGTCATCTTATCTTAATTCGTTTTTTTTTTTTTTTTGAGAGGAGGAAATACTGTTACGTATTACGCCACGGAACAGGGCGTAATATGTCGGACTCGAGTGTCCGCGTAAGCAGACACCCCATTCCGACTAAAACCTCCTCTATGCTGTTAGCCAGGCTTTTACAGCGACATAGGACAAGGGCCGTGGAGGCCGCAAAGACTACGCAACAACAGTCGCGGGGCGTCTCCTAAGGAGACTCGAACCTCAGACCGGCTGTGTGCTTGTGGGAAGGAGAGAGAATGAAAATGAAGATGAAAGATGAAAAGGTGATAAGAGCACACTCGCCGGCGAGTGTGGTGATGTTTTGTGTAATGTATGTAAGTGTGTATGTATGTGTTTATGATTGCATGTATGTGTGTTTGTATGTATGTACGTAGTGTAAATGTTTGTGTGCATGTATGTTTGTGTTTGTGTCTGTTTGTGGAGTGTGTTTGTGATTGTGTAAGTGGTGTATGTCAGTCCGTCAGTCAGTCCGTGTGTGAGTGTAGTGAAGCGATTACAGGACGAGGACTAACGTCTCGTCGGGTATCAAAACAATGTGTGGTGTATCTAGGGTGCGAGCCGCTGGCCATCGTCAGAGTGACGAGTGCCAGTGGTTTGCGGTGGTTGACCGCGCCTACGCCTGCGAAGGCGGTGTGTGCGTGTCTGTGTCGGTGTTTGTGTGGGTGTCGCGTTCGCGATGGTGATGTCGTCATCCGGGTCTACCGTTACTTGTCTGGGACGTCTTATTGGGTTGAGACTATGGTGAAGGGGGGTGTACCCGCATGCCTTCCTAACCAAGATGTTGGGATGGTTAGGCGCCTTGTCAAAGAAGCGTCGCGAGATCTCTTTAAAGTGTTGAGCTATTGTCGGAAGCTCTAGGTCGCGGTGAAGGTCAACGTTTCGGATGAACCACGGGGCTCCGGTTGCCATGCGCGTGAATTTATTTTGAACTACTTGCAAACGACGTAAGTAGATCGGTCGGGTGTGCGCGAAAACGACGCTTGCGTATGACAGTATGGGCCGTACGATGGTTTTGTACAGCGTCACTTTGTGTTTGAGCGGAAGTTTGCTTCGCCCACACACAAGTGGATAAAGGCGACTGAGGACAAATCGGGCTCTATTGCATACCGTATCAATATGTTTCATGAAGTTCATATTGCTGTTGAACGTGACTCCTAAGTATTTGTAATCCTTCACCCACGCTATGGGTGTTTCATACAGTTTAATAACGTCGGTCGGTTGTTTTTTAGCGCGGATGCTATTCGCGTTACCGAAGAGTACCGCTGCACTCTTGGTGGGGTTCACTTCAATCCGCCATTTTCTGAACCAGTTGCCTAGTTCATCGACGGCGGCTTGAAGCACTTTAATGTTCTTGCTCAAGGTTGAGCGGTTGGAGCCGAAGTAGAGTGCCGTGTCGTCAGCGTACTGAGCGAGCTGGACACTCGGAAACTTGGGAATGTCGTTCGTGAAGAGAGAGAAAAGAGTGGGAGAGAGGACCGAACCCTGTGGCACGCCAGACCTGATGGGTCTGGGTGAGGATAGGGTGCCCTCTACTCGATATCGGAAGGAGCGATCGGTAAGGTAGGCTCGAATGATGCGCACGAGCCTGTCTGGCACTCCCAGTTTATACAGCTTGAATACTAAGCCGTTGTGCCATACCTTGTCGAAGGCCTTCGCGACATCAAAAAACACGGCTGCCGTGGTAGCGTGAAATTGACGCCGTATGAGAATGTACTCGGTGAGTCGGTGAGCCTGCTGGGGACACGAGTGAGCGGTTCTGAATCCGAACTGTATGTCTGGTATCAGGTTAAGCTCCGCAATGTAATGATTAAGACGCGCGAGAATTAATCTTTCGTAAAGTTTCCCGATCGAGTTAATTAAGCTAATAGGCCTATAGCTACTCGGATTAGCTTTAGGTTTATTGGGTTTTGGGATACCGATAACAATGGAATCCTTCCATTGTTCGGGGAACGCGCTATTAGATAATAGAATATTAAAAATGGTAACCAATAAAGTAATAAGAGTCGAGGGTAGGATTTTAAGAACCCTATTGTTTATAGTGTCGGGCCACGGGGCCTTCTTGGAGTGAAGCTCCTTAATGATTAGCTTCACCTCTTCGTAAGAGGTGGGTTTTATTACATCGCCTGAAGGGCTCAGAGCGGAGCGACGTTCAACTTCACGATCAACTTCGTCAAAGTGTGTCGGGTCGGCTGCTGCATTTGGAGAGCACTGACTCTCGAGACTATTGGCGAGGCAATCAGCCTTCTCATCGTCATCGAGCGCCGGCTGCAGTCCCGGTCTGTCCAAAGGAGGCATGACAGTGGGCGGCTCCTGTTTGAAGGCAGCTTCCAGAAAGCCACATGTGATGGCTTAAGGTTGCCGAGCAAGCGGTCCCAACGTTCGCCGCGGAGTTCCGCGATACGTTCCCGTACCACCCGCTGTAGGTAGCGGAGGCGGCGCCTATTCTCGTCCGACGGATACCTGTCGTAAAGTCTAGTGGCTCTGTGCTTCTGTGTGAGTAAGTTCCTGACCTCTGGAGGCAGGTTTAGGCGATGCGGTTGCATCGTCGGAACCTGCCTGGAGCAGGCCTTGATCCTATTCTGTAAGTGTGACGTCACATGAGAGATAGCACTGTGAGCCGTGTCGACCGAGTCGCTGACGTCCGGTATACGGTCAAGGTCGTCGGACTTGATAGACTCGAGATCCTTTTCCAGCCGTTGCCAGTCGATCACTGTTTTCGTCGGTGGTTGAAAGTTAACCGGTGGGCCTAGATTTAGGACGACGGGTCGGTGGTCTGACTCTAATTCGTGAAAAACCTCGATTGAATTTACATTGAGCGTTACGTTTTTAAGTAACGCAACGTCTAGAATGTCGGGTCGGTGCGCGACGTTATCCGGATAACGTGTTGGTTCGTCGGGTGCTATTACTGAAAAGTTCAGCGTGTCTGTGAGAGAGTCTAATAAAATTCCGTTTCTATTTGTGGCTCTACTGTTCCAGCTGGAGTGTTTGGCGTTAAGATCGCCGCCCACTATGACTGCGGCCCCGTGGCCGAGTAATGCTTCTATATCTGTGTCTAATATTTGTTTGTTCAGCGGAAGATAAGCTGAAATAACAGTGATCGGCTGGTGATTCGCCATACTGACCCGGATGGCAGAGGCCTCGATGTTAGTGAGGACCGGAGGATCTATAGGTATACAGTGTAGAGACCTTTTAAGATAAATGAGGGTGCCGCCCATACGGGTGGTGCGATCATTCCTAACTAAGTTATAATTAGCGATACGCGGATCGCGTATACGTGGTTTTAGAAATGTCTCTTGCACTAAGAATAGGTCTAATTGATGTTCGTGAGCGAACTCCTTCACCAAGTCTAGTTGAGGCTTAAGGCCTTGGGCGTTAAAATACGCTATACGGAGCGTATGTGGTTTAACCCGTCCGCTTACGTAATTAGGCATCGCGAATGTTGTTTTTATACTTTAGCCCTATATCGGTGAGGGCACGGAATATTTTGCCGTTGTCTGCCCTAACTTGCAGGAGCGACGGCGGGTCTTCCCGGACAGCATCGAGCCTGCTGGCCAGGGCTGTTATTTCATCAATGTCGAACATCTCTGACAGTTCGAACATGAACGCAAAGGTGCTGCCACCTTTGTTACCTGTTGCCGCGGACGCGGGCGCCGGTGGCCTCGGTCGCGGGACCGACGCCGCCGGGCGGGACGCTAGCGGAGGCCGGAGGGGCGCAGGTTTGAAGGTTGGAGTGAACTCCACCTTCTCTGCTCTGCCTTGGCTGGCGGCGCCCTGGGTGACGCTTGTGTTTGGGTGCCTTGGGACACCCGCGATAGCTCGCGGGGTGCCCCTTCTCCCCGCACAAGACGCAGGCCGGGGGCTCCGCGCATTGCGCTGGTCGAGGGCACTCTGGCGTGCCGTGTTTCCCGAGGCACTTCACACACCTCGGGGTGTGTTCGCAATTGCGTGCCGAGTGCCCGTATAATTGGCATCTGTGACACTGACCGGGCCCCCCGCGGTTGCGAGGAGCTTCGGTACGGATGCCCTGAAGGGAACAAACCGATTTAAAGTTGAAAAGGTCGAGGACTACGAGAACCATGTTAAATGGTTGTTTATTGTTGGTTCCGCGCATACGGTGCACCTCGTGTACAGGGTAACCCTGCTCTTTGAGGTCCGACAGAATGTCGGCCTCGTCTAACTCTTTGGGGACGTTCCTAATAACGACCCTCAGACGCTTCTCCTCAGGCAGGGCGTACGTGTGGAAACCCACACTCAGCTCTCTAAGAAGAGATGTCAGGGCGCGGTGGTCCGCTACCTCTCTGGTCTCTAGTTTGATTAGAGATTGGTACGCCCTCGCCTGGAAGGAGAGCGTCTTCGGGATCCTATTTTTGATGGCTAACCATCGGCCTCGGTCCCCTATAAAAATAGGAGGCGGGCGCTTGGTCGGAGGCGGTACGCGGGCTTTAGCGGGCGCGGGCGCGGACGCGGGAGCGGAGCCAGTCGTGGCCGCAGCTTTCTTCGCGGGTGTGCCATCAAGAGAAAGCGATTCACGACCGCGCTTCTTCTTGCGACTGACGGTGATGAAGCCGTCAGTATCCGACGCGACACTCTCCGCTCTCGACGGTAGAGCGGTTTCCGGCTGGGCCGGTGAAGCACTGGAAGCCTGAGGGGCTTCCGTGCGGTCAGGACTGACCGCGGGGACCTTAGGGGTCGCCTGCGCGTCAAAGTACGCCTGAAGGACAGGCGGACGGGCTGATCGGGTGATCACTTTCCTCAGTTTGACCGAGGCCACGGAACTTGCGTCGGACGCATTACCTATATCCATTTCGGATTCCCCGTCGGAACTCGAAACGTCGGATGATGATTTATATTTTTTGGATTTGGATTTGGCTGTCTGGATATTTATCGTTTCCTTAATTAACGGAGCGATCTTCTCCGTAAATAACTCATCTAGCAGGGCGCGTAGAAGGCCCTTGTCGGCAACCATTGGTGAAGCCATGGCTGTTTTTAATTAGGTTAAGCGGGTGACAACCCCCGCTGCCCGAGTCAGGCAGAGGGGGAATATGATAATAAAGTGGACAACTATAGTTTAGTTGTGCACTTGCACATTAATAAAATACTATTAATATTAATAAAGTATGCAAAATTAAAAGAAATTAATAATAATAATTAAGCCTAAGACTTAGCTTTGCTGGATGTAGACTGGCTGGGCCGGAACTCCGATGCACGCTGTGCAGGCCCCCACGGAGAAGACACACACGGCACGATCTGCAACACTCACAACACACACGATTAGCGTGCAGAATCGCGAAACACAGCACAGGTGCTAACTAACACGATCGTAAAACCGGGTAATTAACACTTATAATAACTAAGCTACGTTCCGCGACACGTAACAGGTGCGAGACTCAAAGAGTCCCGAACAATAGCGCGCGATAACAATAGCTAGCCCAGGTGGCCTGAGCAGATAGTGCGATAACGCAGGTAATAAAAATATTCGAAGGAGGACAGATAACGCGGCACGTGTGCTCGCGTTGCCTGCCTGAATCGAACTGTCATCTTAATTCGTAAAATTTAAGAACTCGGTATACATGGCGACCTGCTCCGTTGGCTTACTTCATACCTCAGGGATCAAAGCCAGGCTGTTACAGTTAAAGGTTACTGCTCTACGTTCGTGCCTGTTACTTCTGGTGTTCCTCAAGGATCTCATCTTGGACTCCTTTTATTTAACCTATACATAAATGACATTATTGCAGTATTTAAACATTCTTCAATTCTTCTCTATGCTGATGATATGAAGATATATAAAACAATAAGTATACCTTCGGATTGTAGCTTATTACAGGATGATTTGAATGAATTGTGTAAATATTGCAATGATAATCTCTTACAACTTAATATTAAAAAATGTAACGTAATATCTTTTTCTCGCAAAAAAAATGCTATTAAATTCAAGTACACTTTAAATAAAAATCTTATTGAACGGGTTTCATGGGTGAGAGATTTGGGCGTTCACCTTGACTCCTCGTTAACCTTTATTCACCACTATAGATGTGTGACTGCAAAAGCCTATCGCATGCTTGGGTTTGTTCTTAGAGTCAGTAAAGATTTTAAACATATTACCACCTTGATTCTTCTATTTAATGCATTTGTGCGTTCTTTACTTGAATTCGGCTCGGTAATTTGGAATCCTCATTACAATGTCCATATTCAAGAAATAGAGAAAATTCAAACGAAATTCTTAAAGCATTTAAAATTTAGGTGTTCCGCTATCGATCAATATGTCCCTAACTTAATCTCTCTGGAAAAACGTCGTAAGGTAAAGGATCAAACATTTCTGCTAAAATTACTTCATAATATGATTGACTCTCCACTTCTTCTTAATTGCCTTAATTTCCGATGTCCAAGACGATCTTCGCGAATTAAATCTTTATTTAATTTACATACTACACGTACTAACTATGCACAAAATGCCTTCATTCATCGTTCTTGTTTTTTTTTTTCTTTTTTTTTATGGAATAGGAGGACAAACGAGCGTACGGGTCACCTGTTGTTAAGTGATCACCGCCGCCCATACTCTCTTGCAACACCAGAGGAATCACAGGAGCGTTAAATTAAATTTGTTTAGTATACAACAAAGAATTCTGTTCAATTGATTACTTTTCAGGGTCGATACAGAAGTTGATTGAACAAATTAAGAAAATGTCTTAGTTTTAATTAATTCTCATTAGTATTATATATAATAAATATTGCATCTCTTATTAACTTAAAAATGTATGCTATTATTATTAATATTATTACTAAAATCATATATAATTTTCTATAAATATTTTGTTATTTTCAATTCAATATATTTAATTAATATTTATTATTTTCATTATAAATAGGTACTTTTAAATTGTAATTAATTTGCTCGCATTTTTCTATGTACTATTTAATTGTGGAAACTTTTATTGGTCAGTGATTTATATTTTAAGTTTTATTTTTTAAGTGTATTAAGTTGTACTGTTTGTTTCCCGAATAAAATAAAATAAATAAATAAGTCTATTGGCCAATCCCTCCTTTAATCCTTTTAATTAAAGTGTTACTTAACAAATTAGTTAGTGGAATTATATTGGAGCTTAACACAAAACATAATTGGAAAACGGCATTGGTTAGTTAGTTTGTAATAACATGTAACGTTAAATTTCTCAAATGTGATAACTGTATCTGTAATCTAACGTATTTATCAAGGAATCGTAGTGAGACGATTTTTCTAAATTAATTAAATGTACTTTTAACATCTTGTTGTCAATATATTTAAGAAGTAGTCTATTCTAAAGATACCTTTTTAGGGTTCCGTAGCCAAATGGCAAAAAAGGGAACCCTTATGGATTATTCATGTCTGTCTGTCCGTATGTAAGTCACAACCACTTTTTTCCGAAACTATAAGAACTATACTGTTGAAACTTGGTAAGTAGATGTATTCTGTAAACTGCATAAGATTTTCATACAAACATAGAAAAAAAATTTTGGAGGTTCCCCATACTTGGAACTGAACACAAAAATTGTTTTTTCCTCAAACCCATACCTATCTATAGATAGGTCTTCAAAATGATATTGAGGTTTCTAATATTATTTTTTTTAACTGAATAGTTTGCGTGCGAGACACCTCCAAAGTGGTTAAATGTGTGTAACTGTAAGCCCCTTGTAACTATTAAAATAAGAGAATGATAAACTAAAAAAAAATATGGTGTACATTATCATGCAAAAGTTCCACTGAAAACTGGTTTGAACGATCTAGTAAGTATTTTTTTAATACGTCATAAATCGTACACCGCAATTTACCTTTCATTCAATCAACTCAAATAATATTATTATTAATAAAGAACTTTTTTAATATGTTAAATGCCGGAACGGAACCCGTCATGAGCGAGTCTGACTCACAACTGGCCGCTTTTTGACTTTTCTGTTTGTGCAAATTACACATTTTATAGCTAATCATGATAAATATTGCACATAATAAGTATATGCTAATTAAGTTGGATAACGAAGAACAAAATAAAAAAATACAATAAAAAATATTATGGAACACTTTTCATTAATTAATATTAAAAAAAATTGTAAATCTTCACTAAAACGATGTTTTGAAATAGACCTACCTACTGAAGTTGAACTGCGGAACAACACTGACACTCCAAGTAACGTAATTATTACAGTAGCACTTAACATTGTTCAAATTTAAATAATTCACTAACTGAAACCCGATCGAGATAAGTTCGTTCGTAATTATTTTGTTTCACGAATAATATTCTCGGTGCACGCTCGAACATCAACTGTCGGAGAGAATTTCGCTTCTCAAGGATCGGGTGTCGCGCATGCGCTTCTTTCTAACTATACTTACATGCAAAAACTTTTCTTCATACTTCATGGTATCTCGCTTCGTTTAAGATAATATTTACGTTGTGTCAAAAAGAAGTATATTACGAAGCGGGACTCGAACCCACTACCTCTCGAGTTTTGTGTGAGTGCTCTTCCAATTGAGCTAACCGTTCGACTGACATATCGTCATAAAATCTTGTATACTACAACAAAGTTGAATAAAGCATTCTTTAGATTTGCAAGAGCGACATCTCAAGAATATTGGGGTTGAGCAGGTTATCAATTACTGTAAAGTAGATTCTGTAGATGAAACCATAACCTGAGAGTTGAACAATGCATACGAGATTTAATGACGATACGTCACTTGAATGGTTAGCTCAGTTGGAAGAGCACACGCACGGAATGCGTCAGGTCGTGGGTTCGAGTCCCACGTCGTTCATAAAATTTTGATTTCAAATTTTATTAGTGTATTAATCCTTGAAGTGAGGGTTATCGCTTTAAAAACATAACAATTTTTTAGAAGGAAATACTGAGACATGATTACGAGACCAGATATTTAGTAATACTGAAGATTGTACTTGAGACATAAGTCATGTCTGACTGTCTTATTCTGTAATGTTAATGTTAAATTTGTATCTATGAATGCATCGTTAGAAGAAATATATGTTGAGTACTTTTTATGTTTTTAATTTATTTTTTTTGGGAAAAAAGGAGAACAAACGAGCGTACGGGTCACCTTGTGTTAAGTGATCAACGCCACCCACATTCTCTTGCAACACTAGAGGAATCACAGGATCGTAGCCGGCCTTTGTTTAATTTGGTTCACGTAGTCAGGCAGTAAGTACGCACGGTGCCCACGCCAGCATAACTTATAACAGAAGAGTCACGAGCAAACATTTCACCCACATATACATGCCATACGCGGATTGTAATCCAAAATTGCCTTCTTTAAGCTTCTGCCGCTAAAAGGTTAGATCTACTTTAAAGTGGTTATAACTATAATTAAGTAGGTTTAATACCGAGGTATTTTCTTAACTTCTGATATTCCATCATCTACGTAAATAAAGATATTCATAAAATGAAAACTAGTGGGCCAAATTATGTTAAAATTTTATTCCTACAATTGTCAAACGCCGGTATCAAACTAAAGAAAAATCACGAAAATCAGGTCATATAATGTCAGTGTAATCGGTGTACATACATAAAAAATACGAATCGAATTGAGAACCTACTCCTTTTCGAAGTCGGTTAATGAGTAGCACCTTCCTTAAAGGCCGGCAACGCTCTTGTGATTCCTCTGGTGTTGCAGGAGAGTGTGGGCGGCGGTGATCACTTAACACCAGGTGACCCGTAAGCACGTTTGTCCTCCTATTCCATAAAAAAAAAAAATAAAAAAAAAATAGGAACGTTCTAGGTTGGTGTATTATTATTTCACGAATTTATAAGTATTAAAGGATTTATTTAATGTTTAAGATGCGGGGGTGAGAAACATAGTTAGTAAGCAAGAGCTAATTGTATAGGACTCGAGCAGAGAGAAAGTTACCTTCGATGTACGATAGACCTCTGTCCTTTAACTCTGTAATTTTTCTTAAATAAACACCACTTAAATCTTAACCGCCCCGTGGTTCCTTAATTGTAACATCATAATTAATACTAATATCCTTTCCCACAAAATCCGAGACTCCACTATATTTGTAACTTTTTTTTTTTTAAATTTCTTTAATTTTCGAATGCTATGTGAATATATCAGCGTAGTGCAAATAAACACACATTTTAAAGTCTTTGAAACAGAAAGAAACTTGGAACGATAACTTAACTATCTCTATCTAATCGGCTTATAAAATATCAAATATATAACTTTTTCACAAAAGAGGATACTTAAATGATAGTTTGAAACCAATAGCTTTGATACAAAGCACGTAAGAGCACTTGAAACGACAGTCGACACGCGGCCACTCAGACAGAGAATCACTAAATATATATAATTAATAGGGTGAAGTAGAATTGGGTGCTTTTTGTTTTATGACTATTATGTGATCGGAAAGTTAATAGTTATAATAATTCGTAATACTTTCTTTCTTGTTATTTGAGGTTAAATACCATAATATGTTAGTGATGGCTGATAAAATTGAATAAGATAAAATTTTAAAACAAAATTTATGGAAAATGCGGGTCTCGAACCTGCGAACTCTCGCTCCGTGCGAGCGCTCTTCCACTAAGCCAACTGTTCGAGTGACGTAGAGTTCATAAATCTTGATGTGTCTTTGTTCAATTCTCGGGTTGTGACTTTACAGGTGATAACCTGCTCAACCCCAATATTTAGATATTAGGAATTGATTTTAGATGTTTCAAATCTAAACAATTTGTTATTTTTTTAAAGTTAAGATACCTTACTTCTGGGATTAATTACTTAAATTAAATTTCAAAACAAAAATTTATGAACAATTTTATTTATTTATTTAATACGGCTTACACCAATTACATTAATTAAATTAAGTACTTCAAGCATTCTGACATTATTCCCGTCCATTCATCCGCAAACAAGTCACACTCAGGGTTTCTTCTCAGAAGAGCGTTGAGCACGGTGAGGGTGCGGGTTATAGGTTATAACGATGCGGGCCTCGAACGGTTGGCTCAATGGACGAGCACTCTCATGAAACATGGGAGGTCACGGGTTCGAAAAAAAATTGTTTAGGATTGAATAAGTTGCTAAAAATTTGTGACTTAGCAAACTATGGTTCAATGAAAGTGCATAGTTTGCGTGTTTATTAATTACGAAATAACATCGTGAAGATAGTATGATTGAATGAATAGACAAATTGTATACATTGATACATTTTCTGTAGCCATGTTTTATATATATTTTTCTGTACAAAATCTTTTATACTTAACTTTTAAGTAGTTATCAAATGTGTAAAAATCTCAAAAGAATAACAGTAAACGTAGAGTAATTAAAATCGTACACTGTAAATAAAAAGTCACCGATGACAGAATTGAACAGGCAATGCAGGTGAGACCTTATATAAATATACTATATTTTACTCGCGAATTTGTGCACGTGCAATAGTTACTTTGGGGAGCATTTTTTATTTTTTAAATATACTCACTTTGCAAATAATACACAACAAACTGCTTTAGTCAATACATTTTTATAAGCTACAAACTATAGAACTTTCATCCCCATTTTTCATCCCCACATAGTTCTAATTGTGTTATCTTCGATAATGACAAACTTCCACCCCCTATTGCAACCACTTCAAGCTTTTTGATCGCGATAAAGGGTAGCTTATGTCCATTCCAAAGCACTTGTCTATCTCTGTAATAAATTTCATCAAAATCGGTTCTCTGGCTTAGGCGTCAAAGCGTTACAAACAAACATACATTCACATGAATTAAAATATAAGTAGGGATTATGAAAATAACTATGCTATGCAATTAATATCTGTATGCAACTTTGAAATCGCAAATGAGCCCTAAGTCAAGCCTAATCATTTTCAATTGATAGAAATTCAAATACTGTATACATTCGTTTTTTCGGGATCAAGCACAAATAAGAACATTCACCATTACTGAATTACTAACCACTTTATTATCACTCAAGTACACTATATATATATTCGCAAACTCGAAGTTTTGTAAAATCTCAATAAAAATAAATAAACTTCCTCTTATCCTATATTAAGTATTAACTAGTGTAAACGCGACCCAAGTAGAGCCTAGCGTCATCTATGATTCTAGTGCGAAAACAAAACTTATTGAACAAATACAAAGTTGAAGAGGTTGAAGCAGCCTTCGCCAAACTTGCTCCAGACGAAGTTGGGGCCGCGCCCACACAGACGTGAAATTCGACAGTACATTGTGCAATATTGCAGCCGCTTCAAACATTCAAGGGTCGTGATCACTACTTTTCAACCAGCCAAGGGGAGGTGGTTTGCTGTATTAATACCTAAATGATTATACGACACGAAATTGATAAGTGACGGAGATTTGAGGAAAAACACAATAAAACTGATCACAGTCCATAAATCACAAATCACTTCTCTCGCCACAGTTTACACATATTTCTCGAAAACAAAAATATCAGAATCATCTTCATCATCAGCTGGAAGACGTCCACTGCTGGACAAAGGCCTCCCCCAAAAATTTCCACGACCTTCAGTACTGCGCTGCCCTCAGTAAACGTATTCCGGCGATCTTGACCGGATCGTCGGTCCATCTTGTGGGGGGCTTACCAACACTGCGTCTTCCGGTAGGTGGCCACCATTCGAGGACTTTACTGCACTAACGGCGATCTATCCGTCGAACTATGCTCCCTGCCCTCTGACACTTAATTTTTGCAATCACTTGGGCTATGTTGGTGCCATTGGTTTTCCTACGGATCTCCTCATTTCTAGCCCTCTCCATTGCCCTTTCAGCGATCATGAGCTTTATCATCAGGCCCATAGTTAGCGACCACTGTTAAAGGCTTACGGTTGACTTAAATATATAATCTGAAGGCTTTAAAAACATTCAAAACTCTAAATCATAATGGATTTTTAAAATTCAGATGGTCACTATAAGATGTTACTAGGTTACCTAATTACGTAATTACTTAAGACAGAAGGACCCTTGCGTTGGGACTGAATAAATTGACCAAGTTGGTATTACATGGATCTCACAACTCTTTGAGTTGCGAGACATGGTTTCTTTTTCCAAGTTATGTTTTTGATGGCTTATGTAGTGCACTAACAGGATTAATAAAATCTTCTTGATTGAATTTATCACTGCTATCTGATAATTTTTTTGATTATTACCAGTGGGAGGCTCCTTTGCACAAAATTCCGGCTAGATTATTAGTACCACAATGGCGCCTATTTCTGCCGTGAACCAATAATGTGTAAGCATTATTGTGTTTCGGTCAGAAAGGTGCCGTAGCTAGTGAAATTATTCGGCAAACGATATATAACAGCTTATGTCTCAAGGAGACGAGCGCAATTGCAGTGCCGCTCAGAATTTTTGAGTTTATCAAGAATCCTGAGCGGCACTACATTGTAGTGGGCAGACGTATCAACTACCATCATATGTACGGTAAAAAATCTGTTACTGCCACTTAAAAAATGAAAATATCATTTCATTTTTTATTATGAATAATTACTAAAACAGCAAAAACTTATAGTATTGAAATGCAGTGACGTTCTATTATCTAGTATCTGTCCTCGTATCTCCACCATAGAAGTTACAACACATTTAAATTATACTCGTACTGCAAACTTCCAATCATGCTAATGAAATTAAGTTCAAAACTGATCAGGGTTAGGTAAAGTTAGCGAAAGAGGCAAAGTTTTCAGTCCATTTGCGTCAAATTAACTTTAGCTTACATTAAACACTCGATGCCGTTTCATTTGTATTCATTATTATCTAGAGGAAGGGGAATTTTAATGCTTTAGTTTTAAGACAATGTGCAGGTTAATGTAACTGTAATCTTAAGCAATTCATAAATGAGATTTTTTACCTTTTCAACCAACTTTACGTATAACATAAAATCATACATAAAAAAGTGCGTATTCAATGCATGAAATTATAAATGTGAAAGATGCACGATTAGTCTCGGGCGAAACCCAATAATATAGATAATTAATTGATAGAAATGATGTCCAGAGTAACGGATACTCAAGGATAAAATATGCTGTTTTGGATTTCTGGTTATATTTATTCACCGCTAATATTTTTAATTGACAATTTTGTAATACACCTTTTAAGACGTTATAGTCTTTTAATACCTATATTTCACACACCAACCCATGGTACAAAAGAGTGCTCCAATTCATACCCCGGCTAGGGGACGAAGGAAATATGAGACGGAGAGATTTTTTTTTATCTCACTCCAAAAGTGAAAGATGAAAGTAGACAGAATTGAGACTAGAAGAAAGAACCCTGATATAAGGCTCAGATTTATAAAGCATACTTAGCCTTTGCTCAGACTTTACTTACGTAAACCTTAGCTGAGTGTAAGTTTAGCATAATATTTGATTTCGTTTTTGAACAGCCTATTCTGTTTGTCACGAATTTAACGAGAGTATAGTATTGTAATTATTATGACGGGTATTCACGATATATATTTTATTAATTTGGTGCCGATATTTCGATCCAATTGCATGAATCGTGGTCACGACGGAACTGCGGAGGTGGCGAGAAACACTTGACACTAATAGTACATAAATCTGTCCACTTGGCGCCTATACTAGCGGCACGCTATGATGGCCGTTTTGACGTTTGTCCACTCATGAAGTTTCGTATTAATATTTTTTCGAGCAAATTACTGTTCTTTATTGTTAATAGTGACGTGCAGTAAGTCATAAAAAATTATCGCATGTATAATTTTAGGACACAAAACTTATTTATTACATTGATTTCTAAACTATATTAGGGTCCCGCGAACATAATTATTGGTGTACACAAAACACGGAATTTGTTTTTCGAAATTAAAATTTTTTAAAAATGAAATCTAATACGATCGTCACATAGGATTGCTGGCCAGCACAACTACAACCTCCGGCAAACTCGCGTCAATGTTCAATGCAAAAAAAAGCAGTTTCGACTTGACGTTGCTTCGAAAAGTACAAATTGTGAGTGCACTGCGATTGTGGTATAGTTTTGACCTGGCTTTGGATTTCGGATATTGATACTGCATTACTGTTGAACCTTGGACTCTGTTTACGCTTTTTGCTGTGGATTTCGTCAATATGGCCAAACGTACGCAGGGAACTGTTCTAAGCAGTCAGACACGTGAGTTCGTTATACGCCTTTGTAACTATTTCGATCGTGAATCTCAAAACGGAGGGTCAATTTTACCTATAACGTCAGTGGTTGAACGCGTAGCTGATGCGCTTAATATTGGCAACGAACTGATAGACGAATAACTAAAAAAAAAGATGGCGAGACAGCCACAGAAGAAAATAAACTTCACACACCAAAAATGAGAAAACGAGCGAAACCAGTCGTAAGAATCGATAGCTTTGATGCCGATGCCATCCGAAGACGTGAACGGCTACTATTTACGGAAGGAGTATCCAACAAGAAAAAAGTTAGTGCAATCCACACCATGTAACAAACGCAAAATATTGATGGAAAGATTTGATATCATGATGGCAAGATATAGTTTTTTGTTGGAAAAGGATCGCGACTTATAATTTGAAGAAGGTTTTCTCATGGCTTATGCGTCAAAAACCACTGGAGACTATCATGAAAGAAAGAAATTCAAAAAAACACACACAAAGTGACATCGTCGCATGGCTTCAAAAAATGGCGTAGATGCAAACATAAATATGTTAAAAGCGGAATTAGTACGTCTTTTAAAAGAAAACCAACCAACCTAGATCCGATACGTCATTGACGAAATAGCGTTAGAACATGGGCACAGAGTTATAAGGTTACCGCCTTACCATTGTAAATATAATGCAATTGAGTTGATGTGGGCTCAAATTAAAGGATATGCTGCAAGGCGCAATACAGAACCCCCATTTACCACAACAAAAATGCTAAAAATATTAGAAGAAGCTTGTGAACATGTGACTAAAGGAGACTGGGAAAAGGTTGTGAATAGAACTGTTAAATTAATAAGGGAAGATTATAATATTTTAGAAAATGAACTTATAATTAATGTAGGTGTACTGAAAATAATAGTATGGACGAATCTGATTAAATCTGGCCTTTTGTTACACCTTTTGTTGGTCTCTTTTTGTATTCATATATTTCTTATGTGCATGTAAAATATGTATATTCATTTTCATTCCAATATTCAGTTCGATCAACTATATTAAGTAAACATTTATATTATTGTTTTATTAAACCTTTTTAATCAGGTACTACTTGTCACAAAAACTAATAGATTTGATTATTTAAATTTTTTTCGAGAATAAATTGACAATTCACATCACTATTATAATAAACATGTCAAAACGGCCATCATAGCATTCGTTTTGGTCTTTGAATCCCTAATTCACGACACCCACTACTGACGACGTCCTTACTTTCGGATCTGACAATCCACAAAGAATCCGAACTGCACAGTTCTTAAGAGGAAATAATACAACCGTGCCTCCAGATTTTTTAAGCGGCAAATCGCCCGCGCATAGTCAAAACACGTCATCAAAATCCGACAGAAATCAGTTACCCGACCAGAACACGCAAGTTCTTTTTTTTTATGGAATAGTAGGACAAACGAGCGTACGGGTCACCTGTTGTTAAGTGATCACCGCCGCCCACAATCTCTTGCAACACCAGAGGAATCACAGGAGCGTTGCCGGCCTTTAAGGAAGGTGTACGCGCTTTTTTTGAAGGTACCCATGTCGTATCGTCCCTGAAACACCGCTCAAGGAAGCTCATTCCACAGCTTTGTAGTACGTGGAAAAAGCTCCTTGAAAACCGCACTGTGGAGGACCGCCACACATCCAGATGGTGAGGATGATATCCTAACTTGTGGCGTGTCGTGCGAAGGTGGAATTCGGCGGCAGGAATCAGGTTAAACAGCTCTTCGGAACACTACCCGTGATAAATGCGGAAGAAGACACACAATGAAGCGACGTCTCTACGCAACGCCAAGTGATCCAGCCGTTCACAGAGCACTGGGTCCCCGACAATTCGAGCTGCTCTGCATTGCACGCGGTCAAATGGATCGAGCTGATACTGGGGTGCGCCAGACCAGAGATGACAGCAATACTCCATGTGTGGCCGGACCTGCGGTTTGTAGAGCGCTAGTATGTGGGCCGGCTTGAAGTATTGCCGTGCTCTATTAATGACGCCCAGTTTCTTTGAAGCCAATTTGGCTTTGCCTTCCAAATGACCACGAAATTGGCAATCGCTCGAGATTTCGAGACACAGTATTCCGATACTAGGCGAGGCTTTGAGGGAAGTGTTGTCGAAGAGCGGTGATACGACAAATGGGGTTTTTTTAGTGGTAAACGCGCAAACTTGAGTCTTCTGGGGGTAAAATTGGACAAGGTTCAAATTTCCCCATTCCGTGACCTTCTCAAGAGAGGACTCGATAGAAGACACAAGTTTCTCCCGGCACTGGTTTTTGGAGAGCAGAGGGGTAATAGCAATAGGCCTGTAGTTTGCCGAATCCGAACTGTCTCCTTTTCTTTGGATCGGATGGACATGGGCTAACTTCCATGAGTCAGGGACTACGCCTTTGGAATAAGAGTGCCGGAATAAACCCGTTAGCACCGGCGTCAACTCAGGGGCACACGTTCTATGCACGATTGGAGAAATGCCATGCGGCCCGCTCGACTTCCTGATGTCCAACGAGAATAGAGCTCGCCTAACAGTTTTCTGTCTGAACTGTACTTCAGGCATAGAGCTCTGACACCGCGGGATGGTCGGCGGTGTTTTTCCGTTGTCGTCAAGAGTCGAGTTGGAGGCGAAAAGAGTGCACAAGAGATCGGCTTTCTCTTTTGCCGTATGGGCCAGGGTGTCATTCCTCATGTGCAACGGCGGCATGGACGGCTGGCTGAAGTTACCAAGAGCAGCTTTCGACAACGACCAGAACTTGCGTGTTCCGGTCGGGTAACTGGAAAGCTGCTCGCCGATTTTCACGACGTGTTTTGACTTTGCACGGGCGATTTGCCGCTTAAAAAATCTGGAGGCACGGTTGTATTTCGTCTTAAGAACTGTGCAGTTCGGATCCTTTGTGCCCAGCGCCGCAAACCAAGTTCGATACGCCTGTTTTTTGCAGTCAGATGCTGCTTTAACTGACGCATCGAACCAGGGCTGTGATCTGCCACCGATGGGTACTACAGAGTTTGGTATAAAAATATCCATACCCTGTAATATCACATCGGCTACTGCAACGGCGCAGGGACTAGGATCATCCGAAGGGAAACAAACCCTGCCCCAAGGGTAGGATGCAAAAAAGGAACGCATCCTATCCCAATCTGCTGACTTGTAGTGCCAAACGCGGCGGGTCGCTGGTGGTCTGCGACGTTGGCGTCGGATAGGCACTGCACTCCTGACCAGGCAATGGTCGGACGTTCCGAGAGGGGCGTCGACAAAGACCTGGTAACCATCGGGATGTGTAGTCAGCAGAAGATCCAATAAGGACGGCATGTGGCTATCCACATCCGGGAGCCGCGTTGGCGACTCAACCAATTGGGACAGACCAAACGCCAATGCATAATTATGCACAGATCGCCCTGCGTAGTCTGTGGTACGTGATCCAAGCCATTCGGCATTGTGCCCGTTGAAATCACCCAAGACTACGATTTCAGCGGAGGGGATCTGTGCAAGTACGTCGTCAATTGCCGCTTGAACGCAGCCCATGAGATGATCGGTTTCTGCGTTACCACTATGGGACCTGTAGACACACGCATAGATGCGGACGCGGTCCTCTAAATCTAGGCGGAGCCAGAGAGTGGACAGGTCCCTACCCTCAAAATTGCCGAGACGGCGATAGCAGATATCCTCCCTAACGTACACACATACCCCGGCATGAGGCAAAAAATTGTTCTCAATTTTGTACCCGGGGTACGTTAAATATGACGTATCGCTAGGTCGAGAAATCTGCGTCTCAGTCTCAGGAAACACAAGGCCGGCTGCGCCGTCTCAAGGTGGTGGTGGACGGCGTTTAAATTGGAGTGAATTCCCCTGATATTGCAAAAGTCCGCGTTGAGTGTGGAGCGGAGTGCCGTGGTGATACTGCCTCGTTTGTCCTTGGTCATGCGCGGTTCTGTGCCCTCCCCAGAATACGAAGGGCAGCCCGAGCTAGAGTGCCCGGGGAGGGATTGTCCAACTCTGGTAGAGCCGGTACCCTCCTGGAGAAAATTCTTTTTTAGTACCGCTGTCATATTCATGGCCACCGGTCCTCAACACTAACCTATGCGAAACATAGCGGCACTAGGCCGCTACTTCACGCCGGTATTCTGTGCGAGTGTGGTAATTGACCCGGACGAGTCTGGCCCGATTGTGCTGACGTCAAAAGACGGCAGCGTGACTCTCCCACTTCTAAGAAGCCCTTAGTCGCCTCTTACGACACCCATGGGACTGGGACTCCCCTATTCTTTTTACGCCCCGGGACATTGTCATTGTCAGAACAGGGCATTGTCGGTGGTTGTTCTGGTTGTTGTCGAAAGCTGCTCTTGGTAACTTCAGCCAGCCGTCCATGCCGCCGTTGCACATGAGGAATGACACCCTGGCCCATACGGCAAAAGAGAAAGCCGATCTCTTGTGCACTCTTTTCGCCTCCAACTCGACTCTTGACGACAACGGAAAAACACCGCCGACCATCCCGCGGTGTCAGAGCTCTATGCCTGAAGTACAGTTCAGACAGAAAACTGTAAGCGAGCTCTGTTTTCGTTGGACGTCAGGAAGTCGAGCGGGCCGGATGGCATTTCTCCAATCATGCTTAGAACGTGTGCCCCTGAGTTGACGCCGGTGCTAACGCGTTTATTCCGGCACTCTTATTCTAAAGGCGTAGTCATGGAAGTCAGCTCTTGTCCATCCGATCCAAAAAAAGGTATTGCTGTGATCTCTAGTCTGGCGCACCCCAGTATCAGCTCGATCCATTTGACCGCGGGCAACGCAGAGCAGCTCGAATTGTTGGGGACCCAGTGCTCTATGAACGGCTGGATCACTTGGCGTTGCGTAGAGACGTCGCTTCATTGTGTGTCTTCTACTGCATTTATCACGGGGAGTGTTCCGAAGAGCTGTTTAACCTAATTCCTGCCGCCAAATTCCACCTTCGCACGACACGCCACAAGTTAGGATATCATCCTCACCATCTGGATGTGTGGCGGTCCTCCACAGTGCGGTTTTCAAGGAGCTTTGTTCCACGTATTACAAAGCTGTGGCCTTCAAAAAAAGCGCGTACACCTTCCTTAAAGGCCGGGAACGCTCCTGTGATTCCTCTGGTGCTGCAAGAGATTGTGGGCGGCGGTGATCACTGAACAACAGGTGACTCGTACGCTTGTCCTCCTATTCCATAAAAAAAAAATTTTGTTGCATTCGTACTGCAGAAAGAGACCACGGGATTCCATCTCTGCGCTAGCTCAAAACCATCGTCCCTATTAAAATTGTAAGGATGCTTTTTAATTTCAATACCTTCTCTAACAAGCCGTGGGATATATTGGCGGTCAGCAGAAGAGTTCGGCTATAAGAGTATAGTAGCCCAGGCATCCACCTTCAGCTGTGCAGAGACCCTGGACGGCCAGGGACAGATACTCCAGAACTATCGAGGGAGGAGTATAGGCTTTCAGATAGCTCACCGACTGAACTAAACACAGTCCATGTCTTTATTTGATTGTTTTTAATGTTATGATTGTAATTTACAATCTGAATCCAAACGTTTGAATGCATAAGAAAAGTTCAGTTTGCTTAAAATAATTCACATTATAATTTAAAGTATAAAGTAGCATTATTTAGCCAAGTACCAACACATTTAAATATTTAACTGTTAACAAAATTTCTGTTACCCTTATTATTACACACGTTTCACATTCAACATCAGCCGTTATGATAGCGATAGGGTAAATAGGTTAATTATGAAGGCGCTATAGCGTAAGTACTTTCATAAAGTTTCATTGCAGGTTTTCGAATGTTCGCAAAATATGTTGAGTAACTTAAAAAGTATCTAACATCTTGTTATATTGTACATCGATCCTTGCCATATCAATAGACGTTAAGGCTCAGGACCACGCCAACGACCTTTAGCGTTTGGGCGGATCTAGCTATCTTAATTCACACGCGCCCACCGATCCCAAACAAATATAATTCGTGTGTATGTCAGCGGCACTCAGCCTCCTGTCGCCAGCACACGGACCCGCGGACGGCCATTTGTAGTAAGTATAGTATAAAGTCCTTATGTCAAAGTTATATGTTTTTTATTAACTTTTCAAACGTTTACTTTTTAGAGAAATAAAATAGCTATTTTCACTTGTAAGAGCGATAAAAAATCACTAGTAGTTTAGAAGCAGTTGCAAATTTAAAGTTGAAGACAGCTTCATTTCGATAACTTTTATAACATTGGATTTTACTTTTTACAACATTTTAAAACGTTTGAATTGGAGATCACATATCGGTTGGTGCTATTGTTAATGTTAAATGACTTTTAAGCAACCTGTCAAAAGTTCCAAATAAATATTCGATATTGACTAATTGATATTTCACTTTTTAACTTTAATTTTATCTGTGCCAAGGAATACGATGGTACTACACATTCCGCAGTCTATGTTAAAGTCAGCGTTATTGTTAACGTTAAATTTTACTGACACCTTAACTATAACAGCTAATAATATGATGCCTCAGACTAACATTGTAGGAACTGATGGTCATCAGCTGTAAACAAAATAAGCCTTTCAAAATTCACGTATTAGTTTCACTGTTGGTATTTTAGAATTATTTTATCACCGTTGATTATTTAATAACAGAGAATCATAAAATCAAATATATATCACCAGCACAAGACAGCTTGAATTATATATAACATAATTATAATATTTCAAGTGGTTACTTCCTCAAGAACCTTATCTTCAATTAAAACCTTAATTACTAATGAGCGACCGTGGCCTTATTAACATTTGGAGCTTAATCAAATCTTGATATTACGGTATCGTAATGATGGAACCAGGCATTCCTTAACAACATTTATGCATAATGATGAATAATTTCGTGCCAGATAAATGTATAAATAGAATCAAAGTTACGTTAAAAAATTTAAAATTCCAATCTTTTGTTGATGTGTGGTATTTATCGTGTACCACAAATGTTCTTGGGGCAATTAGAACTTGATGGTGGGGTGGTTTTGTGCGAAGAAAGGAATTAAAGGACAGGTTAATGTACGGAACAGTACGGTATATCCGGTTAATATTAATTTGGGTCAAAAAAAAAGTAAATAATCTAGTTACGTAATCAATGTTCGAGTTGAAACAAAAACAAAAGGCCTTTTGATTTTAATTTCTTTGAAAAAATAAATTTTCTACAATGGGTAGGTTCAAAAGGCTTTAAAGTGTTGAAAGCCTTCACAATAGTCTTCAGGAAAGCTGCAACAATTGGCTTTACTAAAGCTCAGAGCTTTGTTAGAGATTCACGTTGGAAATATTGCTCTTAAAATAAGTCGCGTTTGTAACTGCAACGGTTGAGTGTGGTGTGTGGTAATTTAGTTTTTTTTTACAGATATGGTTGCTAGGTAAATGCTAGCCTTTCAATAAAATAATTACTGTTTGTATTATTAATTGCTCTTGGTTGTAAGAGCCATAAAACAAAGCGCAACGCTTTTGAAGATATAATATTTATTTGGCATTAGCTGGCGGCGGCCATTTTTGTTAAGCATCCACTTTATATTATTATAGTGTGAATTTTTTTTTTTGAAAATAAGAAAAACGATAAATAAAAAGTACTACACAGTCCACGGTTCTGAATAAATTATAAAAACTGTAGAACTCTGCAACTTCAGACGAGGAATATAATGTATTCTCCGTAAATCTTTATTCATATATAATACATAAATTCAGTGTCAGTGTAAACGAATGAACGGATTTTAATGGGGATTACTTCATGGAGTGCAGTTTAGTCCAACTTATATAGGATAGTTCTTATTTCGATTTGGGACCTATAATTATTTTTATTTCCAATATTTGTTTTGTATGGACATATTTTCCTTTAATGCACTATATAAAGGGAAATCGTAGAATGAACTACATACATAAAAATATAATACAATTTAATAAATATTCTTAGTATTATTGTTTTTTTTTAATTTTAATAGAACAACAACTTAAATGAGTCTGACAAAGCCAGCATTTTGCGTTTAAATAAAAAGTCTGCGGATCACATTACATTGCTCAAATCTTAGATCCAACTAAGCAGGTATACTTAAAATGTCAAATCGTTTAGGAATACAAAATATTTGATATACATTAAACAATATAAAACAATTGCTCTCACACAAATAATGAATTGTCGTATAAATTTATTTAACTTTCTTTAGTTATTGTTGACTGTTCCGAGTACGTACTTTGTTGATCTTTGTTGATAGTTAAAGCTTAACTTCGGCAGCAGTTGATATTATGATTAGATTCTTATTAAGCCGGCTAGATTATGGGTACCACAACGGCGCCTATTTCTGCCGTGAAGCAGTAATGTGTAAACATTACTGTGTTTCAGTCTGAAGGGCGCCGTAGCTAGTGAAATTACCATCTTATGTCTCAAGGTGACGAGCGCAATTGTAGTGCCGCTCAGAATTTTTGGGTTTTTCAAGAATCCTGAGCGCCACTACATTGTTATGGGTAGGTTGTATCAATTACCATCAGCTGCTCGTCTCATCCCTTATTTTCATAAAAAAAAAATACAAGAAAAATACTAAATTAATAAATATAGTTTATAGATAGGTATACACTTAAAAAGTTTTTTTTTGTGCTGCAACACTTACAAAAGAAGTTACTTTTACCTTACTTAAAATTTAAAACTCACACTGAGAAAATATGAGTTCGTAAAGCGTACAACCATAGTACAGGCAAGCTGTTATTATCAAAGCAAGTCTTAAGACAGCTTTACATAACTATAGTATATCATAATATTTACTGGTATTAGAGAGAAGGGTTGCCCGATAAAGTTCAGACACTAACCCCCGCTGTGTCGCAATTATTCTGTAAGGCTGCGTTCATCATGCTAATATTGTAAATATATTTATTTTGTTAGTTAACTTGCACTTTCTGAGTTGAATTAGGCTTGCTCTGAAACTCAGACAGTACAAGCACTAAGCTTAGTTTTTTTAATTAAAAAATCACATTGTATTATTAAAAACTAACTCTAAAGGCTTAGTTCTAGACTTCTCGATACTGACTCACTCCGTCGTGTCGAGATGGTGGTTTGCTTAATTCTGAAATCTTTGCTCATGAGCTTCTTTTAGATAATTGTTACAACAAGATCCATCTTAGGGTATGTTCGGATATGCACTGCGAGCACTGCACAGTGCTATCACTGTAGAAAACTTCGTTCCGTTATGGACTGGCAGTATACTGCCGCAGTACCCTAGGGAAATATACTGTGAGCACTGGCGTTTTAGAGGTAAGGTACTCGCAGTACTTTGATCACGTGATCAGTCAAAACCACTCAAGGTTCTAATGTTTTATAAACAATACCTAAAGTTTAATCCCAAATATTTTTAATTTGAGATTAATTTGACTCCAACAACAGCTTTTTTAATGAATTAGAAAATTTAAATATACTCATTTGAATGCTGCGTCAAAAAATGCGGCTGACAGTATACGAGATTGCGTTCCGTTCTATATAGTAACCAGTATAACTGGCTATAATTATATTAGTCTCACATCGTAATTTAAACATTATATTCGAACACTCATTCACTCACACCACTCACATTCACTCACACTACTCACATTCACTCACACAACTCACATTCACTCACACTACTCACACCACACAACCTACTCACCGTTTCAGTTACTCAATATGGATACGATTTCTTCTTTTCTTTCTATTTAATTTTTTCTTGTAAGTTTTTGTCTTAAACTACTTTGTCACATACTTATTGTAATGTTAATAGTATTACTTTTAATTGGCGTGTCTATTCTGTATAATTTTTAATATACTCTTTTCATTTTGTTAGCTGTAAGGAATCATAAATAAATAAATAAAGGAACGGCTTCACAGTATGCTAAATTGACGTCACACTGTACAGTGGTCGCAGTGCATATCGGAACATACCCTTAAAGTCACAATAACCCATGACCAACTTATTCTGAAAATGTTGTATATTTTTTATATTACTTTGTTTGGTACATTCCCAAATTCTAACGTTAAGTTGACCATAATAATAATGTCATATAAATTTATATTAAGTATTAACCTAATATATTACTGTTATAACATCAGACCAAAGGTTTTGTTCTTCTTGTTTAAATTAAAGATATTTTTTTATCATGCTATAGCTAAAATAAAATCATATTACTCGGGACTTATTACACAATGTCCAAATTATGCTAATAAAGTATTTTATGCCTATTTTATATACTTTTTCAAATGTGTTGATATTCTTGTTGAGTTTTTTGTATGAGCAGTTTCTTAAAAGGCATAAAAGGCATTTATTTACTCATAATTGATTCCTTTAGATTTTTTTTTTAATTTCATTTCTAATATACAATACAAAAAGACAAATCTTTTTAATTCAATATATTTTTAGAGAAAAATATATTTTTATTTTCTATTTTATTTCATCTGTAATTGTACAATTTGTATACGCTCAATTTTTTTTATGACAATAAGGGACGAGACTAGAAGGACGTTCAGCTGATGGTAATTGATACGCCCTGCCCATTAAAATGCAGTGCCGCTCAGGATTCTTGAAACACCCATAAATTCTGAGCGGCACTACAATTGCACTCGTCTCCTTGAGCCATAAGGTGTTAAGTCTCGTTTGCCCAGTAATTTCACTAGCTGCGGCGCCCTTCAGACCGAAACACAACAATATATACACATTAATGCTTCATTGCAGAAATAGGCGCCGTTGTGGTACCCATAATCTATCCGGCATCCTATGTAACGGAGCCTCCCACTGGTAAATCTGTAAGTCAGCAATATTGACAATTGGTAAAGTAATCCAAACGGTATATATTTACCATTTTTCACATTTAACCATTGAGTACTTATGGCATCTCTGTACATTTTTTTTTATAATAATATATACTATCATTTGATAGTGAACCCGCTTCGTCTTGCAGTTTCAGTCTTGTCTAACCAAAAAGTATTGAAATATTATATAGCATTCTTTAACCTTTACCAGAAATGAGGAGATCCATAGGAGAACGAAAGTCACCGACATGAGATGGTTGTGAAACTGAAGTGGCAGTGGGCAGGGCACGTAGCTCGACGGACAGATGGCCGTTGGGGTAGTAAAGTGCTCAAATGACAAGCACGTACCGGAAGACGTAGTGTTGGTAGGTCCCCCCTTAAGATGGACCGACGATCTGGTCAAGATCGCCGGAACACGTTGGATGAGGGCAGCGCAGGACCCATCGTCATGGCGATCTTTGGGGGTCTTTGTCCAGCAGTGGACGTCTTCCGGCTGAAATGATGATGAACCTTGGCCATATTTATAGCCATACAGTTGTTTACATTTGGGCAATGATCAATTCTTGTCCAAAATCGATAAGTGTGGATTTTCTGGATCTAACAAAATGCAAAATTTTTATCGTATGTAAGTATATACTTTTTATTTAAATGCTTACCACGTATTTGGTTATTTGCTTGAAATATGTTTCGTGTGCACGTAACTCTATCGTGTACGACCACTTAATTTCCTTCTATCTCCTCACACCTGAGAATGCGTTGTGGAATATTAGATCGACCACAAGCCACAGCGTGTTATACAACACCTCCAGGTATTGGATATCTCGTGCAGACATTAACAATGGATCATTTGTGTTCTGAATTTCTAATACATATTGTAAATTTGAATAAAGGTAAGCAATGTGAAATGGTGTGAACAAGATTGTGGACGAACTTCAGTCCAATTCGACCCTTCGGTATTTTCTATAATAAATAAAAATTTATTTTTTTCCAAAACTCATATCTATCTAAAATTTAGTCCAAAATCTAGTTAATAAGTTATTAAATCCATATTGTTACTAAAGCATTACATTTCTAACCCTGATTTTTTTTAATAATATAATATTTTTAACGACTTCAATAAATATAACATTGTTGAAACAAAATATGTACTTGAGATCCGTGAGCCCAATTGAAATGAAACTCAGCAGCACTCGGTGACATGACCATTCCGACGAATATAGTTACGTTAGTGCCGGATAGGTGGCACTGGTGTTGTGATTATTTAGTTAAACTAAAACTAAAGAATAGGGCGGACTGCCCTATTCTTTAATTTCATAGCTTATGTTAAGTCAGTACGCTAATACATAGCAGCTACCTCGATTGCTTTTCAAATGGTGCCTGTAATCAGAAAGTAGTTGATAGATTGTGCCGGGAATGAGCAAATGTTTAGCACAGTTTCACAAAGAAGTAAAGCTTGTAAGTTTAAAGGTAGTTAAAAAAGTGTAGGAGGAATTTCCAACGCTAACAAATAGAAAAAGCTTTTAAATACTTTAAATAACATTGAAACGTGATCAGTCTAATATGGAACATCAGTAAAGCGTCACTGTCATTTATTGATCATATTGAAATGAAATATTATACCTTCATTGCACACCACAAAGAAATTAAATATAACAAAAATCGAGAATACATAACAAGCAGTAGGCGGCCTTATCGCTTAAGAGCGATTTCGTCCAGGCAACGGCAAAGGCAGTAGGTAGTGATAACAATATATATATAATTTAAACAATAAATAATACCAAGAAAAAAAACTAATGAATTTGTCACAGTGATAAATAATAATTAAGGAGCATTGTTTTGAAAGATTGAAGAGTTATATTATTATTGTAAGTAATAGATTTTTTAAGCTTGGATGTATGGAACAATCAAAGTTGCTTACTATATAAAAAATACAATCGTAAGAATGAAAATTATTACACATAAAATCCAACAGCATACTCGAACCAACTTTTTCCGTCTTACAGCTGCAAGCAGTATGAATCTAAGTTATACGTAAGTGTTATATTCAGCTACTTCACAAAAACAGGATTAATCACATATACAGGAACACTGTTGCAATATCAACCAACAACAATTTGCTGATTCCGTTCTCTGATAGTATCTATATACAATGTACGTGTTTTGTCACAAAAGTTTTACAATTTACGTGATCCTTAACCTTTTTCTGAGTTCTTTAGGACAGATTCTTTTTCCACCCAATCTTGTTTTTATAAGATTACTATGTTAGGTTATGAACACTATTAGTAAATGTAAAATTATTCCAGATCTAGTATTTAAAGAATTAAAACCAGTTTAATAAAATACTGTTCTTTTGAACGTAACTTATGTATGCCATTTGGTTAGATTGTTTGTTGAATTTCAACGGGGTATTGGACACAAATGTTATTTGTGAATATCACCAATTTTTTTCAAAGTGGACATAAAAACTCGACGTGATCACATACCATAGAATCGGTCCGAAATTCGTTTGTTTATAACTGATACAAAAACTGTGTTTTTATTACTATACTACATGCTTATCGAATAAATAGTTTTAGTGTATTTTCATCTACGAGTTCAGTTTGATCAAATGAAGCCAGTTATTCGTCGTTACTGATCGGAGATATCCGGAACACGTAACAGGACTATTTACTACGTAATTATAGACCAATTTGACTGAAACAATCTAGGATTGAACTGATGACTAGAGCTAATACATTTTTGCTTTGGTTATTCGGTAATCTATATTTAGATTATATAATTCAGAAATGACGATTGGAGAACTGTGATAGTAGATATAAATATAAGTATTTCATTTATTTCATTTTAAACTGAATTCGAAAAGGAGGAGGTTTCCAATTTGATTGGTATTTTTTATGTACGCTGAGATTTTTGGCCAGATTTTCTTATTCTTGTTTAGTATTATGCACAATGTTTGCCACTGGGTTCCATAATTTTACATAGTTTGGCCTTCGGACTAGTAAAAAAGAAGGACTCTGCGTCGTGATATTAGCAAGCACCTTTATGCTAGTGTGTGTGCGGATATGGGGCATACCAGTTATACAACTTTTTCTCCCTTAGATAATCATATATCCACTAATACTTTTATATTATTGTTCTGCACTTCCTCATAACGCACAACGGCATTTTCAAAATAATTTATTGCGAAGCAAACTGATTTGTCACAGACGATGGCAAATCTCATAATGGCGGCCGATCGGCTTGTATTAGTGTAAGTGTGGGGCTATGTACTAACACGCTTACCGGCTTGTTTTGGTGCATCACTGTTATGTATTGTGACACGGAGTCCCTATTTTTTTATAATTTGTATGGATGATTTTATTATAATTTGTGTACTGCTTTTTTAGGAGTTTTCATTTAGTTTGCATGTATATTATTATTAACCGGTTTGCTGAAAAGTGGGTCTTAGGATACCAATCATTCATAGCTAACAAACGCTATAGGTAGGTAGCTACAAATAATAGTATTTTATTAATATGAAAGGTATAAGATTTACATTAGTGGTGTATTATATTAAATCTCTGTTAAGTTTTTTTATACTTTTGAGTTTTTGATATCGTTTTTTTTATTAATATTATATTATTTTCACTTTTGCTTTGTTGAAAAGGATAAAGTACGCGCAGTCAGAAGTCATCGTGTATTGATTAACATCATATTATTCTAGAAGAACAGACGTGAGAAGATTATTGGACATATAAGCTGATAGCGTATGGAAACTTCTTGCATAGTGCATTCAATGAAATCAATTTTACTTGCTTCTTATGTGTATAAGGTATAACATCAATATAAGGATGTAAGACATGAGTAATTTATCCTTTGTTGTTGAGATGGGAAAGAGAGAGTTGCGAGCTTTGCAGTTTCATCCAAAGGCCACAAGTACTGCAAACAAGACTGTACATTAACTAGATAATATATAATGAAAAGCTGTTTTAATAAATATTTTAACAAAAAAAAACGAATTATAAAACAATGTATTAAGCATTAAAAAATAAAAAATTGTAATCTTCTTCAACTTATTAGTCAATTATTGTTAAAGTTCTCCTAAGTTAAATGAAATGAAAAATATTAGACTACCTAAATGTCAATCAAATTATAACGACAATATAATGTAGTTAGTTTTATTGCGTACACTTTCCGGGATCATATTGTAAAAATAAATAAACATTACACCGCCCAACAAAAGACTTAAAAACTGGACTTAACCAAGTAGTAGTGTGTTCCTCGTGTTATCATTATGAGTGGCATAACAAGTTTGTTACTCGTGTTATCATTATGATTGTCACAGTTTCTAGGAAATTCCTTAATGTGCTTATGAACATTATAAAGAACATAATATTATATTTATTATTTATTGGGATGCAACAGTCAAAATGTTTATTTCTTTAAATTTTTGGTAGATCCATGACATGTGAAACAGTTACAATTTGTAAATATAAATTGATATGGCAATTCAATAAAAATTTATGGCAGTATATAGCTCGACCGATAATGTTGTATAATTTTTCGAATGAAAACTCGTTTGAGCGATCGCTTTACGTTCTCGTAAAGTTCTATGAAGTGAAATAGATCGCAAGGGCGTAGTAACAATTTCAAATGAAATATCTCGTAACGATATTTGAAGGTTTTATTTAATTATCGTCCTTTCATTCATTTATTCCGTTATTTAAAAAACTGTACCTTATTCATCTATTTATGCGAGACATGTTTTTTACAGTAGCTTTACGAAATTTAAACGAACTTTCACATACGATTGACTTGTTTGCTTGCTCACTAAATGAGTTTAAAATTAAAGAAGAGTAGTTGTCATATGTTCTAGTAATAGTAATTAGTATAGTAGGTATAGGTTGTTCGTAGTAGCTCTAAGATTTATGTTTATATTAATCTAAATACTTAAATTTAAGTCAAGCCTCTATCGCAATAAGTCACTCTGTAAGGGTAGGGGCTTTATTGGTTAAATAAATAAATATTCTCCGCAATTTTGGAGTGAACATACATTCTATACTTAGTCTGGCTATAAATACTGTTACAATTAAAAATAAACAAAATATTACATTTGAATTTGGAATCTGTCATTTTTATATGATTGTTCATTGAGTTTTCTCATTTTGGCGCCAATATATTTTACCATATTTTGCCATATTAAAATAAAGTGGGGTGATAAAGAGAATCAAAGTAGGTAAAAGTGTACGTAGTAAATATTATTTGAAATAGAAAATTTTTTTTCCTTGTTTCAGTATTTATAGCAGGACTAGGTATATATAGATAAATCACTTTGTATAAAACATTGGCTAACACCCACAACCTAAGATTTATGTTCGATGCGTCGCTGGGACGGTTGGCTCAGTTGGTAAGAACGCTCGAATGGAACACGAGAATTCCGGGTTCAAGTCCAAAAATATTGTCATACAAAAATTTTGGCAGCATTTTTTATTTGTATAATAATTTTAGCGTTTATTATTACAAAAGTAAAGTAAACTGCGTGTACAGTTTTCTTATATATGTTTTAATAATTGTGTTTTAAACATATTTAATTTTTGGTAGGATATTCTTTATATTTCATTGTAGAAAATGTATGCTGAATCACCGTAAACTAATAATAATTAAGCGCAAAGGTAAACATTCTTGGGCACTAAAAATATATCTATACTGAAAGAACTAACACGTGTTACGCTTGCACGTGAGGAAAACTAGATGTTAATTGATTATAAAACATTTTAACAATAGACTTAATTTGTTAGTAATTATATTGTGTTAACGGGTATTAATTATTTGTTAATTATGATATATTTTATCAGTTGGAGGCTCCTGTACAGAGGAAGCCGGCTAGATTATGGGTACCACAACGGCACCTATCTCTGCCGTGAAGCAGTAATGTGTAAACTTTACGGTGTTTCGGTCTGAAGGGCGCCATAGCTAGTAAAACTTCTGGGCAAATGAGACTTAACATCTTATGTCACAAGGTGACGACCGCAATTGTAGTGCCGCTCAGAATTTTTGGGTTTTTCAAGAATCCTAAGCGGCATGTAATAACGGCTGAGTTCATTGTAATGGGTAGGGCGTATCAATTACCATCAGCTGAAGTCCTGTTCGTCTCGTCCCTTATTTTCATAAAAAAAATTGAATTGAACGGAAATGGCTTTGTTAGTTAAGTAAATAATATAACATATAAAATGGTATTTATTAGTTTACTGAATTTGTAAATAATATGTAAGCAAATTAACTACATTTATTGATGAAACGGTTTCAAAGCTTTGGATTACTTGTATGTAAAGTTAGAGCACGCTAATTAATCAGTCCTATACAAGTAAATCTTATAGAAAGTCCGCGTCTATTTCCACGGATCTATTGGATAGAGTTCGATCGAGAGATTTTCGTCCACGAATAACTCTAAGTGCTTTGGGTTTTCCCGAATTAATATTTATTTCCCTCACTGATAATATGCAGGATTCGTACCAATGCGCCTAGAAATATGCCCATGCTCTTTAACCACTTAGCCAGCCAGTCTATTCCTGTTCCATAAATCTTGGTATATTCGCTAAACATTTATACATTACTAGCTGACCCGACAGACGTTGTTCTATACATAATAAATAAAATACTATTTTTTTTTTATTAATTTGTCAATAATATTTCATAACATCAAGAATTATTTCTGAAAATATGCAGCCTGTTGTTAACTATAATGAAATTCTTTCACAGTAGAACTGTCAAACCGTGCGTCAATAGATTCTCTCGTAGAAAATTTGTTCATAAAAAACAAATATTGGAAATAATAGTATGATACCTAGGGAGAAAAGTAGGTCATTCACACCCGCGCAATATTGACAATCGCGGATGGCAATCTCCTACTTACCTATCTCACGTGGTGCGTATACGATTTCTTTTCCAACCTAGATGAAAGCTCGCTTTTAGTCCCTGGTACGAGGGACAAAAGTCGTCTTGCTGGAAGAGAATTGGCCACTATTGTCCATCGTACCAGGGACTAACAGACAGATTTTCATAGAGGTGGGAAAAAAATTATGGGTCCCAGCTCGAAATACAAGCTAGCCTATCTCTCAAGTTGGACTAAAGTGCACTTCATGAAGTTAATCCCCATTAAAATCCGTTCATTAGTTTAGGAGTTCACTGGAAACAAATAACAGGACACTGAATTTATATATATTAAGATAATAAAATTTTGTAAATACTTCTGTTACACACAAGTTATTCAATACATTAAAATTAAGCAAGTCTTATAGCACTTAAAATGTACGAATTCACTTTACAAAGCTACACAAAACAAAAGTTGTCGTAAATAATTCATTAGGTTCGAGCTTCAACACCCGCAAGCTCTTTAAAGTGACTAATCTTTAAGTTCTTAGGTAGAACGTTATGTAATACGTTTTCAATGTTTTCATTCAAATTATTATGAATTTGTTAAATTGAAAAATACCTATTAAATTTTTATTCCAAATACCAAAAAGAGATATTGGCCATACAAAATATTTGCGAAATTCCTTGGTAAAAAAATATTAATCCAAAATAAATGGTCAGTAATTTAAGTAATGATAGATGATACACCGTACATTGTATTATAGGACAAAGTGTAATTAATTTTTGGAGATATTTCACGTAATTGTTAGAGGTACTTAACGAATTTGTTTTTATGAGTAAAATTTTTGAATCACCTTCAATCAATTTTTATATTAATCTTGTATTTTGATACAAATAAAACTAAAAACAAAATTTTATGAACTTTGTGGCCCTCGAACCCGCGACCGCTCGCGTGCTGTGTGAGCGCTCTTTCCAACTGAGCAACCGTTCGAGTGACGTAACCTAATATGCAAATATTTGCTTTGAGCAGGTTATCAACTGTAAAATATATCCTGTAGATTAAGCCACAACCTGAGAATTAACAAAAAATCCAAGATTTTAAAAACGATACATCACTTGAACGGTTGGCTCGTTTGGAAAGAGCACTCGCACGGAACGCGAGAAGTCGCGGGTTCGAGTCCCACATCGTTCATAAAATTTAATTAAATGAAAAACATAACAAATTGTATTATGACATAATAAATTGTCATATATTTATTAATTTACTGACCCAGCATCAGCTTAACATACAAAAAATAGTGTACTCATTCTACATAAAAAAAATATTGACTGGTATGCAATCCAATTACAGGTGAGTACAATCTTGCTGTATACATAAGACGGTATCACTAACACTATAATAAATATATATTATTTTTCACAAAAAAGGCAGCTAATATAATAATAATAATAACTACAAGCTAGTGCTTATTAAAACAAACTTACCAATTATTACAGAGATGTGCGGTTAGTTTGTTTTTTAGTTTTAAACTTGAGTCGAAAAAGATATCCATTTCTTTTACAAACGCAGAGAGTTGATTGTACTCGGAACATATTCTATGTAATGGAGAGAATTTCAGGGCATTCGTTCTACTGCAATTTTTGCAATGGGATATAATGGATACCTATCATTGTCATAACAAAGTTCTCCAACTGTTGCGTATCGTAAAATTCGGCCAAGCTGATAAAATGTATTCTATTATAAAGGTTTTGCGTTGAACTAAAAATTTCGAACCATTATTGTTTACGGTTTTAGTAACGCAGTAATAATACAATAAAAGTTATTGACTGTTGTGTAATAAGGGGTATTAAAACGCGAATGTGATAATACTATCACATGTGTGTTTTAATACTTAATTATCAACAGTTGCATACAAGACTTTATCTACACCGATAATATGAATCCTCTATAAAAGATTCTGAAACAGTTAGCTCGCTGCTAACATTAAAAAAGCCAGTCCTAGTAACCATAATATCATCCAAAAGAGTTTTATTATGAAAACGGATGATATAATGTTGTATTGAATTTCATTACAACACTCGTTTGGATGATGTAGTGGTTATTAGGACATTGGGTGTTTTAATGTTGGTAATAAGCTAACTGTTTTAGAATCTTTAATAGAGGATTTAAAGCATGGGTGTAGACAAAATATATTTTCATATACGGGTAAATTTCAAAGATTTGATGATTTAGGAAACCTGTGTGTCATGTTTTCCTATGACCTATTTTAGCCAATGCCTGAAGCTGAACTGAACTTTTTTAAACTTCGTTAGAAATCTTTTCATCTGGTACCAGCATTCTGTTTGCATTTATAATCCGAGATTTCGCAGATGCCAGTAGTAGGGATTCGCCGGTTCTGGCTCACAGTAGTAGGGATTCGCCGGTTCTGGCTCCTCGATTCTGGCTCACTTGCTCGTGATGCCTACTAAAAAAAAAAAAAAAAAGAAGTTTGGTGTCAAACTGGTGGTTTTGATGTATTTCCGAGCGATTGCGCTGATCCGTTTTTCGATATCTCTTATAGTTTCAAAGTTAGCATTTTAAATTAAACAGATCCCTAATCATTAATAATCACTGGTCATTTAGCTAATGATTGGTGAGCGACTCAATGTCTAAATTTCCATGAACATGATACAGGTAATTTACTAATTACCTCTATCACATTCGTTACTACGATTAAAAAGACAGTTTCTGTATTTATTATTTATTTTTAAAACATGAATTAAATAAAGTATATAATAAAACATCATTGCAGATTGTATCATTTTCAAAATATTTGATGAAATCATTCAAACTCTTCTTATTAAACTTAAAGTATAGATACATTATGCAGTACTCGCCACACACTGCGGTATATTCATTCTGTACTCTTGCAGTATTGTAGTTATACATTCTGCAATTCCTTTGTAAAAACATCAGCTGGAATCCCTGAGGTGGACGACCATATGAATCGAAGTATTGTCCAATACCCTGCTCATCAATGTGTATTGCAACCCAGTGAGTGCCTGGCTTATTATCACTATCTAAATTGCTGACAATATAACAGGGCGTTACAACATATATCGGCAATCGGTTTGCCGCGTAAACATTATTTTTAATACTGGGATCGATTTTGTTCAAATAATTCTGTATCTCGATTGTATTCATATTAGTTGAGAACAGGGTCTTGTCAGTTGCGAGGATTGAATAGTTATGTGGATCATAATAACATAAGCACTCAATAAATAAGGCTTTAATGTATCTTATTCATGTATTTAAAACTTATATGGTTACAATAAAACAAAATATCATTACAAGCGATTCAAATATAAATCTATGAACATTTGATGAAATTATATTTTCATCAATTTTATTATAATATAAAAGCTGATTGAAAACGAACTTTGTACCTACATACTTACGTAGTCATTAGTACAATCTGGAAATGTTGACTCCATTAAACTATCAATAATTGAACTTATCATTTAAGTGCCATTATGTTTCACCATAATAAAACAAAATATCATTTTATATACATATTTTTATTATATAAATTTATAAGGTAATCTAGTATTTAATCAACATAAAAAATACACAAGGATACAAACGATTCAAACATTAATTATTATATTCTAACTGCTGTAATCTACAGAAATATTACGATTTTTATCAATTTCAATAACATTATCGAATTCCGCATAAACAATACAGTTAATTGTTTGTGTAAGAGCTGATTCAAAACGAACTTCTAATCTTACACTACCATGTTTTATAAGATTCCAATGACTTGAAGAATTTGCTGATAAATCGGGTGTTAAGTCGAAGGCTAGCAAGCAAAACCCTTTGGCATATTGCTCTCTTGATACTCCATTGCCTTCATTTAGGAAATGTATACCTGTTCCTGAGAATAACGTATGATAGACCGTAGTAAAAATATTACTGTCAAACGATGGCTGTAATGCTTTTGAAGGTATCTGTTGTCCATCTATGTATAAACAAAATGTATTAATATCATAATTTTCGAAATTGAATGGGTTTTTTGTGAGACTACCATTAAAGGATGCATTATTCACAAAACCGACTATACACCTTTTGGGTATTTGACCAAGGAATATGTTATCAAGGGTTTTCCCCTGAATGCCTGATGGTATAGTTAAAACTTTGACTTCTGCTCGCGTGATTGGATATTTTGCTGTGGTAGATGATAAAACTTTTTGATGTGCAAGTAGCACAGTTGGGTTGATTCGTGCTCTTCGAATAATAAGAGTTGCATCTGTAATAGACACTTTAAATTTATGGTCAGTTGATGAAGCCATGAGATTGAAATTTTCTCTAGAACGAACTAACTTTACGCACATGTCAACGCCATTAATCAAAAATTTTTCTTGGTTGAATAAATCTCCATGTAAATGTCCTATCATTTCTATTTCTTTGCTTTCACTAGCCAATTCTTGTCTTTTAATAAATCCTTTATTTTGTTCATCAGTTGCATCCATTTTTCCAGCTGTATCTTCATACCATAGACCACAAGTGAGATGAGATTCTTTTGCAGCAGGTGCATAATTCAATAGAGTTTCAATATAAGCTCGATATGCATATGTATTATTCGGTGGCGATACAAGTTTTTGATTTAAATATACATCAAGTTGACTGAAAAGTGTATGTAACCAATTATTAACTGGGGCCACAACTGTCGGTACTGTCAGTTTTGTATAATCTTGATTCAAAACTTAAGCTTTTATATGGAGTAAAGTATGGGATAAATCCACATAGTCATCACCTGCCCCAGGTACTTGAAATTCTATTGGCCCATCATCAGCAAGTGATGAAATGGGCTTATAATGAATCCATAGTCCACTTTCAATGCTAGTTTGAGTTGATGGTAATGCAAATAAATCCAATTCGGACTTAATGCATTCACAAGACTGACTATGTAAAAATGACATATTTAATCAGTAAATATATCTTTGATTTGTTTTTGATTCAATTTTAATTTCTTAATAGCTTTCGCTTTCGCAGTCAATGATGGAATGATCGCAGAACGACGTTTTCGTTTTGTTATATACCCAGATCCAAACATGTTGATATTATCTATTTTAGCATCAGCTTTTCATTTCAAATTTGAGCTGACTTCTTTTAGACGAGTTTTTATTGAATCTTCCATGGGGCGTGCATTAACCATATCTGATAATATACCTACACCGGTACTTGATGCTTCTTTACCAATAGTTCGAACACCACTAGACAGTAGTGGTAAAATAGATCTAAACAGCCCCCCAAGAAAACTTCCGATTCCATGACCTCTTTGATACGGTGCTCCTTTATAAATAACTCCGATACCCGATCCGGCCTGGTGAGTATAATAGTGTTCATATGGACATGAAATATTATCACGTTTGTCGTACATTATAATTTTTGAAAGTGGAGTTTAATGCACACTGTTCCAAATTGGAATGGTATCTTTTGACCGGTGCTTGTTCTTATATCTATTTCAATTGTATCAAATTCTCTACGCATCACAGGTAGGTAATGGGGAGGAGAGAAAACGTGCATTTTGTACGCTCCATATATGTATTTTGAGGGATCCAATGGTATTATTCGTAAAAGGGGTGTCATAACATCTCCAACGATTTGAGGCTCCACTATGTCACAATAAACAAATAATTGAGAGGGTAAACCCAAATGCAAATTAGCTGGACACTTTCCAAAATTTTTTTCAACGAGATTCCTGTTTGGTTCGAACCCTAGTTGAAGACATAATTTAGGTGATAGAGTTACAGATTTTATGGATTCATCCGTTATCGTAGCAACTACAATCCTTGAAACCTCATCGCACTTAAATTTAATTTTTTCTCGAGTGTTATTCAGTGCTATCAAAATATGATTTATGTTATCGTAATTTGTGGCTGGAATATGTGTCTTGTAATAAACATATGACGGTTTACTTTCATTGGGTACTTGCATCAACTTTGTTATATAAATAATGTTTTCATGTTCTTGAACGGTGAACATAGTGCATGGGTACTGAAATTCTACTACTCCAACCCTCCATTCACCTTCTAGTATTGTTGGTTTTGGCAGTTTCGTAGAAAATAATGTTGTTGTATTATCAGGAAAATAATCCATAGAACTATTGCTTAGTAAAGTTAAATAAAAACAATCTTTATTCATATTTTTTTCAAAGTAGAAGCTAATATCCAGCTATTAAATTTATTTGGATAACCTCTCCACTTCACCAACAATTCTTTTCTGTTACCGGTATATCGAGAGCGTATTATTTTATCTATTTTGTATTTAGTAGTGGGGTCGAATATGATTTTTTGTAACTCTTTTTCATAAAAAGTACCAACTATCTCTTCGCCTTCTAAATCCTTTAAAGTAAATACTACAAACGGAGATCGGTGTATTATGGTAGATACGATGAATATTTCGTCACTCCAATTTGATTCATATCCTTTTTGGAAAATATGTTTATGTTTTGTTATTCTAACATAATCTCCAACGTGAATTCTTGGATTCACCATACTAATTGATGTTTTTATCTTACTTTCTCTATCATATAAATTTTGCCATACACTCATTATATTTGTATTATTAACATCACATGGACACATTTTTATACTAGAATGAAAACTATGATTATATGAATGCACTAGATCTTGTAAAACATCAATGTATTTATGAGTATTTTTGTGTGTAAAATAGCGCCACATTTTCGTTTTAAGAGTTCTCTGAAATCTTTCGACAATACTTGCTTTAATATCTGGATTATTGGTTGTATAATAATTTATGTTTTTTAATTTAAAATATTTTTGTACATATTTGGAAACAAATTCAGTTCCTTTGTCAGACTGTATATGTGTAGGTGTAGTATTAGCTTCAGCAAAAATACTTTCAAAGCATTCCTTAACTGTTTCAGAGTTTTTCTTTTTCATTGCTCGAACATACGCATATTTACTAAAGACATCAATAACACAAAGTATGTATTTGAAACCATCATTATATTCAGAATAAGATCTCATATCACTTAAATCGGCCTGCCATAACTCATTAATATTAGACAAAATATATCTGTTACGAGAAAATTTTCTTTGAACAGGTTTATGTAATGTATATGTTTCTTGTGATTGTAACCACTTTAAGACACTATTTCTGTCCATTTTACCCTTCATTGCTTTTGACAATTTATCAATAGTGCTGTAGCCAGCAGGATGTGATGCATCATAATAAATTTTATTTATTTCTAATATGGGGTCCATTTTTCCCAGTCCAATTTTTTTTTTAGTTTCCCTGTGTTCTTATTACTTGTTGGTGTAGAAAATTCTTCGTCAGGTACTGATTTAGATTCAACCTCTTTTAATTGCAAATGGTTTATAAAATCCACTCGCTTTGGGTTCCCGATATAAGTGAGTGGTACTTTTATTTCCTTTAAAGTTGTTGCGAATTTTTCCCAACCTATAGGTTCACTTTTCTGAAGAGCTCTCAAGGTATCACTCACCAAGTCCACAATATTACTCCCAGGTATTTTTTCATTATCTATAATCACGGTACCAGATTCATCCCAGCTTATTTTATTTTTATTCAAGGAAATCAAATTTAGTAAAAGTTCACCTTTTTTAGCATATGTTTTCGGTATTAGTTTCAGTATTTCAGAGCTCGTGTATATTTCCCCAATATTTTTGTTAACCTCCACTGATGTTTGAGAAGGAACTACATTTATTTTATTCACATCATGATTTATATAATCAGTATCGATTTCATTATGACCTTGATTAAAACCAATATATGAATCATTATCATTTATAAGTGGTATGTGGTATGGTTGTCGATCCTCTTTGACGAAGTTTAGATATCTTTGAAGGGTTTGCAAATATAAAATACATTTCTTTCGATCTTCTATGTCACTGCTTAAGATATTTTGCATATCAGTATCTAATCGAGATCTTGGCGTATCATTTTCTTTGTGTTGTTTTAACTTCTCCAATAATGATGGTTCAATAAGTAACATTTTTTTAGCATTGTCCATTTTCTTAAATAAATGAATTAATCAACCCACTTAGAATAGAACCCAATATTATCGGTAGAAATGAACCTCCTTTTTGTACAATTATATTTTTTCTAATTTTATTCGTACCTTTTCTTACCAATTTTCGAAGAATATTTTTATATTTCTTTAATTTAGATTTTTCTTTCTCGGCCAATTCAACGTTACCCCGCAGTACGTTATGAATACATTCACAAATGTAATTTATTTCTGTTTTGTTACATGATTTTAATAAAGCTTTTTGATATTTTGGCTTCAGTTTATGTAGAGCAATTAACAAATCTTTATGCGTCTTTAAACGTCTATGCATCATTTATAAATGATCGAAATTTCTTGATTCTTACCATATTTAAACCCTTTTGTGGGTACATAAACAGTGCAATATCCATCGGATGGAAATATCTTTGTCTTAACGCGACACAATTCATTTGTTTCTTGTTTCAAATCAATCATTAAATAACCATGAGCTTCATTGGTAGCATCTCTGTAAGAATCTTCCAAATATTTCGGATTTTCAGGGAATACTTGACGAGATAAGTATCGAATTTGGGTTTTATCTCGAGGATTTTTGAAATATATTATATAACTTGAGTTGAGTGATATATCTCTTTGTCCTTTACCTTGATGAAACAAATTTTGAGATAAATAAAACACACTTAAGTTTCTATGATGACTTCCTTTCGTGAATATATCAACAATACGACCATCTGATTCCCTCATCAGGTCATCAATTATTACAAGTTGAGGATTTTTTCCGTCAAACATAGATAAATCAGGTAAACCTTGAAGATAATGAATGTGGTTGAGATTATATAAAGGCTGCATTTCATCAAAGCACCAGGTGATTTGAGTAAAATTTGCATCACAGATATCATTCAAAAATTTTATAAAATTATTTACGAAAACTGATTTTCCACATCCACTTGGACCAGCAACTATTGCAGTGAATGGATGATTGAAATGATGCATTATCTACTACGTCTATGTGTGTTAAGGTTTAGTATAGTAATGAAACAATCTGTTATTAAACCACCATTTATTTAAACAGAAAAATCTATAATTGAAACAATATACAGTACATCATGTTTTACTCCGCAACTTATACATCTAAATACAATAATCTCTCATTTGGTTTTTTAAAACTATAATAATTTATTCTTAAAATTTAATATAATATTTATTCTATTTTATGATGACCCCATGCTAAGGTATCAATATTATTTGGTAAAATGTACCGTTTGGTATCATTAAATGACAGACTAGATTTATTTATTCTTTGAGTAAAAATATTATGCTTTATTGACTTAAATCTAAGCATTGAACAATATTCGTTCTTATTTTCAAATAAGCAAGTCTTATAATTTTCCATTTTCATATTCTTAGTAACACTTTTATTAACCCCCTTAGCTTTAGCTGTGAATTTTCCCTCAACATCTAATGCATACATTTTAGATCTAAGTCCTACAAATTCATTAAATATGTTACCATTGTTTTCATCTTTAAAGTAGCCTAACTTCTTTTTATTGAGTTTTGGATAGCCAAATATATTTTTTTCTGTATAGTCAGAGGTATCGAAACGCAAATGTAAATCAGGTTTTATATCTCTGTAAAAATCATCTGTAAAAATTTGATATATTAAACTATCAGTATCTGTGTACAATAATTTTAATTTGTTTTGAAACTTTTTAAACATATAGTTATAGTGAAAGTCGTACATTAGAGTTTTAGAAATATCCAATATACAAAATCCCAAATAAATAGGTTTATTATGGAACAATTTCGTCTTTCGTAATTGAACTGCAACCAAATTTTCATTAAAAATAGATAAACTATGGAATTCTGGCTTAGCAATTAAATCTTGTGCGCCTAGAATTTTACCCTGATTTTCCCAATGACTCAATAATTTTACATTTACTCTTTTTTCGATATTTTCCATTGTTTTTCCAAACACTGAGTTATTCATTAATTTATAAAAATCTTTTTCGAAATCAGATGTGGCTAGTTTACGCATGCTTGTATTTAAATCTATATAATATTGTAACCATGCGCATTGTTTGAATTTTAAAATTCTATGAATTTTTTGTAATTTTAAACCCATTGTCAGACATTGCTTTAAATTTCTGTAGTGAATCACATATTTAATTTTATTACGAAGGTTTGGAACTAATTTTATGTCTTTTGTATTACCAATACATATATTCTCGGGACATAAGGGTAGGTCAGAATGTAAATCATGCAGTTCAATAGGATATTCTAGATCTACTTCCAAAATAAAACCATATTCATAATCATCAGGGACATCAAAATTAGTTGTGACATCTACCCACTCAAAACCTCCTGTAGGAAGGAATTGAGACATGGCCCATCCGTAAAGGTTATTAGCATCAAGATAAGTTAAAAATGAGTTTGGTGTGTCTTTATCATATTCTCGCATATATTTGTTATTAGCTTTGGCATAACGATTGCTACATTGAGATACACCTCCTCGAATGCCCGATCTAATAAAAGCTATTTGTTCAAAGTCTTGAAGTAATTCTAATTTAATTTTTGTGCATTTTAACATAGCATCCCAACTTAACCCAGGTGCTGTATAATAATGAGCTGGATCTAGACCATATGTTTGCAAACATAAGGCTCGGAAATTTTCAAACACATCTGTTAAAAGTAAAACATCGGTTTTAAGATATAAATCAGAATAATCTGACATATTTTGACAATGAAAGTGTTGCCAAACATCCTTGGCATGTTCATAATCTTCATCGGAAATATGTGTGTCGGTTAATGTATTGTAAAATTTATCGCGACTAGGGAGTGCTGAAAGTTTTAAGGAATCATGTGATGACATAAATTCATATGGATAAAGTCCTTTTTTTCTAAGACGTAAAAAATCATTATTATTTGGAAAATTATATTTTAATGTTTGAAATTGTTCTTCCTTCAAATTTTGAACAAGTTTGTCTAAACTACAAGGTAAAAATTTAAACGAATCAACGAATCTCAATTGAATTTTATGATTATTTAATTTTATCGTTTTTGTGAAAGAAATGTACTTTTCTTTCGTTTGTGGAATAATATCAATTTCCCCTTCTATAGAATTTAATGCATGAACAATAAAATGAGAGTCATATTGACTAAGATTGTGTAAAAAAACTGGAATGTGATAGGGGATTCTAAACTTTGTCTTACATACTTCGTGTGCAACTCCTCTAAAATTTCCTGTATGCGAGTCAAAGTATAATGCACATTCACCATTTAAATTAGATTGACATATAAAGCAGTCTTTACATTGTGAAATAATTTCATTATCATTGGAAGTCAAAGGTTTTGGACTTATGACAAAATAATTTTTTGTGCAAATCACTTCTAAATCTTTATACAACTGATTCATAAAGACATGAGTACAATGAGGACCACTATATGTTTCATATTTTGATAAACTATCATCATATGAACATTTAATATAGTACCCAAAACTATAAACTTCGTGTTTGTGAACATTAGTTGTATAAGGTTTTGATGGATCGTTAAAGCATGTCTGAATTGGATTAAGGAAAGCTTCAAAATCCGCGTATATAACAAAGGGTATTTGTAACATCTTATTAAATTTATCAAATTTTAAGACATTGTTTGAAATTGGTTGTTCAAACCAATCTTTTAAAGTTTTTTCTGTATTAGGCAATTCCACTTTAATATGACAACAATCATTCAATTGATGAGCTGATAACTTATCATTTGTTGAGAAGTGTAAAAGACAACCGTCACAGATGTAGATTGCATGTTCATGGTTTGAAATTTGACCACTTACTAAACGCGATAGGTTTTTAATGTAGCAAAAATGATTAATTGTTCCGTGCGAAATAAATAATAAATTGATATGAACAATTTTCCGTGATTTTGTTAAATACAATGGACCAACTAATTCATGTACTTTCTTTTTACAATTGTATTCAAGACCAAAAACATTTACACTTAAATTATTTAACCTTTCTACTTTCTGTATAACTGTCATTTTAACAGGAAACGTAACTCCGTCAAAATTTAATTTATTTGAATATTTACTGTAAGATGAAACTCTCTGAGAGTTCTTAGTAACTGGATATAATGCAGAAAGCAAAGCCCATTTAAAGCATAAATCATCCGAGTTTTGTACATTTATAACACTTTTTTTTAATTTGATTTCTTTAGGTAATTCAATATATGATTTTCCACGTAATGGATTGAATTTGTTTATATTCATGTCTAATGCATTTATTTTCTTAAGACTCCAACCACTATCTTTTTTCTCAAATGTGCTAATTTTAGTCATCAACATATCACATAAGGACGAAAAGAAAAAATTTAAATCCTCACCCTGCATTATAGTATAACTACATGTTTGAAATTCAAATTCATTAGAAATATTTTTTGTTTCTTGAACAAAATTAGCGTGCAGAATAAAATTAACTTTAAAAATTGTAAGCAATCGAACAGATTCCTCAAATAGTGAAATAATTTCATTTTTAATAGAATTCAAAAACATTTCTGGTGTTTCGAATGTTTGTAATTGGTTGGATTTACTCTTTATTTTATATGAGATAATTCTATTACCAAAAGCCGATTCGTGTACTGTGACATTTTTTAAAGTACTATGTAATTGCATTACGTTATTCTTATGGAGGTTACTTCTAAGATGATTTGCATAATATCTTTTCCGTATTAAGATTTGACATAAAGAACAGTTCACCATTTCATCGTTCACACTGGTGAGCCCCGATGATGTGGATGGTTCCCCTTGTCTTCCTCTCTTTGTACTTGTATCATTGTCTTCACTGCCTTGTAATACTACACTTCTTCTCTTAAAACCTCCTCCACTTTGTGGAACAGGTTGACTACAACATAAGTGAATGATATTAGCCACATTTCATCAATAATATAATACTAAATAATTTACAAAGAAAATAACTCACTTGATCATTTTTTCAACCTCATTACATACAAAGCAGAGTTCCATATCGTTATGTTTAATTTTCCAAATGATGAAAATATAATAATATTATTTGTATAAGAGAATAAATAAACTAATAACTAAACTGAACTAATATTTATGTATTTCTTCATAGCTACCTACTTATTGTTAAAATTATATTTCTTATAATTTTCTGTTTCTAAAATTTTCTTCGTAACATTGTATAAAATCTTTTTTATGTCATTATAACTTTCATTATTGTCGATTGTATATTATTTTAATCTATAATCAGCGTATTTCCATTGTTCTTGTGCAGGCGTGTTTTTTATTTTATTGAGATCATAGATTTCTATTTTAACCAAATGTGATGCATTTCTTCCGTCATCTGCATTAGTTGTAATGTAAATACTTCCATTCTCATGTGCTCTGGATATTGATGATGATATTTTCTTTTGTTTTGTTTTTTTCACTTCGAATAATGCATCTATATTTTCATTTGAGCTGGCCCTCTTCAAGGATTTAAGTTGAGGAACTTTTAATGAATCCTGACTATCTTCAGATAATGGATAGTAAAATGTTTTATATGTAGTTTCTTCCATTGTTGGGTTGAATGCATTCTACAACAACAATAAGACTGCTTTAGAATAGTATTATACATACATATCTTAATATAACAAATGATATTACTTTTTAATTTCAAAGTGAATAATAGATAAAACTTACCTCCATTGCAGCAAATCACTCAACAATTACACAACACACAAAATATATAATAATTTGACTGAATACGCCACTTCAATGATTATTTTTCTGAACAGTTCTAGCATTTTATACTAAAATATCGTAAAAGTAAATTTGTTTATGATTAGTACTGGTTTTTAAATATTGTGGTGAAACATAATGGCACTTAAATGATAAGTTCAATTATTGATAGTTTAATGGAGTCAACATTTCCAGATTGTACTAATGACTACGTAAGTATGTAGGTACAAAGTTCGTTTTCAATCAGCTTTTATATTATAATAAAATTGATGAAAATATAATTTCATCAAATGTTCATAGATTTATATTTGAATCGCTTGTAATGATATTTTGTTTTATTGTAACCATATAAGTTTTAAATACATGAATAAGATACATTAAAGCCTTATTTATTGAGTGCTTATGTTATTATGATCCACATAACTATTCAATCCTCGCAACTGACAAGACCCTGTTCTCAACTAATATGAATACAATCGAGATACAGAATTATTTGAACAAAATCGATCCCAGTATTAAAAATAATGTTTACGCGGCAAACCGATTGCCGATATATGTTGTAACGCCCTGTTATATTGTCAGCAATTTAGATAGTGATAATAAGCCAGGCACTCACTGGGTTGCAATACACATTGATGAGCAGGGTATTGGACAATACTTCGATTCATATGGTCGTCCACCTCAGGGATTCCAGCTGATGTTTTTACAAAGGAATTGCAGAATGTATAACTACAATACTGCAAGAGTACAGAATGAATATACCGCAGTGTGTGGCGAGTACTGCATAATGTATCTATACTTTAAGTTTAATAAGAAGAGTTTGAATGATTTCATCAAATATTTTGAAAATGATACAATCTGCAATGATGTTTTATTATATACTTTATTTAATTCATGTTTTAAAAATAAATAATAAATACAGAAACTGTCTTTTTAATCGTAGTAACGAATGTGATAGAGGTAATTAGTAAATTACCTGTATCATGTTCATGGAAATTTAGACATTGAGTCGCTCACCAATCATTAGCTAAATGACCAGTGATTATTAATGATTAGGGATCTGTTTAATTTAAAATGCAAACTTTGAAACTATAAGAGATATCGAAAAACGGATCAGCGCAATCGCTCGGAAATACATCAAAACCACCAGTTTGACACCAAACTTCTTTTTTTTTTTTTTTTTTAGTAGGCATCACGAGCAAGTGAGCCAGAATCGAGGAGCCAGAACCGGCGAATCCCTACTACTGTGAGCCAGAACCGGCGAATCCCTACTACTGATGCCTGACCTAAATACATCGGCTTATTTTAACCAAGATCCCCAGGGCTGGTGCCCTGAAATGATTTTGGGAATGTAATTGTAAGCCTATGACAACTTTAAGTGTACGCTTTTTTATTATTTGTATGTAATTGTAACATCTCTCAGTTAACCAATGCAAATAGTTTGCTGAAACGTAACTTATCCATTTAAGCTTCTAAATAGATTATGTAAACAGCAAAGCTTTGGATGAATGAAACAGAACAACCGTAGCAAATGTTCAAGCTATTCTATAATTTTTTATATTTACGTTTTGGTTCATTACTAGTATATTACTCTTAAGCAGTTCAGTTTATGATTTAAGTCAAACTTGAAAACGTGTTTGGTGGTCTTACGGACTTGTCTATCACCCTCTTTTTTCTATACCACCATAAGGATCATTTTAACTTACACAATCACTCTGTGGCCATTTGTCAAAATCTCTGTTGTTAGTTTTAGAAATTTGAAATCAAGGTTCTGTGGTCTGAATGGTCTTTGAAGCTGTAATTCAATTTTACTTCAAAGTAAAACAAACAACGGTTTTTAAAGCGTTGATAACATTAGGAAAGACACTCTTTTTAAATGTTTTTCTTATGGCTTGCCATACTTTTCTTGCGTTGTACGAGACATCATCGCTGATGCATCTACTGATGCTAAAAATATCTGAAGCCTATGTTAAAAGTTTGGGTTACAGGCAACAATGGGCCGCCATTATTAGACACGTTCAAAATAATCTCGCATGCAAACCACATATTCGCAACATTCGCTATTTAAACAGTCTTTTTTGAACAATAACGAAAACTTAACAAAAAACTAAACAAATCAACAAATCGTAGACAGCAGAAAAAACAAAACTGAAAGTACGCGTATATTACGCATCACAACTTGGCGTACTGATTACAAAATGAGGTTGTGTTGTTGCCACAATCAATTCAATAGATTATATTTTTTTTATTTCATCCGTAATGTAAAATATTATTTTGCCAATAAAGAGGTTGGTTCTTACATCATTATATTGACCAATACATATTTAATTGATTTTGATATATTCGATTCATTTCAAAACCGATTTTATTTATTATCAGTATGACAGTTTAACTAAAACAAAACGAATTTTCATCGGTGAGAGCTACCACAATTATCAAACTAAATTTGACAGACTATAACAATTAACGAAATTAAATGAGACTATTTGAATACCGGCTGCTAACAAAACAATCAAAACCAAATTACATTTGAATATCAATAAACGACGGCTCGTTATTGATCAAATAAAGCACTCGAGTGGTTGTTGTTCAAGAGCAGTTAAATTGATTGCCTTATAATTCAATTATCACCATTGTTAAATTAAAATAAGTCAGGCAACTTTTATGACTTCGCCGTCAGTCCGTTGTGCTAAATGGGAATAGTTTGACAGTTGCAATTTGGATAAATTGTTGCAATAATTAGATTGTTTTTACAACTACATAAAAAAATGGCAAATTAATTAAAAAAATGTTTCATCTGCAAAAGTAGTATTTTCTTTAATTAACACGAGTGTTACACACTTAAATAAAACACTTTTAAAGGATTAAAACGCGTGTAGTTGTAACTGACAGCTGCAATTTTGATAAATTGTTGCAATAATTAGATTGTTTTTACAACTAAATAAAAAAAATTGCAAATTAATTAAAAATATGTGTCATCTGCAATAGTTAGTATTTTTTTTAATTAACACGAGTGTTACACACTTAAATAAAACACTTTTAAAGGATTAAAACGCGTGTACTTGTTACTGTTTGTACATTAGATTTTTGCGTAGAAGTTACATTTTTATTTTAGTTAACCCGACATTTCAAAACTTTCCAGATCTAGTTTTCAGGGGGACTGAAGATTAAAACAGTCAAAGATAGTATTTGTCATAGTTGTCATTATGAAACTTAGCGCCATTTATTGCCTCGGAGGTGGTATTTGCTGTATACAAATGGTTTTTGGCAAAATTTACTGAAAGTGTCCTTTCTTCCGTTCTTTTTTTTTTTCGGTATGTGTAGTTAAGGGTTTTAATTTAGTGATTATTGGATCCTAGGTGTTAGATAGTTTTAGACCGTCTTCTCTATTGAAATTTGGGTGTTTTTTTAATTAATAATATAATAATCCTTTAAAAGTTTTTTATTTCAATCTACAATAGTGTTTCAAACGTTTTGATAGGTTTTCATTGGTTTCATTGGCTGGTCCAAGCGTCATGTTTAAATGGTGATTTTATATATATATATATATATATATATATATATATATATATACATCGGCGCAAATACTACAACACGAATTGAAAACACGTGCACGTGTACCGAGCCTCATAAATACGGCCGCATTTCAAAACACGTGAATTAGCACGTGCACCGAGTCCTATAAATACAGCCGCACGGTCGACACTTGGGTCAGGGTCGGTTTTTGCCGCTACCTGCGCTTGAACGAACGAGACGTGTTTGCGCGCTGGTTTTTTGTGGAATTATTATCATCGCAATTTCTTTTATTATTAACTACACGCGCCCCTTTGGCGCGCTTTTTAACGGTTTCGAAGCAGTGTATTAATTAGTGTATTGAACTCTGTGTCGCAGGACATGAAGAGGGGCTGCCCTAGCCCCGGTGAGCAACCCGCGGCGAAGGTGATCGCCGAAATGGACATCGACAGCCCGGCCTCGCCGCCGGAGCAGGAGTCCGGCCAGCGGCTGCACGGCGGCCTGCCGGACTGGATCGCCGTGACGCGGCGACGTGCGGCCAAGCCGCGCCCGGACAACGGACGCCCCAAGCCGTTGGCAACGGCCAACGTATTTAAGCCGCTCCCGGTACAGGAGACACCGGGAGCCAAGGTAACGGCCAAGCCCTCACAGGCGAGGCCGACTCCAATTGTTATCTCTAAGGAGAATTTCGACTTTGAAAGATGCCGAGCGGCGCTTATCGCCGCGGGCATCAAAAATTTTAACTTCAACATCCAGCCACATATGGCACAGCTGTCCTGCAAGACAAAGGCCGATAAAGAATCGGCCCTTGCAGCGCTCAAAGGTGTGGAACGTTTGCAGTTCCACACATACACAGATAAGGACGACAGAGCTCACATCTCTGTCGTCCAAGGGCTGTACTACAGCTCCGCAGAGGAGCTAGGTAGTGCACTCCTAGAACTGGGGTTCAAACCCACTAAAGTTGCGCCTTCAAGGGCGATGCACTGGTACCAAGGTACCAAGTGACGCTCCCGAAGAGCACTGATATCGGTGCCTTCAGGAAAATTAAATATATTTGCCACCAATCGGTGCGTATCTACAAATATAAACCGAACAATAAATACGGCACCATGTGTTCCAGGTGCCAGACATTCGGACATGCAGAACGGAACTGCAACCGGGCCGCCCGCTGCGTCAAGTGCACGGGAGCCCACCTCACAGCGGAGTGCGACCGGAAGGAGGAGGCTCCAGTCCGGTGATGCAACTGCGGCGGAGAGCACGCGGCCTCGTACCGCCAGTGCCCCCAACGCCGCATCTACCTGGCGGCCGTCAAGGAGCGCCAGGAGCGCTTCCAGACCCGCCAAAGCGCACCACCCCAGCCCCGCATGTTCAAATCGAACATGGCGAACGGCCGCGGGTGGAACTCAGTTATGACAGGGAACGCCCCGTCACCGTCAGGCCTTCAGCCACAGGGCCTTCAGCCACCCACAACGCGGTCCACTGCCGGACCGCCGCCCCTCACGGGCACCCAGTCCGGAAGACAAATCTTCCCAGGCCTTAGGCCCACTGGCCCTATGCCAGGTGGCTTTAAAAGAGTCGAGACAGACTCAGCCGCCTTTAAAACAACCGAAGAGCCAGACTCGGAGGAAATGTCAACACATGAAATTATAAAATTAATTAAAATCGCAGGTCAGCTGAAGCCTCTGCTCCGCCGTAGCATGAGCTACGAGGAGCAAATCATCACAGTATTCGAGTTCCTGAGCATCCATGGATGAAGAGACGGCGACCCCTCCCCCGACTGGCACTGCTCGTCCTCTACGAGTAGCGTCGCTTAACATAAACGGTATTGTGAGTAGGAAAAGAGAACTCATACATTTCCTAGGTACACACAACATCGACATTACACTCATACAAGAAATACACCTCGTTCCCGCACGACGTTTTTCAATTCCCGGTTACACCTGCTACAGACGTGACGGACAGACAGACAACCGCGCCCGAGGTGGCGTCGCAATTTTTGTCAAGTCAAATATATCGCATCATTCACTCCCACCGGTGGAGCATGATATATGCGATATAATTGCAATTAGATTAGAGTCTCACCGCGGACAGACACCCATCACAATAGTTAACTTTTATTGCCCTAAGCAAGACAGTAGAATCACGACAGCCATCGCAAAAGCTCTCTCTCTCGGCAACACCGTCATCTGTTCCGGAGATTTTAACGCCCGCCATAGACACTGGGATTGCAATCGAGCAAATTCCAATGGATCGCGTCTTTTTAATCACTTTGCAGGTCACGAATATAATATTTTAATTCCGGACAAAGCGACCCACCTCCCCTCCAACCCTAGGCACTCGGCCGCTAAATTACAACTCACCCTTGCCAAAAATATCACAAACGTTACAGACCCACTGACTTACGACGTTATCTCGGACCATTGTCCCATTATTTTCGAAATTAATAGCCTCATCCCGCGCATCTCGCGACCTATTTTTAAATACGGTAATGCTAAATGGGACACTTATAAAAAACAGATTAACGAAGCCCTCCCCTCCCCCGGCTCCTTAAAATTACACCGACCCGAATTAGTGGACAACGCCATACAAACACTGACTGACGCTATAATCAAAGCCCGTAACGCGAACATCCCGACGTTCACACCGAAACAAACAAACAAACTTCCACACGACATAACAAGACTTATCAAACTAAAAAACCAATACCGACATCACGCACAGAGACTCCATACGCGTCGGTTTAACACGATTATTAATTCACTTCAAAACCAAATATCTTTTAAAATAAAATCTCTCACTTCCAACGAATGGAACAAAAAGCTCGAATCGCTTGACACCCGCGACAATTCCCTCTGGCAGTTCGCGAGACGCCTCAAAAACGTACACACCCCTCTACCCTGCTTCAGCACCCCCTCGGGCCCCGCCCGGTCGGACGCTGAAAAGGCCGAGGCCCTAGGTACACACTTCGAGCGACAGCATAGACTCACCGTGGATCTGAGCGACCCCGACACCGAACGCGAGGTGTCGCGGTCTCTAGACCACCTTTACAAAATAAACGGACCGACCGCACCTACGCCAGTTGTACCTCGCGAAGTCAAATTAATTCTAAAAACCTGTAAACCGCGAAAAGCCCCCGGGCACGACGACATACAGAACATACTTCTAAAACACCTCCCGTCAAAAGCAATAGACACCCTAGTTAATATATTTAATGCGTGCCTCCGTCTTACCTATTTTCCCTCGTCCTGGAAAATAGCAGTAATCACCGCGATACACAAACCGGGAAAAGATCCCACCTCCCCCGCGAACTACAGACCAATTAGTTTACTTTGCACACAAAGTAAAATATAGAAATTTTAATTAATAATAGAATAAACTCACTTATAGAATCAAACCTACCTGACGAACAATTCGGTTTCCGAAGGTCACACGCGACTACTCACCAACTGGCGCGCGTAGTCGAACATATAACACACCAATTTAACTTGAGACACCAGACTGGTATGGTTCTACTCGACCTTGAGAAAGCCTTCGATACCGTCCTGCATGATGCCTTAGTTCACAAATTATTCGAAGCACAAGTCCCCTTTGAATATTGTAGAATAATAAAATCATTCCTTACGAATAGATTTCTTAGAGTTAGAGTCAAAAATAGTTTATCCTCCCCACATCCAGTAGTAGCAGGTGTTCCACAGGGCTCCATCATCTCACCGAGGGCATTTTTACTCTATATGAGAGACATCCCAAAACCTCCGAACACGGTCCTCGCCCTGTACGCTGATGACACAGCTTATCTGTGCAGCAGTAAGAACATCAAATCTATAGTCTCACACCTTAATACAGCCCTACATTGTGTAAGCAACTACTTCTCTAAGTGGAAGCTTAAAATCAATGACACAAAGACCGAGGCGGTTCTTTTCTCATACAAAACTTCCCGTAAACTCAATACCTCTTTAAAGCCACATATTAATAACCACCCGGTCGAATGGCAGTCACAGGCTAAATACCTAGGACTTATCCTCGACCGGAAACTTTCCTTCACGCCTCATATTAATTACGCCCGCTCTAAGGCACTTACTGCCTTGAGCCTGTTGAGACCCATTTTCTATAGGAATTCCACTCTCTCAACTAGTAACAAGCGTCTACTATACCAGTCGTACATACGCCCGGTCATGACATACGCAAGTCCGGTATGGATTAACACAAATCAAAACAATTATCGTAAACTACAAACTGTGCCAAATAGATCCCTTAAAACCATCTACCGGACCCACCCGCGTACAAATCTTAAACGACTTCATGTAAAGAAAAACATCCCAACACTAGAACAACACATACAAGAGATATCTCATAACTTCTACAGAGGGCTACGCCGACTGAAGGACGGAATAAACCCCGCCCTCCGGTCGACTTGTAGTCGTAAGTCACTCACAGAGTACTGCCTCAGCATAAAACGTTATAAACATGCATTACCACATCACAACTGGTTAGAGCTCACAGAACACTAGCGTATAGACAAACACACACTCACGCACACAGAGTTCTAGCTAGGTCTGAATAAATGTAAAACCAATATATTGTAAATTGGTTTAGTTATAAGAATTAAATAACGGCGAAAACTGGCCTCCTATTCCCTCTCCCTCCTTCCCTTTCCCAAGATCCCCCCCCTCCCCCCCCCTCTTATATTTATGTTATATATGTATGTATACATATCTATGTATTTATTTACCTTAGTTTTTAAGTTAGTTTTAAGTTCTAGTCATTAGTCTTAAGTTAGGTTAGGTGATAGGTTACGATTAATATTACGTTATATCAATAGCAAATAGCCAGGTTTTCCCAGTTTCCTGGATTCCCCCCCTCACAAACCTCATGTATTAGTTTTTAAGCATAATAAAGTTTTATCCCTCAATACATAGATAGGGTTGTAGAAATAAGTTTTCTGATACCTACATATATAAGGCTTAATTGTAAATTGCTTTAATAAGTAGATTTAAGTAATTTTGTAAAATGTATTTAATACCAAATATAGAAATCTTGAATTTTTTTTTTGACACTTGGGTCAGTCGTGCTCGGGCTGTCGTACGGTACGGACCTCTCTGGGACGTCGTAACGCTGCCCGTTGAATAAACGCAAGTATTAGAATACTTACTCGTGTAGTTTTCTTTGGAAGAACCAATGAGTGATCTTCAGCAAGATAACAATTGTGATGTCAACAGTAATGAACTGTCACACCTTTTAAAAACAATACAGAGGTACTTTCCTCGTCATATATATATATCGATAATCAATGATCTGCACACGTTCCGTGAATCACTGCTGTAGACAAATCTGCTATGGGAATTTTAATTATAATGCAAATATTGATATCAATCAATATTAACTATTTGGGATTGCTAGCACAATATGACAATAATATTACAGCCCTGAATTAGGCAGATAAGACAATCATAGACAAAAATATATATTGTGATAATACTTCTCAAACAATTCAAATATTTTTATTCAAAATATAATAACATCACTTATTAAAAAACCACCCATTTCAAAACGAATGCCTCAGACCTGACCTGAGAATGGGCGCAACAAACTCGGTGGGCTTTTTTTTTCATCGAAAATATATGTTTAAAAAGTTATATTGTACATTGTAATTATGAAAGTTTATGTTATAGTAACCTTTACCACACAAACTTTTTTTAACATTTCTTTTGAATAACGTAATACTTTTGTTTTGAACATTTTCTGGGACCTTGTTGTAAAGCATATGTATATACATCGCCCCACAAAATACCTACTGACTTGACTTAGCCGAGTACTAGGCATTATAAGTTTATGTCTGTTCCTTGCATGCAATGCAATCAGATAAACGCAAAAAGTTGTATTATATCATAATAAGATATAAGGAAATAAGATGTATAAACATGGAAATAAGATTAAGTGTGTTTTTACGATATTAAAAAAAATATTTTATTTAATATTTTGTGTTGTGTATTAATATAAATAGCGTCATTCTAATTCCGCTACAGAAATTGCTGCAGTGGATCTCTGCTGTACTTACATGATATCACTTCACTACCTCTCACCGGCTGTACTGAGCGCTGCGCTAATCAGAACAGCTCCGTGCCTTATCGTTAGGCGGGGTTTAATTAGATGTCACTGGATCATATTATTATTTTATAACAAAATTGCAGAGTGCCATGAAATGAAGAGTGAAGATCAGACGACTAAATTACCGACTTACATACTTACCTGCTGGACTAAGAACTATTTTATAATCAAAATCTTAGATTAAGGATTGGTCTCGGCTGTTGTCTAGATACCTCACTATCTAAGAGCAATAGCTTCATTATTGTGAACACTATTACATGCTAGTGTGTGTGGCATCTTGACACTCAGTGGCATCTTTCAAATTTTGTAACATACGCTTCGTGTTATTTTACATTGAAATTAATAAAATATAAAATACTTACTGATGATATTATGTGATGCCAGTGTCTTTCTAATTTCTTGTAGTATTATTTTTACAAAGTTGTACTACGCAACCTGGAATTTTATTTCAATTATTAGCATAGTTTAACAGAGCATGTGGCAGGTCAACGTCACACATTGGTCGAGACTGGCTCGAGTACGCCCATTTGGACGTAGTTAAAACTGCCGCACTTTACGACTACTCCTATGGTATTTTGTCTTAGTACAGCGGAGACCAATCCTCTTAGATCAAAAAAAATATAATCAATAAAACACTTCACAACAAAAAGAGCTTCGTCTCTGCAGAAACGAAAATTTAACAAAATGAAACTTTATTTTCATAACGATAATATTGGTCTTGGTAACTGTTGATTCGGTGAGACCGCGATGGTCTCTACAGATCATTAAGCTCAATAATATTTACTTGTTCTCGAGTACAATACTATGGAAGCAGTCTATCGCCGGAGAGTCTTAAATAATATTTTGTAGTATCTTCAGCAACCTTTGCAGCTCACTGATCGTTTATACGGTTAGTTTTACTAGAGAGAGAGAGAGAGAGAAATAGTGACACAAGTGGTTATGTCACTATTTATATCACTATCTATTCTATTCTATCCTATGGATTAAATGAACAGGTAGTGATTGTTATTGATAGTAAATATTGGAATGATGTTTATGGAGAAATTGTGTATGAAAGGCGATGGAGAGGGAATGTACTATAAAAATGATTTTAGGAGAAATAATTCGTGGAGAGGGATTATACTAAAGTAGATTATAGGAGGAGATATTGGGATGAGTCATGGAGAGAGAATGTATGTAAGTAGATTGTGGGAGGAAATATTGGGATGATTCGTGAAGAGGGATTATACTAAAGTAGATTATAGGAGGAGATATTGGGATGATTCATGGAGAGAGAATGTATGTAAGTAGATTGTGGGAAGAGATATTGGGATGATTCATGGAGAGAGAATGTATGTAAGTAGATTATAGGAGGAGATATTGGGACGATTCGTGGAGAAGGATTATACTAAAGTAGATTATAGGATGAGATATTGGGTGAGTCATGGAGAGGAAATGTATGTAAGTAGATTATGGGAGGAAATATTGGGATGATTCGTGGAGAGGGATTATACTAAAGTAGATTATAGGAGGAGATATTGGGATGATTCATGGAGAGCGAATGTATGTAAGTAGATTGTGGGAGGAAATATTGGGATGTTTCGTGGAGAGGGATTATACTAAAGTAGATTATAGGAAGAGATATTGGGATGAGTCATGGAGAGAGAATGTATGTAAGTAGATATACTATCGGTAATAAATAAAATAGTCGAAAAATTAGTAGTAGGACAAGTATCACGGTTCTTGGAGAAACATAATATATTGAGTAATGCACAGCACGGGTTCAGGAAAGGACGAAGTACTGTAACAGCCCTCACTGAGTTCTCAGATGAAATTAATTTAAATCTTAACAGCGGGAAACAAATTTGGCACTCTTTATTGATTATAAGAAGGCCTTTGACACCCTGGAAAAAGACGTCTTATTAATGGCAATGAAAGAGTGTGGCATTGAGGGCCCGACTAATAACTGGTTCCGTAATTACCTGTCAGAACGAACAATACGCACATGTATTGACGGGACTGTGGGTGACGAGTGTCAGGTAACCTTAGGAGTACCGACTGGCTCGATATATGGACCAGTGGGATATTTAAAGCTTGTTAATAGTGCAGTTAATGTGATTAAGACATGTCGAGTATTTATGTATGCAGATGACATGTGCTTGCTATACGCGTCTAACGACGTGGAAGAGGCGCGTGATAATATCCAAATAGATTTTGAAAGCCTAACTAAATGGGCACACGATAATGGCATTATTACTAATATGGACAAAACAAAATGCATGCATATTTACTCGCCATATAACAGACGCGCTAAGACAGTCCAATACAAGGATATAGGTATAGTGGGGCATAGCTACGACTGCCTACACAGAGATAAATATGCGTGCGCATGTAGCTATATTCAATATGTAGAAAATTATAAGTATTTAGGATTGCATATCGATTGTAACTTCAATTTCAAAACACATGTGACAGCGGTATGCACTAAACTGCGATCGGTTCTAGGGCAGTTCTATCATCACGAGCCCGTGCTGAACAAACATACAAAACTGGTAGTATATTATGCACTAGCTGATTCAGTCTTAAGCTATGGTCTAAATATTTACGGTAAAACGTTTAAGACTTACTTAAACGAGATTGAAAAAATTCAAATTAGACTATTAAAACTAATAATTGTAAGCAAGGAAAAGGAAAAATACGGAAAAAATTATGACAATATATGTAAAGACTTAAAAATACTGCCAGTAACTAACAAAGTAAACTATTTAATAACAAAAGAAAATTATTACTCAAATAGATTTAAAAACCCTGTTAATCTGAGGGAAAATTTGAGAAAGAATATCAGGAATATATATATATAATACCAAAAATATGTAACTACTATGGGGAAAGATTAAGGGAATATGTTGTGCCAAAAATTTTTAATAGTATAGAATGGTTAAGAGAGGATAAAAAAGGATATAAAAGTGGAGTAGTACTTAAGAAAAAATTAAAAGAGCACTTTTTTAACGTGTCCACATAAGCCTTAATATTTAAAGTAGTATAGTTTAGTTATATGTATACAGGTGAGATTTTAATATGTTTTTAGGAATATTATGAATTGATAACTAAGTAATGATATGTGTGTAATGTTATATGTGTATTAGTAATAGTGTATAATATAACGAACAAATTAGGTATAATTCATTATAGATGCACAATAGTATAATATTGTCTAAGAGCGTAAACTCGCCAACAAACTGTTGCAACAGTTTGGCGAGATGTAAAATTTAAGTACCAACTGTGCATATATTTATGATTAAATAAATTTATAAAAAAAAAAAGATTGTGGGAGGAAATGTTGGGATGATTCGTGGAGAGGGATTATACTAAAGTAGATTATAGGAGGAGATATTGGGATGATTCGTGGAGAGGGATTATACTAAAGTAGATTATAGGAGGAGATATTCGGATGATTCATGGAGAGCGAATGTATGTAAGTAGGTCGTGGCAGGAATTATTGGGATGATTCGTGGAGAGCGATTATACTAAGGTAGATTATAGTAGGAGATATTGGGATGAGTCATGGAGAGATAATGTATGTAAGTAGATTGTGGGAGGAAATGTTGGGATGATTCGTGGAGAGGGATTATACCAAAGTAGATTATAGGGGAGGAGATATTGGGATGATTCATGGAGAGAGAATGTATGTAAGTAGATTGTGGGAAGAGATATTGGGATGAGTCTTGGAGAGGGAATGTATGTAAGTAGATTGTTTGAGGAAATATTGGGATGATTCGTGGAGAGGGATAATACTAAAGTAGATTATAGGAGGAGATATTGGGATGAGTCATGGAGAGAGAATGTATGTAAGTAGATTGTGGGAGGAAATATTGGGATGATTCGTGGAGAGGGAATGTATGTAAGTAGATTATGGGAGGAAATATTGGGATGATTCGTGGAAAGGGATTATACTAAAGTAGATTATAGGAGGAGATATTGGGATGATTTATGGAGAGGGAATGTATGAAAGTAGATTGTGGGAGGAAAATATTTGGATGATTTATGGAGAGGGAATGTATGAAAGTAGATTGTGGGAGGAAAATATTTGGATGATTTATGGAGAGGGAATGTATGAAAGTAGATTGTGGGAGGAAATATTAGGATGATTTGTGGAGAGGGAATATTGGGATGGGATGGCCTAGGCGTACATATCATGATCAGGTCGGGAATATAATTAAAATGGACCAGGTTAAACTACCAAGAATAAGACGGCATGCATTAAAAGTATGATGCTAGTCAAAGAAGCTAGGCAATATGTAAATACCGCGGCAAATGGAAGCCAGAATCTATTCAAAATAGTTATAATAAAACTTTATTTTTGCAATAAAAATTTACTCTATTTTTTAAGGGTAGATTAATAGTATTATGTTTATTCCTCTTGTAAATTAAATTTAATCTGTGGAAGCTGTTTGTAAATCGCACACCCAGTTTATTGTTAAATTTTTGAGGCACCAGACCGAAACAAATTTGTTTGCCGCGGCAAACGCGTTATTCGAGATTTTTCACAAAGTATTTTTAGCTTGTAGTTAAAACGCGATTTCTCATTATATTATTTTTTTTAGATTTATAGATTTTTTCTAAGTATGGTATCTTATACCGTAGTTCTGGTCATTACTCACTAACTTCACTATTCGTTGTAGTAATATTAAAGAAGTTTAATCAAAGACCAATGAGTAAATGTTATAGATATAATATTATGTTGAACTACGTAGTACTCTACGTGGCATTATAATATTATGATTCTTAATTCCTAGTTTTCTGAAAGTTAAAGTTCACACGCTCAAAAACTTTAGTTGTACCCAAATTTGTTTCGGTTTTGTATTTCGATAATTCTTATTTTGATTGCTTAAAATTTATAGATTATTTCTACTTCTAAGTGCAAATTTTAGTGTATTTTGATTTGTGATTTTGTTGTTGTTGTATTTGGTTGGAGGGTGTCTAACATTGCGATGCTGGCTGAATCACCTAAAGACTTAGAGGAAATGGTAACGGCACTCGACCAAGAAAGTAAAAAAGTTGGTCTTGCAATGAACACAAACAAGACAAAAATAATGACTAACCATTACAGAAGGCCAATACAAGTTAACGGACACACAATAGAATATGTTGACAGTTACATCTATTTGGGGAAACAAGTCTCATTCAATACAAACAGCAACTTAGAAGAAGTAAAGAGGAGAATAACATTATCGTAAAAAAAATCTGGTCGCTTAAATATTTATTAAAAGGCAAATATAGCCTGCATATGAAAAAAATCGTGATGGACAGTTGTAATACGCCATGCCTGCTATATGGCTGTCAAACCTGGGCATTCACAAAAGAAATAGAACAAAAAATAGAAAAGACACAAAAAGCAATGGAGAGAAGCATATTGCGGATCAGAAAACTACAAAAAGTACGGAGTGAAGACATTAGAAAGAAAACCAAGCTTTCCGATGCACTTAGACACGCGCTAACATTGAAATGGCAATGGGCTGGCCACATTGCACGCTTCACAAACAGAAGGTGGACAATAGAGACCACCAAATGGAAAGGACCACCACGTAAAAGATGCACTGGCAGACCAAAGCAGAGATGGGCAGATGACATCGTGCAGTCGGTGGGGAGAAACTGGATCGATCAGGCCAAGGATAGGGAAAAATGGAAAAAGTTGCGGGAGGCCTATACCCAAAATGGGGTCCATAACCAAAATTATATAGAATAAATAATTAAACTGGTCACTTTAAATAAAATTAACACTAGAGTTAAAGAACTTTAAATTACTAACATTTGATTGTATATTATGGGTTATGGAATAAATGGCTTATTATTATTATTTCTACTTCTAATGCACTTCATTCGTGACAATTTTTTATTGAATCTGGCAAGATTCAGAAATAACAGAACACGTTTGTGTAAATTCAGATATATTCAAATTCTTATTCAAATATTTTTATTCAAATTAGGATATAAAATCACTTATTGAAATTCAATAATTATCATCTATTCCAAAAGGTATGCCTCAGACCTGAGAAGAACGGTCGTAAAAAACTCAGCGGGCTTCTTTTTTTATATAAAATATGTTTACAATGTTTAAAAATCGTACAATAAAATTTATTATATAATAGCCTGTGGGCGGTCGCTCAATTCCCTGTGGTATCAATAAGAAAGTAATTTATGTTATAGTAATCTTTCCAGACAAAAGTTCTTTAAAAATTCTTTTGAATTTCGTAATGCATATTGTTTTAAACATTATATCGGAGCTGGTTGTAAAAGCATATACCTACAACGCCCCACAAAAGACTAACTTGACTTAATGGTAGGCATTATAAGTTTATTCCTGGTGTTAGCATTTTGGTTATGACAGTTTCTAGCAAATTTACTTGTGTGCCTATGTACATACATAACATTATCAAGAATATATATTTTAAATATAATATAAGCGCAGTCTTTATGAGCCAGAGCTTATATTGTAGAATAAAGAGACCTTAATACCTCTAGAATATAGAGTAATTTTTTTATCGTATAGTTAAACTTGCCTTGATAAAGTTTTAATTCTGTCATGTCACATACATACGTCTTGAGGAAAATATTTATTTTTTGAAACTTGTTTTGTCATTTATCTTAATAACTTGAAAAAAAAAAATACACACGTTAGTCTTAAACATTGAATACCAAATTTTTTCAGTGGCAATATTTCCTAGAACTTCGTCATGAATTAACATCCAGACAATGTGATTCAGGCCATAACTTATGTATTCAAACTCTCTGGCGCTAAAAGTATGTAAGTCTCACATTGTAATATATAGACGGGGTGTTTAATTTTACCTCACTATAATTACATATGATTCTATTAATAATTCTAAAAAAACTAATGCCCATTTGATAATTTATAAGCAATTAAGATTCCAAAAAAAATTGCAAATTAAAGTATAAAGGAATTTTTAAAGTGAAATTTATTTAAGAAAAAATGGAGCACTACTCCATTTTTTTATGAATAAAGTAATTGATACGCCCTGCCTATTTTTATATTTTTTTCAGCCACCGGACGAGGCGGCGGAGGAAGCTAGATGAACGACTGATTCGCGGCGGTGCGTTTCCAATTATACATTCCGCCATTAAATTTATATATAATATATTTTATATTTTATTGTTATATACTTACTTATATATTATTTTGTTTGTGTGTATGAGGTGGCCATAAGTCCATACTTAGATATGATGTTGTATTGTGGGGCAACTCTTAAAAAATAACCACAGCATTTATTTAAAAAAAAAAAAGCACCAGTTCAATATTTGGAATTAAGCCTGACGATTCATGTAAGCTCTTTTTCAAGTCACTGAAATTATTGACACTTCCCGGTCTATACATTTACGAGATGGCAAAATTTGTGAAGGAAAATCACAGTGTGCTATACTTACAGCAAAAACATATGACCCACAGTACTAGAATACTTAAGAAAGCTGATAGCTTAGTGACTTGAGACGTTCCGGATAGCACTTTATTTCAGAAAAATTGTTTCTGGATGGACTTGAATTTTATTTAATAATATCCCTGATTCATTTAAGTTTAACCCTTCAAAACACATTTTATTCTATAGATGAGTTTTTTGACCACAAAGAGTAAAGAATTTTCACATTGCATTCTAAGTAATCATTCTTATCTTGACTTTAATCATTTTTTTATATTATATCAAATTATAATTTTGTGTAAATATAGAATAAATTAATTTATATTGTAATAAAAATTTTTGACCAAGACCAAGTTTGCGTGCTATTGCTAATGGCTAAATAGAAGATACATTAAGCTATTGTAAGAACAAATTTGTACCACCCTATTTAATATCAAATAAATAAATAAATATGAATTTGAAAAAAAAATCTTTATGTACGGTCACTGGGCACAGCGTAGACGTCGCTTCTATGTGTGTCTTTTACAAAAATTTCCAATGGGGAGAGTTCCGAAGAGCTGGTTAAATTTGATCCCTTCCACCCATTTTAAAATTCACACTACACGCTAGAAGCCCAATAATAATTATGATAATAATCACCACCACGTAGTTGTGTTGCGTTCCTGCGCAGATCAGTTTTCAAGGATCTTTCTATATACACTACCAAACTTTATAATTAACTCCCTTGTTCACAGTACGACACGCTATTCATTCAAAAAAGAACTTATACCTTTAACATCATAATTGCTCGTGTGATTTTTTATTTTGAAAATAAGTGACGAGACGAGTTGGACGTTCAGAAGGTAATTGATACGCCCTGCCCACTACAATGCAGTGCCGCCCAGGATTCTTGAAAAACCCATAAATTCTGAGTGGCACTACAACTGCGCTCGTCACTTTGAGACAAAAAGGCATTAAAGGGCATTTATTTTCTCAAAATTAATTCCTGTAGAATTCTTTTTGATGTTATTTCTAATATTCTACAAAAGATGTTAAGTCTCATTTGCCTCGTATATTTGGCAGAAACAGGTGACTTGTGGTACCCATCGTCTAGCCGGAATCCTGTGTCATGGAGCCTCCCACTGCTAAATTTAATAATTAAATAATAAATTGATGAAGTAAGTACATTAATAACGTACGTCAACGGAAAGTGCTATATTAACGTTGAAGCATACTGTTGGGTACTATACCAATAGGAAAACCTCAGTGTTTGCCTGCTTTCTTGACTTGTCTAAGGCGTTTGACCTGGTGTCATATCCAGTACTGTGGGACAAGATGAGAAGTGCAGGAGTGCCAGAGCAGTTCACTGCCCTAATCAAGTATTGGTATACCAATCAAAAAAATCAGCTTAGATGGATGGATGCTCTGTCAGAAGAATATCAATTAGAATGTGGTGTTAGACAGGGACGCTTAACGTCTCCGTTACTCTTCAATCTTTATATAAATCACTTGATTGAGGAACTGAGCAGCACACACGTTGGATGCCACATAGATGACACCTGTTGTAATAATCTTAGTTTCGCAGATGATATGGTATTGCTTAGTCCCTCAATCGGAGGACTTAGGAAGCTTTTTTTCCATTTGCGAGATATATGCAGCGGCTCACGGCATAAAATATAACTCATCGAAGAGTGAAGTTATGATATTTCGAACTACAAAACACAAGTCACGAAATTATTATTACAGTTAGCTCTAGGTTTATAAATATATTCCACTAATAATACTAATAATAACGTAGTACATAAGAAATATTGTTACTAATATATATGGAGATCTCTCTGAATTAAATAAATAAATAAGTAAATAAAATAAAAAGAAGGTCTGTCTACTTCCTTGTAAGTCTGAGATATATTCTTTGAGACGAAGAAAATTCGATTCAACCTACACCGCTGCACTGTAATCTATGGCCTTTAGTCGAGCAAATTAAAACCATTTTCGTGACTTACGACTTTATACGGGTTCTTAGCTCCTATGGAGTTCTCAACTTTGTATCGAACGTGCGGGGTTTGAGTTGAGTAGTACTGAGTATCACATTGTATATTTAGTCATAAGGCTTCTCTTGCGGGTAAATCATAATATTATTATGCTTCCAGAAGGCTTCAGTCACTATAATTCTACAAATTTAATTTATACTAAATCTATTGACGACCCATATTGCCGAATGGTTAGTAACCCCGACTACTAAACTAGAGGTCCCCGGTTCGAATCCCGGTAGGTGCTATCATTTATATGATGAATATGGATGTTTGTATGAATGTTTTAGTTAGTATATTGTAATTTATATATCGTTGTCCTGAACATAGTTTGTGGTGAGATAATTAGGTTACCTTTTAAGGATACTATATTCCATGTCAATACTTAAAATAATTTGCATTTATTAAGCAGTAATGTAAAAGCTGTTTACATAAATACTATTTTAATCCATATTATTTTATTACTACATAATATAAAAAAAACCATTCATAAATTGTTTATTTTTAACTCATTTACTTTGATTACACATTTCCGATAGCTTTTGCATTTCATTATTTCCGAATACTTACAGAACTTTTTTTTTATTGACAGAAGAATGTCTGTCGGGTCGGCTAATTTAGAATTTGTACGCAAAAAAGAAAATAATTTTTAGTGCGGGTAAATACAAGGTGAAAACCGCGACCTCTCGTGTTCCGTGCGAGAGCTCTTTCCAACTGTGCTAATCGTTCGAGTGACGTTGATAAAATCTTGTATGCTTTGTTCAACTCTCAGGTTGTCGCCATTAAGCTATGTGTAATTAAGTCTTTGTCCACTAAGATCCATTGAAAAGATCCATAATCTCAGAAGTGAGGATTATCACTTTATAAACATCCTGTCCAGCTATCTCCTACGCTGTTTCTTCTGCATATCAATGATATGTTGGACACCTCCAACATTCATTGCTATGCAGACGACAGCACTGGTGATGCCGTATACACGGGCCATGCAGGTCTCTCTCGGGAAATCGTCGACCAGTGCCGGGAGAAACTTGTGTTTTCTATCGAGTCCTCTCTTGAGAAGGTCGCGGAATGGGGTAAATTGAACCTTGTCCAATTTAACCCCCAGAAGACTCAAGTTTGCGCGTTTACCACTAAACAAACCCCATTTGTCGTATCACCGCTCTTCGACAACACTTCCCTAAAAGCCTCGCCTAGTATCGGAATACTGGGTCTCGAAATCTCGAGCGATTGCCAATTCCGTGGCCATCTGGAGGGCAAAGCCAAATTTGCTTCAAAGAAACTGGGCGTCATTAATAGAGCACGGCAATACTTCAAGCCGGCCCACATTCTAGCGCTGTACAAAGCGCAGGTCCGGCCACACATGGAGTATTGCTGTCATCTCTTGTCTGGCGCATCCCAGTATCAGCTCGATCCATTTGACCGCGTGCAACGCAGAGCAGCTCGAATTGTCGGGGACCCAGTGCTCTATGAACGGCTGGATCACTTGGCGTTGCGTAGAGACGTCGCTTCATTGTGTGTCTTCTACCGCATCACGGGGAGTGTTCCGAAGAGCTGTTTAACCTAATTCCTGCCGCCGAATTCCACCTTCGTACGACACGCCACAAAATAGGATATCATCCTCACCATCTGGATGTGTGGCGGTGCTCCACAGTGCGGTTTACAAGGAGCTTTCTTCCACGTACTACAGAGCTGTGGAATGAACTTCCTTGTGCGGTGTTTCCGGGACGATACGACATGGGTACCTTCAAAAAAAGCGCGTTCACCTTCCTTAAAGGCCGGCTACGCTCCTGTGATTCCTCTGGTGTTGCAAGAGATTGTGGGCGGCGGTGATCACTTAACAACAGGTGAAGGTGCGCTCGATTGTCCTCCTATTCTATAAAAAAAAAAACAAGAAATTGTTCTTTAACATAATTTTTAAACCATATAAGCAATGCTGGCTTTGTATTTCGTTGCAGCATATCGGAAACTGCCATTAAATGTTGATATAGTATTTTTATCTATTTAATTTTTCACCAGTTGGAGGCTCCTTTGCAAAGGAAGCCGGCTAGATTATGGGTACCACAACGGCGCCTATATCTACCGTGAAACAGTAATGTGTAAACAATACTGTGTTTCGGTCTGAAGGGCACCGTAGCAAGTGAAATTACTGGGCAAATGAGACTTAACATCTTATGTCTCAAGGTGACGAGCGCAATTGTATTGTCGCTCAGAATTTTTAGGTTCTTTAAGAATTCTGAGCGGCACTGCATTGTGGGCGGGGTAGGATGTTTCAATTACCATCAGTTGAACGTCCTGCTCGTCTCGTCCCTTGTTTTCATAAAAAGAACATAAATAACATCAACGTTACTCTCCCTATCTTGTATCCCATTAATCTTTATTTGTAAAGCTTGTCCCACCCCTGAGAGGTTGCGGTTCCACTCAAGTACTCTTGCAAGCCTTGCATCAAAGCAAAGGTTTTCAATTTACTTGATTACAACTCAAGTTGTTAATTGTTGTCTGTTAATAAACAGTCATGAGTTTAAATTTATTATTTTATGTACAATCTCTTTGTTTATAATAATTTGAACTTTTTTTTTAAGAAAATAAGGGAAAATACGAATAGGACGTTCAGCTGATGGTAATTGATAAGCCCTGCCCATTACAATACAATGCCGCTCAAGATTCACGAAAAACCCCAAAAATTCTGAGTGGCACTACAATTGCGCTCGTCACGATGTTGTCTCATTTGCCCAGTAATTTTTACTAGCTACGGCGCCCTTCAGACCGGAAAACAACAATGTTTACACATTATTGCTTCACAGCAGATATTGGTGCCGTTTTGGTAACCCATAATTTAGCGGGCATGCCGGGAGCCTCCCACTAGTTTAAAATATATTTCACACACTTTTGATATGTATACCAAATAGAGTATGAATGTTTGTTTCTAACACATAGATGATAATACTTTTACATATTTATTTATTATGCATGCACACAGAGTAATGGTTATGCCTAATTTTGGGCAATATAATTTATGTAAAAAAATGTGTCAGTATTAATGTGATAGATTATGGATTGGTCTCCACTGCGCTCCAACTAGATACCGCAGGCGTAGTCTCAAAGTGCGGTAACTAATACTACGAACAAGTACGTACTCGAGCCAGTCTCGAACAATGTGTGAAGTTGACGAGCCACATGTTCTGTTACACTTGTAAAAATAATATTACAAGAAATAAGAAAGACACTGGGATCATATCATCAGTAAGTATTTTGTATTTTATTAATTTCAATATAAAATAACACGAAGCGTATTTTACAAAATTTTAAAGATACCATTGAGTGTCAAGATGCCACGCACACAAGCTTATAATAGTTACCGTAATAAAAAAGCTGTTGATCTTAGGTAGTGCGGTATCTAGACGGAGCGCAGCGGGGACCAATCCTTATTCTAAAATTAATGTATAAGTTTTTGATACAAAAATATGTCAAACTGCTACGATAAAGCTGCTTATATATCCAAGATGCTCACAAACAGATTCAATTTATCAATTCAGTTTCGTAATTACACGGTTGATCGCGCGATTGATACATCAATTGTAAATGATTAATGTTTTATTTAAGTTATAAAATTTTCTCGACTTCGATGAATTATAAATTGTTCTTAACTATCTTATAATAATTTTAATAATGAATCAATCATTTTATTTCAGCCTACAAGGCCCATAAGATAACCTTATAGTCTAACATACATATTTATATATCTGAAATCTTCGTCACATTTTCGCGGCGATATGATGCGCGGCTTTGGTGACTTCCGGCGGTCGGTGACGTCCGCGATACTTGCGGATCACCACCCCCTCTCGGCCACAGCTTCACGTCCAGGAAGGTCGATATAATGTTCTGTCGGGACGCGAACAACAAAACAGTAAAGGTCTACTGCGTGACGCGTCACCAACTTTTCGACCCCCAACCTTGTCTTCTCCGCCAAATACTAAACAATGTAGGAGGCCTTGGTGGTGTAGTGAAAACAAGAGACGTAGATATAAGTTGCTGGGATTACGGGACACAGGAACTGGTTCTGTCCTATCTAAGCTTTTATATTTAAGGATATTTTATTTGTAATTATTCTAAAAAAAATCTTGGACTTTATTGTTATAAGTTCAAAACATTGAAATATATCGTGCCTGGGCTAAAAAAATGCCTTAAAAATGTTGGATGAAACCGATTATGGTATTATCAAAGCTTTTGTATAAAAATCTAACTTTATTGATAATTCCACTCAGTGATGTTTGAAGAGTGGAGGTAGATAATGGAATCGATATGTAAATCATAATTGAATTTTGCGTTGAGGAATCGAATGAAAATATTATGGGGTGATATCCAATAAATACTGACTCATTTTTTCTGTATAATTTTAACACCTTGTCAATATATTTAGTCATTGGAGCACTGCATGAAAAATTAGTCCGGGATGTTTTAAAGTACTAAATTATCTGATCAAAGTACATATTAATTACAGTTTTTTATTTATACCAAAATTTATGGACAATTCGGCATTCGAACTGTGAAAATTACGCCTACAATCCTATTAACCACACGGATAAAACACAAGAGCGTTGCCGGCCTTTACAAAAGTATACCCACTTTTTTGAAGGTACCCATGCCATATCGTCCTGGAAACACTGGAAACACATGGAAGCTCATTCCATAGCTTGTCAGTCAGATGGTGGGGATGATGTCCTAATTTGTGGCGTATCGTGCGAAGGTGGAATTCTTCAGCAGGAATTAATTATATGACTTAATTTATTGAAGTCTCAGAAGAAAAAAAGGAATCAATTCCACATGACTACTGAGGGGTTCAGTCCAGGGCACGCGGAGGGCCAATTTTGAGCTCTTAAAAATACCCTTTCATTGACTTCACGCCAAACTTGAGTAGTTCATAGTCATAGTCACTTGTGACCAGGTGCAATTTTGCTTAAGAGAACGTAAATTTAAAAAAAAATGTGTTTATACTTATGTCTGCAGGCAAGTTATACTTCTGTGGCGTAACAAAACAAATCCTTAAAATTATTTATTCGCCAATAACAAATAATCTATTCGATTATATTACTCGTAAAAATAGACTTATGTAAATAAAGGAATGATAATTTTTTTTAATATATTGATTTGTTGTCGTCAATATAAACAGAATTTTATTTCTATTATTTATATTTGAAATAAATAAATTTGTATCATCCATGAGTCATGTTCGTGAACGGGCGCTACTTGTGGTTTGCTGGATGGTTCTGATACCGGGAGATCTGCTTCATAGTTCTTTTTCTTTTTCTTTATTAAATCGAATTTGATCGTGCATGATCTCAAGCCTCTTTACCGATACGGTTTGGTGGTTTGGGTACTCGCAAACTTTCGGGCGTTGCCTTACCAGCATTTCTATCTTCAGTTCATAGTGCGCAGCCTTTGGTTACTAGAATTGTAAATCATGTACCAGGTAACTCAGAGATTGTTTATTTGAACGAAGCTAACAATGCTTGCCTAAATATTGCAAACATTCAAAATTTTCCAGACGATTTAAAGTGTCAAAAAGCATGGGACGCACTTCTTTGTAAGTCAGCCTTTGATGATCTTTTGATCTCATCTACTGACATAACAGAGCGTGCTCGTCTTTTGGCCGTGACACAAAATGAGTCGGGCTTTTGGTTACAAGCCTTGCCTTCTGCGCCGATTGGAACGCTACTTGACAATATGACATTGTCAATATGCGTATCACTCCGGCTAGGTATAAAACTGAATGAACCACATCAATGTAGATGTGGCGTTCAGGTAGATGCTCTTGGACGCCACGGGTTATCCTGCCTAAAATCGGCAGGCCGTATCAGTCGTCACGCCAGCATTAATGAAGTCATCCGCAGGGCATTTGCCGCTCTTAATATACCAGCTGTTTTAAGCCAAATGGCCTGCAAAAAACCCGCCGCGATGGCAAGCGTCCTGATGGAATGACGCTGCTGGCTTGGGCACGGGGAAGGGCACTGGTGTGGGGCGCTACTTGCGTCGACACTCTGGCTCCTTCTCATGTCCAAGTAACGTCAGTTGGTGCTGGGGCTGCTGCTTCGACTGCCGAAGACAGCAAGCGTCGCAAATATGTTGGTCTCAGTGAGTCATACATCTTTGTGCCGTTTTGTGTCGAGACACTTGGCCCGTGGGGCCCAGAGGCGCGGAGAATGTTCAAAATACTATCTTTGCGCCTCAATAAGGCTACTGGAAACCCAAGCGCTGGCAGCTATTTCGGTCAACGGATCAGCCTTGCTATCCAACGCGGTAATGCTGCCAGTATTCTTGGTACGCTTCCACGTAATGATAGTTTTAATTTTATGTAGTCGTAGTATTGTAAATATACTTATAAGTACTTTATTAAATTGTTTTAAAATTAAAGTTATTATATTTTTTTAATAAGATCTTGTAATACAATTCTGATTTGAAAAGAGCAACCTTAGAATTTCTTGCTCGTTCTTCTTTAAGGAATTTATCTGCTTTCCGAATGAGGGGTATGAAAAAAAATTACATATTTCTAGTGTAATGTAATTTACCTATGAAATAAAATATTTTTGATTTGATTTGTAAGCTCTTAGTAAATAGCTTTAAGAAACCACACAGTAAAATTTAGTTTAAATTATATTAGAATGCAAAGAACCATAATAATGGAAAGAAAGAAGTTTGCAAAATGTAATCCAATGTAATTGGAACATTTTGCAAACTATTCATAAACTTTCGCTAACGATACCTGCTCTGAAAATGATCGAAAACTAAAGCAAAAGTTATCCAATTGTTTGCATCCAGCGCCTGATACGGGTATTTTCCTCGTTATAGCTAGAAATCGAAAGAAAAACTCCTCTTTGACCCTGAATCCCACTTAAGTAAAATTTTATAACAACTTTTCTTAAGATTATAATATTTTTAACGTATAATTTGGTGGAAGTCCTTTGTGCTGCATTACGTTGGTTAACTACATTCTTTGTTGTACATAAATCAACATAAAATTGAAAAAGAAAGCTTAGGTGTTGCTATTAGGGCAAATTTTATCTGAGTTCTGTCAGAAAATGATCAACTAACAGTGCTTTCTTCTACGTACTACAAAGCTGTGGAATGAGCTTCCTTGTCCGGTGTTTCCGGGACGGTACCTTCAAAAAATGCGCGTACACCTTCCTTAAAGGCCGGCAATGCTCCTGTGATTTCTCTGGTGTTGAAAGAGATTATGGGCGGCGTTGATCACTTAACAACAGGTGACCCGTACGCTCGTTTGTCCTCCTATTCCAAAAAAAAAACTAAGCTGTGGAATGAGTTTTCTTGAGCAGTGTTTGCAAGACGATACCACATGAGTAAGAGCGAAGGGTGCGTAAAAAATTCTAGAAGGCCGAAAAATGCTCCTGCGATTGTTGGCACAATAGCTTTTTTTTATAACAGCAACTATAAGATCCTTGTGTGCGTGGCATCTCGACACTCAATGGCATCTTTCAAATTTTGTAAGTTACGCTTCGTGTTATTTTACAATGAAATTAATAATATACAAAACACTTACTGATGATAATATGTGATGCCAGTGTCTTTCTTATTGTAGTGTATGAAGTTTAACAGAACATGTGGCACGTCAACGTCACACATTGTTGGAGACTGGCTCGTACGCCCACTTGGGTGTTGTATTAGTTGCCGCACATTACCAGTTGACTAATTCTTAATTAAGGGTGACATTTTTTATAAGGTATGTACCTGCTTCGTGTATCATACGTAGGTAATATATTATTGTATTTATAATTTGGTTTATTAACCCAAATGTCTGAATATTCCAGAACGTTCTACTTACAATATTTCATTTTATCGTCATCAATCAACATTCCCATAAATGCATATTGCCCAAATAAAAGTTGAGCTAGGCAGTAAATAAACAATAACTTTTATATCCACTCCACACTGCAGATCCATAAAAATTGTATGAGTCTCGTACTTTATTGGAATAAAAGTCAATAACATAATATCATACTGGTGCAATATTTACTTTTCTAAGAATTTTTGTTATTTATTTATTTTATATATGAAAATCAGGGACGAGACGAGACGACGTTCACCTGATGGTAATTGATTCTTGAAAAACGTAAAAATTCTGATCGGCACTACAATTGCGCTCGTCACCTTAGACATAAGATGTTAAGTTTCATTTCCCCAGTAATTTCACTAGCTACGGCGCCCTTCACACTGAAACACAATAATACATTTGCCCTGTGCTGCCCCGGGGCGTAAAAAGAATAGAGTAGTCACAGGTCTAAGGGTAACGTAAGAGGCGACTACAGGCTTTTTGAAAGTGGGAGAGTCACGCTGCTGTCTTTTGACGTCAGCACAATCGGGCCAGACTCGTCCGGGTTACTTACCACACTCGCACCGAATACCGGCGTGAAGTAGCGGCCTAGTGCCGCTATGTTTCGCATAGGTTAGTGTCGAGGACAGGAGGCCATTCCCCCCCGTCCTTCCCCCCCAACAAAATATGAGAGCGGTATTTAAAGAGAAATTACCCCAGAAGGGTACCGGCTCTTGTAGAGCCGGAGAATCCCTCCCCGAGCATTCGCGCTCGGGCTGCCCCTCGTATTCTGGGAAGGGCACAATACCGCGTATGTCACAGGACAAACAGGGCAGCAACACCACGGCACCCCGCTCCACGCTTAATGTGGACTTTTGTAACATCCGGGGAATTCACTCCAACTTAAACGCCGTGCACCACCACCTTGAGACGGCGCAGCCGGCCTTGTGTTTCCTTACGGAGACTAAGATATCTCGACCTAGCGATACGTCATATTTAACGTACCCCGAGTACAAAATTGAGAATAATTTCATGCCTCATGCCGGGGTATGTGTGTACGTTAGGGAGGATATCTGCTGTCGCCGTCTCGGCAATTTTGAGGGTAGGGGCCTGTCTACTCTCTGGCTCCGCGTAGATTTAGAGGACCGCGTCCGCATCTATGCGTGTGTCTACAGGTCCCATTGTGGTAACGCAGAAACGGATCACCTCATGGGCTGCGTTCAAGCGGCATTTGATGACGTGCTTGCTCAGATCCCCTCCGCTGAAATCGTAGTCTTGGGTGATTTCAACGGGCACAATGCCGAATGGCTTGGATCACGTACCACAGACTACGCAGGGCGATCTGTGCATAATTTTGCATTGGCGTATGGTCTGTCCCAATTGGTTGAGTCGCCGACGCGGCTCCCGGATGTGGATAGCCACATGCCGTCCTAATTAGATCTTCTGCTGACTATACATCCCGATGGTTACCAGGTCTCTGTCGACGCCCCTCTCGGAACGTCCGACCATTGCCTGGTCAGGAGTGTAGTGCCTATCCGACGCCAACGTCGCAGAACACCAGCGAACCGCCGCGTTTGGCACTACAAGTCAGCAGATTGGGATAGGATGCGTTCCTTTTTTGCATCCTACCCTTGGGGCAGGGTTTGTTTCCCTTCGGATGATCCTAGTGCCTGCGCCGTTGCAGTAGCCGATGTGATACTGCAGGGCATGGATATTTTTATACCAAGCTCTGTAGTACCGATCGGTGGCAGATCACAGCCCTGGTTCGATGCGTCAGTTAAAGCAGCATCTGACTGCAAAAAACAGGCGTATCGAACTTGGGTTGCGGCGCTGGGCTCAAAGGATTCGAACTGCAAAGTTCTGAAGAGGAAATATAACCGTGCCTCCAGATTTTTTTAAGCGGCAAATCGCCCGTGCGAAATCGAAGCACGTCGTCAAAATTGGCGAGCAGCTTTCCAGTTACCCGACCGGAACATGCAAGTTCTGGTCGTTGTCGAAAGCTGCTCTTGGTAACTTCAACCAGCCGTCCATGCCACCGTTGCACATGAGGAATGACACTCTGGCCCATACGGCAAAAGAGAAAGCCGATCTCCTGTGCACTCTATTTGCCTCCAACTCGACTCTTGACGACAACGGAAAAACACCGCCGACCATCCCGCGGTGTCAGAGCTCCATGCTTGAAGTACAGTTCCAACAGAAAACTGTTAGGCGAGCTCTATTTTCGTTGGACGTTAGGAAGTCGAGCGGGCCGGGCATTTCTCCAATAGTGCTTAGAACGTGTGCCCCTGAGTTGACGCCGGTTCTAACGCGTTTATTCCGGCACTCTTATTCAAAAGGCGTAGTCCCTGATTCATGGAAGTCAGCCCTTGTCCATCCGATCCCAAAAAAAGGAGACAGTTCGGATCCGGCAAACTACAGGCCTATTGCCTTATTATTATTATTATTACCTTCCTGCTCTCCAAAATCATGGAGAGCAAAATTAGCCGTCAGCTCTTGGGCCGGGGACTCTGGGGACCGGCAGTACGGCTTTCGCCATGGTCGGTCGACTGGCGATCTTCTGGTATACCTAACACATAGATGGGCGGCGGCTATTGAAAGTAAGGGGGAAGGCCTGGCAGTTGGTCTGGATATAGCGAAGGCCTTTGATCGTGTATGGCACAAGGCGCTCCTCGGAAAACTTCCATCATTTGGGCTTCCCGAGAGCTTATGCAAGTGGACCTCCAGCTTCCTCACTGGGCGCAGCATACAGGTCGTTATCGACGGTTATTGCTCGAATCCCAAGCCCGTGAACGCTGGAGTGCCCCAAGGCTGTGTGCTATCTCCCACGCTGTTTCTTCTGCATATCAATGATATGTTGGACACCGCCAACATGCATTGCTATGCAGACGACAGCACTGGTGATGCCGTATACACGGGCCATGCAGGTCTCTCTCGGGAAAACGTCGACCAGTGCCGGGAGAAACTTGTGTCTTCTATCGAGTCCTCTCTCGAGAAGGTCGCGGAATGGGGTTGGTTGAACCTTGTCCAATTTAACCCCTAGAAGACTCAAGTTTGCGCGTTTACCACTAAAAAAACCCCATTTGCCGTATCACCGCTCTTCGAGAACACTTCCCTTAAAGCCTCGCCTAGTATCGGAATACTGGGTCTCGAAATCTCGAGCAATTGCCAATTCCGTCGCCATCTGGAGGGCAAAGCCAAACTGGCTTCGAAGAAACTGGGCATCATAAATAGAGCAGGGCAATACTTCAAGCCGGCCCACATTCTAGCGCTCTTCTAAGCGCAGGTCCGGCCTCACATGGAGTATTGCTGTCATCTCTGGTCTGGCGCACCCCAGTATCAGCTCGATCCATTTGACCGCGTGCAACGCAGAGCAGCTCGAATTGTCGGGGACCCAGTACTCTGTGAACGGCTGGATCACTGGGCGTTGCGTAGAGACGTCGCTTCATAGTGTGTCTTCTACCGCATTTATCACGGGGAGTGTTCCGAAGAGCTGTTCAACCTGATTCCTGCCGCCGAATTTCACCTTCGCACGACACGCCACAAGTTATGATATCATCCCCACCATCTGGATGTGTGGCGGTCCTCTACAGTGCGGTTTTCAAGGAGCTTTCTTCCTCGTACCACGAAGCTGTGGAATGAGCTTCCTTGTGCGGTGTTTCCGGGACGAAACGACATGGGTACCTGCAAGAAAAGCGCGTACACCTTCCTTAAAGGCCGGCAACGCTCTTGTGATTCCTCTGGTGTTGCAGGAGAGTGTGGGCGGCGGTGATCACTTAACACCGGTTGACCCGTACGCTCGTTTGTCCTCCTATTCCATAAAAAAAAAAATACAGTATTCGCATAAAATGGGCGTGACTGCATATGTATATATGCATGTTATATATAGGATTACTCAACTCAAAACTTTATTTCAACATAGTATTTTCTTTGAATAACGTGTGTGTTACACTTTTATTTACAATGAAATACCTTTTATAGTATTTAAACGGGTATGATTGTATCTTTATTTTTAAATTAGGTTTTTACGTAAAAGTAATTTTTTTTTATTATTTATTTATGCCGAAGTATCGTGAGTTTTGCAGGCTCCTATCAGCACACCAGCCACCTTGAAAATATGGGGAAATGTCATGTTATAGTACTTTTTCTACTCGTCTACTGTTATCTGCTACTATACAGCCACCATCAGTTATGTAAATACATACTTCATTGAGTCTATGAAATAGTCTATACTCTTAGGCTTAAAAAAGTCTTGTTTACCTTACTTTAATGTCGCCAAAAAGCTGTAGTTGTTCTGGTGCCATAGATAACTAGATCTAGGTTAAGTATGATAGGCCTATAGAAATATTAGGTAATACAGTTCATTTTCTACAAGGCTTCTCAGTTGGTGGCTATTTTTTTTCACATCTTCTTCGAAATGAACAAAATCAATAAAATGAACATATTTTGTGTAATTTCTTTCCTTCTTTTCCTGTTTTAGTTAGTGGCGTAGCATCGCGTTGCTACTGCACAACGCAAGGTAAAGCTAGTACTAATGTGTAAATCAAATAATTATCTTAAAAACTTGCAGCAATCAACATAATTCTAAGAGCAGAATTTACAATAGCTCTAGAAACTAGAAGTACCCTAACACTTCCACAAGCTACCCTCAACTGGGTCGGAATATTTATTATGAAACTCAAAACTTTGACAATATTTAGCGGTCTCGGTTGGTGAAAGTTTACTCTATTGGATATCTGAGGCCTCCACCTAAAGTTACCTGTTAATATAAGGTTTCGGTAAATTAACCCATAAAACTATTTACTTTAATAGCCTTACATAAATTGTACGTCTAGATAGAGTATACTCGCGAGCAAGCTAATCGACTCAACATATAAGCGCGCATATATACATTGATTTTTCAAAAACGTACAATTGACTTATAAAAAATATATTTTTAGGAAATAAGATCGAAAGGGTTTTTTTTATAACAATTGACAAATTTTTAAACCACCAACTAAGGATTCACAAACGAGCCAACATCTAATTAATTAATTTTTAAATGATATACATCAATTTATTAAGCTTCTAAGAATAAATTTGAAATATCACCGTGACTAATATTCAAACAGACATTGGGCAGAGTAACGACCTAACTAGTCGACGGTTGCAGCTCAACTGTCGGTCGTCGCGCAGCGCGTCCGCACGCAACGCCGTACAAAGTAGAAGTGAGCCGACCAAAAAAAAAATTCAAAATTTCTATATTTGGTATTAAAATATATATACAAAATTACTTAAATCTACTTATTAAAGCAATTAAGCCTTATATATGTAGGTATCAGAAAACTTATTTCTACAACCCTATCTACGTATTAAGGGATAAAACTTTATTATGCTTAAAAACTAAGACATGAGGTTTGTGGGGGGGGAAATCCAGGAAACTGGGAGAACCTGGCTATTTGCTATTGATTTAACGTAATATTAATCGTAACCTATCACTTAACCTAACTTAAGACTAATGACTAGAATTTAAAACTAACTTAAAAACTAAGGCAAATAAATACATAGATATGTATTCATACATATATAATATATAAATATAAGAGGGGTGTGGGGAGGGGGGGGGGATCTTGGGAAGGTGAAGGAGGGAGAGGGAATAGGAGGCCAGTTTTCGCCGTTATTTAATTCTTATAACTAAACCAATTTACAATATATTGGTTTTACATTTATTCAGACCTAGCTAGAACTCTGTGTGCGTGAGTGTGTGTGTGTGTATACGCTAGTGTTCTGTGAGCTCTAACCAGTTGTGATGTGGTAATGCATGTTTATAACGTTTTTAGGTGAGCCGACCCGCCGCCGGCAGCAGTTTTATAATGAGCGCGCCCCTCCATATTCTTGGGCCGGGTGGTAGTATCCAACACGGCCATCCTGATTATGCGTCATCCCCGACGGCATCAGAAAGATTCGGCAGGCTGTGCACAGCTGCTGCATGGTTTTCACCAGCTGGACGAGAAGGCCCAGCGACTGGCTCCGCATCATGATGAGTGGAAGTGGTGTCTTCAGTCAGATCGTCTTTTGTGAAACCAACAAGGTTGTTTAACGTTTCTCGGGGAGCTAACACATTTGCCTACACTTTTTCTCGCACGCAACTCGTCTTATGTGGCCTTTTCTTTCATTCATTCATCAGACACACGTTATCTAGCTAAGCAGTCTATGGAATACCAAGACGTTATCTTAGTATTCCATAGAGTTCCATTCATCACACAGAAACATCACTATGCATACATCACGCAACACATGAATTCATGTTCATTCGCCGTCATGTAGGGCATTTATTGCCAAAGGAACGTCTCGCAGTCCGTCTTCTACACGACCCATCGTGTAGGGTGATTACCGAATCACCGAGAGGAACGTCTCGCAGTCCGTCCTCTACATGACTCATCGTGTAGGGTGATTACCAAATCACCGAGAGGAACGTCTCACAGTCCGTCCTCTACATGACTCATCGTGTAGGGTGATTACCAAATCACCGAGAGGAATGTCTCACAGTCCGTTCTCTACATGACTCATCGTGTAGGGTGATTACCAAATCACTGAGAGGAACGTCTCGCAGTCCGTCCTCGACACGACTCATCGTGTAGGGTGATTACCAAATCACCGAGAGGAACGTCTCGCAGTCCGTCCTCTACATGACTCATCGTGTAGGGTGATTACCAAATCACCGAGAGGAACGTCTCGCAGTCCGTCCTCTACATGACTCATCGTGTAGGGTGATTACCAAATCACCGAGAGGAACGTCTCGCAGTCCGTCCTCTACATGACCCACCCTAAGATTTGCACAACCCTTTATGGCGATGCAGACTTCTTAACACGCAAGTACACTCGCGCTCAAAGAATGCAGCGCAAGTCTCAGGACACCACTCCTCTTTCCAGAGCACCATGTACTGAGCAGCTGCTTGCGTCGTCTTGCCGTAGGAGCCGGTCAGCAAGCGCAGCTCATACCGTCCACTCGGCAGTGCGCGTGTGACCCTGTACGGTCCTCTCATCCCGTAATCCATCTTTCAGCAAATATTAACCGCATTTCGAGCCGCAAATACAAACCTTCGTCAGGCCACTGCTTATGACGTCCACTGCTTCGACCACCACAACCAGGACCATGACCACAACAAGTTTTCACACGATGATCACGCTCACGGTTCGACATCCAACAAAACGTAAAGTAAACAAAAATTTGTCAACCTGCGTAAAAAAAAACAACACCACTTAACAACGACAGAACCACAATTACTCACCACCGGATTACTGCGAAACACACAAAGCTGTAACAATAAAAGTGAGCGAAAGAAGTATCCCGCTTCTGATTTTAGGAAATAAGATCGAAAGGGTTTTTATTTATAACAATTGACAAATTTTGAAACCACCAACTAAGGATTCACAAACGAGCCAACATCTAATTAATTAATTTTTAAATGACATACATCAATTTGTTAAGCTTCTAAGAATAAATTTGAAATATCACCGTGACTAATATTCAAACAGACATTGGGCATAGTAACGACCTAACTAGTCGATGGTTGCAGCCCAACTGTCGGTCGTCGCGCAGCGCGTCCGCACGCAACGCCGTACAAAGTAGAAGTGAGCCATCCCTTTTTTTTTTTTTTGCGCCCAAGCAAGGGAATGGGCTACCCTCCGGGATAACGACGGGAGGGAGGTGGTGAATGCTCATGCATACCAACGCAGCCTAAGTCTGCGTTGGTTATGTGGGACTCACGTGAAACCTAGGTGCCTACCCACTAAACACCACCTGCAGTTGGCTTTGGGCAGGTGCCCTCTAAGCCTACATCGAAGGCGACCTTCTCATGGGGAGAGAGAGGCGCAAGCGGCACTCCCTATGGAGTTTCCGCTGGGATTATAAGAGCCATCCCGCCGTCGGCAGCAGTTTTATAATAAGCGCGCCCCTCCATATTCTTGGGCCGGGTGGTAGTATCCAACAATATATTATTTAAAATTTTAAAATCTAGGCCATAAGTTGATACCAATATTGACCCAATTTATTCAGTACATTTTAAATTAATGCATTCTGGATGAGAAGGGAGGGAATATGAGAATTTAGGAAAATATGTTGTGGTCTTATAAAACAAAATATATATAAAAAAAACCTGAAGTTATTTATTAAGTCAATACTTTATGTGACAAATTTTCACAATCACTACTGGTGTATAATAAAACTGCTTGCTTCGTGAAAACAATTACATTATTTTAATCACTCTTGCTTATTCTCCCACACTTACTTACTAACAATTGCATAGTTTAATATTCAACGTCTGTCTCCGACGCTCGATCAGAATGCCCCCACTTTTTCAAAGGAATCGAATATTTACCTTTCATGCTTTATAGACTAACCACATAACGGCATTTCGAATCGAACAACTTACTAATGTCGATCAAAACATATGTATCAATTACAATCATCGAACAGAGTATAAAAAATTGAATATAAATAGTAAAAATAAACTTGATTTTACTGACTAATTTGTAAAACAATAATATGTAATCATTAATTCATTACATTTGTATGGCCGCCCCTAGCCCGAATCACAGTTTGCAGTTAGTTTTTCATGGATCTTGTTAATTCTTTGATAGCGTCTTGAGGAATTCTGTCCTACACCTCCAATAAGGCCACTTTCAATTCATTGATAGTCGAAGAGACTGCATGTAGTAAGGATTTATAAATATAGATGATTACTGAATAAACGAGCAAAAATATTTCAAAAAATATTTCTTAGCTTTATACGTCGGTGGAAAAAAGAGTTTGTTTAATAGCCCTGCAAACGCGTTTACGCTAATTAGCATTTGGACTTTCTCGATGAATGCTCAAGAAAGTTAAAGGAAACACTTATGACCAAACTCTTTTCAAAGTTCTCACTCATTATTCAAATGCTTGCAATAATTTTTTATATTAAATAATATGTTCGAACTCATTACTTTTGTAATCATTATTTATTTATACACAAATAAAATTTAAAATTAATCCAAGAAGGGCAGGTTACCACTTTTAAAAACATAACAAATTTATTTATACCTAGAAAAGTTCGAATTGTACATTTTAAAAGATTTACATTTGTAAATTTTACTGATGACTTATTGTTTGCTATTTAGCACATCTATTTAGCGGATAGCTAGTGACAGTTTTATTTTTAATTTGATGTTACATTTCATTACAATATGTTCTATTATTTTATTCAATTTGTTGCGCTTAATTGAATTTCACAGCGATGTAACATGTATAGTTCGTGGTTATGCAAACCGATTTGGTTTTGTTCTTTGCGTATACTTAGCGCACATTGAGCACTGAATATGTAGAATATGAAGAGACAAGAAGTAGTCTCACATAGAAAATAACAACCAAGTCATAAACTACGACAAAAATTTATAAATTTTACACCAAATTGATATAAAAACAATAATCACATTCATGTAAATTAATGTATCATTACGGAGAAAAAGTAACTAAGCTTGTATTTTTTCCATTTCGTAGTTTTTTTAATGTAGCAGCCGAATAACTGCACCGGACATTATATCAAAATGTGAATGTTTGGCGTTTTATAATCATAAGATTTATCGACAAATTTCTCGAATGCGTGGTGACTTTGTATAATCATTTGTAGAATATCATTTTCGATCCTCTTTCAGACTCCTACTCCACTGGAAGTCTGAGCTGGTTTTCAATTTACATAAGGCAAGCCGCTTGCCCGTTGACCGAGAAGAAGTTATCACAGTAACAATAACAGTAAAAGAGAAAAAATACAGATATGAAGTCACATTGAAATTAAATCTTGTCGACAGGACTATGGCGTTAAAATTAAATCTTTTGTGGCAATTTATTTATTTAATAGGTACACACAACAGAATTACAACAAATACATAATAAACAAAAAAAAACTTTCAGCTAAATACAAGATAGGCTGCAACTCCACGAGGGTGTGTACTCAGCATGTTTAGCATAAATTAATAACTATTAAAATACAACAATAATGGCGATTTTAAAACTAGCTTTAGGTAATGTAGTATTATAAAAGAAAAAGACAGAGAAAATATATATCTGGACAAATGGAAGTGAATAATTATAGTAAAAATATTAAGATTTTCTTAAATAATTTAAACTAATTAAGGAATTTATATAAACTAGATTTCCATTTACAAACAGATGAACTGTATATATCAGGTACTTCACAGATTTTGAGTAGTAGTGCATTGTATTGACGACAAATTCTATAGGTAGGGTTATGGAAGGACACGTTATTATTGCAGAACGGAATGGTAAAGGGCTGTACATGTCTTGAAGACCGATTGGGAACTGTTAGATGAATATCCGACAAGAGGGTAGTAGAAATTGTGCCATCGAGTATTTTGTATAAAGTCGTTAGGCCATGAAATTTGCGACGACTCTCGAGGCTCAGTAACTTGAAGTGACATAGCCTTACATCATATGTATTCAGCTCCCTTTTTAGACCAAACCTAATAGTCAATACGCGTAGAAGACGCCTTTGAATAGACTCCAGCATATCAGTATATGTATTATATTGAGGTGACCAGACAATGGAGGCGTACTCGAGTTAGATCAGGATTAGCGACTTATAGAGTAACAGTAAACTATTTGGTGACTTGAATTCTTTCGAAGCTCGACATATGAAGCCAGATAGCTTATTACATTTCTTGGCTATTGCTTCATAGTGATATTTAAAGGTTAGTTTCGAATCAATAGCAACACCCAGATCTCGTAAGACAAATTTCCGCTCAAGTATATTATAAATATTATAGTCAAACAAAATTGGGTTTTTAATACGAGTGAAAGATATAATGGAGCATTTTTTTATACTCAAACTCATACTATTAGCACTACACCAATTGAGTAGAGTATCAAGATCCAATTGTACATCAATACAGTCACTAACAGTTTTAATTCGACTAAAATTTTAAGGTCATTCGTATAATGTAGGGAAAAATTCCTTAGCCTGGGGATCAGATCATTAATATATTATATAATAAACATCAATGGGCTGAGATGGGATCCCTGAGGGACGCTGGATATGATAGAGTCGCGTCGTGAGTAGAATCCCTTTAGAGCTAATAATTGACTACGATTGGATACATAAGATTCTATCCAACGTAAGAGGCAACCTTGCAGACCCTTAGTCTACAATTTACAGGCCAATATTCTATGATTTACTCTATCAAAAGCCTTTTGGAAGTCAGTATAGATAGAGTCAATTTGATCATGATCGTTGAAAGCTCTACAAATAAAGTCTATATACTCCATCAAGCTACTGACCTTCCTTTTAGGAAACCGTGTTGCTTCTGAGTGATATGCGGGATAAAGTGGTGGTATAGGTATGGTATGGTCGTAAACTAAGGACTCTAATATTTTGGCAAAACTGGATAAAATGCTTATAGGCCTATAATTAGTACAGTCGCTAGGGTCACCCGATTTGTGTATTGGTATGATGTGTGCTTCTTTCCAAGCATGAGGAGAAACACCAGTTTGTATAGATTTGTTAAAAATCAAGTAAAGTCAATGTCTAATGTTTATCTATGTATAGTTGGCTACTCAAAATAAATAGCAAAATTATTAAATTATTACATACTGTTTAATATTATACAAGTATCCCTATCAATATTATGAATGTGAATGTAAGTTTGTTTGTTACGCTTTTACGCCGGAGGTACTGAACCGATTTGGATGAAATTTGATACAGCGATTGACTAGAGCTTGGGAAAGGACACAGGCTACATTTTATCCCGAAAAATTAAAGGTTCCCGCGGGATTTATGATAAAATGAAATTCACACCGAAGTGCTATAACTATACCAATAGTAGGTTTCGTTTGCCATAGCAATCTTTCTCGAAATAAGATTCATATTATATTTTGGGAACAGGAGTGAAAACGGGATCCGGAACTGGAACACGACATGAGATAATCTTCAGTTCCAAACCTGCTTAAAAAAACTTTATTAACGCGAACAAAGTCGCGGGCAACAGCTAGTTATATAATAAACTTACCGCACTAATGTAAACAGTGTATCATATTATAATAATCACAGCTCTGGATGAGCGTTCACCGGCCGCGAAACGTGTACCACTTCCGGCAAGACGTATAATTAGTTTAGTGAGATATTATATTTTGTGTATTTTTGCGGCTTTCTGTTCAATTTTCTGTAACTAAATGACATATGAGCAGTTACAAGATTCACGATAAATATTGATTTGTTACTTCATATTGAAACGAGAGTGGTTCAGGTATTGGAAAAATATACTCCGCTTAAAAGGACACACTAGTTCCCTTCTACCTTCTTCTCCTAAATCATTTTCCACATTTCACTAATTCTTCTTCTCTTTCTTCTTTCCCTTTTCACATACGAGTCTGAACTAGAACTGCCGTAGACCACGCTTACTACAGCTTATATACCCCCGGATTTGTTCTATTTTCAAAATGATTCTCTTCCATTACATCTTCAAATTTAAATTCTACTAGAAATTCCTTTTAAGTATTTTTATCTTGCTTACACATTTTCCATCCTTTTTTCTCTGTTCGATTATCAAATCAAGAAAATCAGGATCACCTGAACTTACTAGAAATTTCCTTTAATTTTACAAAACTCAACAAATTCCTTATAGTAGATACGGTAGATGTATCAAACCCGGGTCTACAGCGTCGGAAATAAACATTTTTCCGCCGAGCTACGAGTATTGTTGACGGAGCTATTGACATTATCAATGCCTTGAAAAATAACAACCCTCGTCATGTACGTCGAAGCTCTTCTAAGCGACAATATTATTGTCGTCGTTGTATAAAACCAAAAATGTTGTACTGACATGTATAAAAGTGTACTAAGAATTGTGTTCAAATCAGTGTCTGTCAAAGATGTAGAGGAACTGGGATTGCTTTGTATTTATTATAAGTTAGTTTACTCTACTAAACTACTGATAAAATAATTTGTGACGAAGTGGGTCCAACACTGATATAATGGAGCTTCCAGATGTGATTCCAGTTCTTCTCATTAGCTCAACCCTTTACGAAGTAGCGGTAAATTCAATAAGAAACAATATTTTTATTTTTTTTTTGACATTCATAATTTCCGTGGCCTATATGAATAAAATGTTTTTGAATTTGAATATGAATTTGATATATCATTTGAAGTAGCAGAATGTCCCAAGAAAGTAATTTTATCGTTATCATGGACCAAATTCCTTTTTTTCCGTATCAGTTATTTTTACCAAAAGAACAACTAGGAAAATTTGTTGAAGTACTTGAGGTAGGTGTTTCCTAGTCTACAATGGCCTCTTCTTCAATAAGAGGGCGATCAATTTCTGCAATTTCATCTACCACATCATCATTGTCATTCTCCTCTTGCATCACTCTTATAATTACACTTGCATAGAGATTCTCATCGTCAGAATTTTCGTCATCAAAGTCATCTTCCGATAGCCAACCATCGTCTAAGCTCTAAATGGTTCAAGTACCCTCTCTTCTAAATATCTCTACACCAAATAACATAAAAACAAACATTACAGTAAAACAAATGTGTCATACACTTAGATTAAGGATTGCGCTTCAACTAGACACCAGGCGTAGTAGCTACTAGACGATGACGTGCCACATGTTCTGTTAATCTTTGCTAATGATTAAAACTAAAATGCCGGGTTGCGAAGTAAAATTTTGTAAAAATAATACTACAAGAAATTAGAAAGACACTGGGACCACATAATTATCATCAGTAAGTATTTGGTATTTTATTAATTTCAGTTAAAATAACACGAAGCGTATGTTACAAAATTTGAAAGATGCCATTAAGTATGAAGATGCCACGCACGCACACAAGCATCTAATAGTTGCCGTAATAAAAAATTGTTCTTAGGTAGTGCAATATCTAGTCGGAGCGCAGTCAAGAACAATCCTTAATCTAATTAAAAGTGCAATAACTGCATAGTGATGTAAATTTCTGTCTCATGTTTTGTGAAGATTATTTGGGGTATTCGATATAGCACATAAAATAAAATATACACAAAAAGAAACCTTTTCGCCGCGCACTATCGCTCTTATTAGCCAAAAATCACGGATATATATTTTTGTAACGATATCGTCCGTTCAGGCAACTACACTTTAAAGTATGCAATAGTCGTGTAAAAAGTTGCCAGCAATAACCAATTAACACTACACTTGTTTGGAGTATATTTTTTTGTTCATCACATATTAATATGATGGAAATTTTCATCACCATGAAGGCTTAAATTTGCACAGAAATTTAATTAAGGAATTATTCTTTAATTCAACTAAATTAATTAAAGTCACGTTTTGAAATTTGATCAGAACTGTACTCAATTATTTCTGAAGTTGCAGAAAATAATGGAATATAACATTCGATTTGCCCTAAAAAAGAGGTCTTCTAACAAGATAATTACTAAATTACTTTTCAACAGGCGTAATCGGGAACATATAAATTTACAACTATTTGACATAAATCCTAGCCGTTAAGTAGGTATTCTCACAAAATTTGGTTGGTATATTGTTGTTAGATCCTGCCAATATTTCACCGTGAAATTGAAAGCATACTTATACTAATATTAGACTTCACTTTGCAAAGTACCCTTGGGTTGAGGAAATTTGTTAAAAAGACGTTAAAGGAAAATGTTGTTCTTTATTAATTATTCTTTACAGTGGTTTACTTTTTATGCGCCAGACGTTACCAAGTGGTTTGAATAAAATTTAAAGTTTAATCATAATTATATCATTGCTGCTGTAGTGCAGCATTAAGAAATTCTATATTATGTTGGTTACGAGGAATTTAAGCTACGATTGTACTAGCCAATTTTTTATTGACTAGGTAACACTGATAAAATAATAGATTTTTTTTATGAGAATAAGGGACGAGACGAGCAGGAGGTTCAGCTAATTGATACTTAAAATTGCAATGCCGCTCAGGATTCTTGGAAAACCGAAAGATTCTTTACAATTGCGCTCGTCGCCTTGAGACATAAGAAATTAAGGCACATTTGCCCAGTAATTTCACTACTTACGGCACTCTTTAGACCGAAAAACAATAATGCTTACACATTACTGCTTCACGTGAGAAATAGGCACCTTTGTGGTACCCATAATCTAGCCGGCATCCTGTGCAAAGGAGCCCCACTGAAAATTAAAGAACCTGAATAAATTACAAAAGGAATGACTTAAATCGGTGGTATATTCAAGTATAGTCCAACTCAAATAATTATTGTTTGTGAAGTACAAAATTGAAACTACCTCAGCTATTTTCATCATTTCACAATCTACTTCAGCTATTTTCATAGTCTGATGACATACGGTATTTTACTTTGGGGACATGCTGCCGATGTTAACACCATTTTCACACTGCAGAAGCGAGCTATTCGTGCCATCTATAAATTAGGACCAAGAGTGTCACTAAGGGAAAAATTTAAGGAAATAAAATTTTTGACTTTGACATCGCAATACATATATGAAAACCTTGTTTATGTAAAAAAAAATATAAATTCGTTTAAAAAAATTAGTGACACTCATAATGTCAATACTCTAATTAGGGATAGGCTTGCTGTTCATGTTAGTCGACATCAAAAAGTCACAAATTCATTCGGAGTTCTGTATATACGTGTTTATAATAAGGTCCCTATTGACATTCACAACTTACCTTTAAATCAATTTAAATCAGTGCTAAAGAAAAAGTTGTATACAAAAGGGTACTATAAAATATCTGGATCTAAAGAACCCTTGGGACTGAGCTGCTGGGCTGTTACATGTCTTTGATAAATGTAATTATCGTGAACGGGTGCTACTCGTGGTGGCTGGATGATCTTGTAACCGGGAGGTCTGCTTGATGTGTTTTTTATTATTATTATTTCCTTTAAAGTTATTATATATTTTATTTTATGAAATACTCACATAATGCCTGTATTTATTTACGGTATGTGTGGATTGATGCATCTACTATACTCAATAACTCTTGTGTTTATGAGTATTAATTTACTTTTTTTGACTTACTCGTGTAAGCCTTTCAGTTTTTGACATTTGAGTATCTTTGTTGCGTCACTTTGCATATATTGTAATTGAAATGATTTGTAAAACAATTAAAATCTTGACTTAAAAGAGTTGCAAAGAGTTTCTTGCTACTTCTTCTCATTAGATCAACCCTTCACGAAGTAGCGGTAAATTCAATATGAAACAATATTTTTATATTTTTTTTATATATTTTTTTGACATTCATAAGCGTCATTTCCGTGACCTACATGAATAAAGTGTTTTTGAATTTGAATTTGAAATTATATTGCTCTGGAGTTCTAGTAAGTAAGCAATTATCATTATTGTGCAGCATGTGGCTTTGAGCCAATCAGGACTGTCAGCCTATTGGCTCAACCCCAGTTGACCTATTTGAAGAATATTTTAAGATTTAGCAATGTAGCCATAGCCGTTAGTTAGTTCAGCTCGTGGTATTTACAACTTGAATTGTCGCAATCTGCCATAAGTAATTTGGCTGTGGTTTAAATAGCTTGTAAATGTGGCGCAGATTTAATATGACAATAAAAAGTTTAACTTGGGTTAGAATAAATAGATGCCGTCTTTTTTAATACGCCACTAGATGACTTATAAACGTGCATGAATGACCAAGCTTATAAGCAGTAACTATTTTTAATTATAATAAATTATTTCATAACATACGTGTGATAAACCTTATTTATTTTAAGTGTTACTTTCCTGGCGACTTTAATTTAATTCTTTTGTTTTAATTGTAATTAGCCTACAGTACTTAATTATATACCTACTTGTTAATAACCTAGCTGCAACTTTTCCGAATAGAATATAAATAATATAAAATTAAATTAAACAACAAAGATGCAAAGGATTGGAAGCAATTCTTTCATTTGTATTATAAATATGACCAACGACATTTTTCAAAAGTTACAAAGGCTTTGATTAAAACATTACGATGATTTATTATGTTTTATTTTAATGACAGTAAGAGAAGAGACAAGCAGGTCGTTCATGTGATGGTAATTGATACGCCCTGTACCCATTACAATGCAGTGCCGTTCAGTATTGTTTAAAACCCCAATCATCCTGAGTGGCACTGTGAGTCAGTAAGGGCCTGAAGTTAGATGTGTCAGATAATTTATACACGTGCGATTTTTCATACTAACCCCTTCTCTTACCAGCTCACAAGTCCTTTACTTTCCTTTTTGTACCAACTAGATGAAACCATATTTATAATAATTATATGATACCCTAAAGCCATTATTCATCACAAATTCAATTTGTAAGATCTCAAAAGTTGAACGAATTGTGGGAAGCAAAGACGCTGGTAATTAACTGAACTTCGCGTGACTTCTCAACACTATTAACAACTTCTGCTTGAGATGCGAACGAGAAACTTATAGCTAATATGGTTGTAGAAAATTTACTGTTATAATTTTAAGTTCCTTATGAGAGTTTTAACAATTGAAAGCATAAAAACGAAACCGTTATAGTGATTCTGAGGTGAAATTTAATATGCGCTGAATGCGGTCAGGAGAGGAAAACATTCACTGTCATATGACGTACAGTATTGTCGCATGGTATTCCATTACCGCGTTTCAGTTGGATTGAAATCCCCTAATTTTGAAAATTTCCACGTTAGTCGTGGAGCCTAGTGCCGCTGTTTTGTTGCCTATAGTTGTGGTGTTCTGTTTAAGTATGCTATTATTTTGGTATAGTCATGAGTTGACAGCGTGACTCTCCCACGTCATATATCCCTTAGTCCACTCTTACATCACTCATTGGTCAGGAAAATCTATATGTCCTTGAGTTCACTGCCATTAGGGAAAAGTTTTGAGTTTGTGGTGTAGGATATAACAATAATTCTTATTGCGATTCCCCTTGTCTTAAAATAAAATAATCTGACATATAAAATTCTCGGGTCACAGTGTATTTAACAAAACTCCTCCAATACGGCTAAACCGATTTATATGATTTTGTGTGCATGTCGGATGGGTCTGAGAATCAGCCAACATCTATTTTTCAAACTCCTAAATGGTAAGGGTAGGGATAACTCTACGTCTAAATACTTTTTTTTATTTTTTTTGACAATTTATGTTTATTTTATTACTAGCTGACCCGACAGACGTTGTTCTGTATATAATAAACAAAATAATGTTTTTCATGAATTTGTCAATAATAGAAAATATGTGCATACAAAACAAATATTGGAAATAAGAATAATTGCTTTAGATTGTAAATTATCTCCCACAATGACAACAGCCACTTCGTCAATGGTGGGTGAATTAAACCTTCTTGTGTGTTCACCGGCAGGTGTTTTGTCACCTCCAATGACAATATTATGGCTTTTGATTTGCACGAACTCATGAACTCATGTTGCATTCTAAGCCTATGTACTTCATTGTCACTCTCAAACTTATGACTTATCAGTCTAAATAGAAATATACTGATAGATAGTTAACAACTGTATTTAATCTACCAACTATAGTTATCTAAAATTAAGTTTATTTTTTACCTCCAGAGAAGTTAAGAAGATAATATAAAGATTCTAATTAGTTATTCATTTTAAACTATTCTTTCAATTTGATTTCTGAACGATGGGGGAACATTAAAGGAAAAACAAAATTGTTGTGTTTATTTAATTCTGAGCATTGTCATATTTATTCGCCTTTTAAACCTTCCCTGGACTTCCACAAATAATTCAAGATAAAAATTAGCCAAATCGGACCAGCCGTTCTCGAGTTTAAGCGAGACTAACGAACAGCAATTCATTTTTATATATATAGAAGATTCAACATTGAAAAATACATATAGCTTTTTTACCATTCTACGATCAATCCCCGTTTTCTAATAACGATTTTTATATTATTCTGTTGCATCCACAGATCCGCAATAGGGTTACAATATGGCAATCGAATACAATAATAATTGTAGTATGATAAATTTATGTACGATATATTTGGTAGGTCTGGGAATTTGTGGTTATAAATTTTTTATACAACAAAAATTTTAAGTATTGATTTTTATTTATTACTTTGATTGGAAATACAACGTTTGCTGGGTCAGCTAGTATCAAATAAACTCCAGTATTCGGTTACATTAGATCTCTTCAACAAAAATTTATTGGAATACTTCGAAATAAATACGAATTCAAAATAAATGAAATCGTACAAAATTACAATAGAATATTGTACAGGAGATTGTATTAAATATTGGGGTCACGACACCGCCTGGCGTATGCAGAATACATCTCTCCTGTAATATCACATTACCTGAAGACATGTGCTTTTGTATTATCCGCTTTTACAAAACTTTTGCTTGAGAAAACCTCAATATATTCTCTCTATGAAGTTTCAACTTTTGGTCTAAAAATGTTTATATATGATTCACGAGAAGATTTATACTATTAATGTTGCTGTGATTTGTACTGTTTCAACTAAACACATTTTGGCAGTGTATTGAATGAAGCCTTTTTTGCAAGTAAACTAAAAATTCTCATTTTTAACTTATGCTACAACTCCATATACTAAATGATTATAATTTTATTTCACCTAATATATCCTATATCTTATGTTAATCATTGCTCGCTTGTCTGCCGACATAGGCCTCCTCCAGATCTTTCCTCAACCAGCAACCTTTTTGATTCATCTTCCCATCGTATCGTTTGTCTTCCTCTATTTCTCTGTTTCCATATCTTGGATAGCACTCTATAATGTCTTTTGTCCATAATTCTTGTTTGCTTCTTATAACATATCCTATCCATCGCCATTTTAACTGCTTGATTGTTTATTCCACAATTGTCATTTTTGTTTAGCGGTGTATCACATTATTACCTTCAAAAATTCTCATTGAATTCTAAATTATAAGTAAGCAATCTCAACTGAAAAATCAAGTTTTAATGAAGCTTGAAACAGTTACAGTATGACGATAACTTAAATAGCATAAAGTTTGTAAATAAGTTGACTCAGTTTTCAGTAATATGTTGGTTGGTAACGTAAATAATTCTCTAAACCATAATTAAAGTACGTGCTTCGGTTATGTTAATAAACTAGGATGTGAATGGCAATTAGGTTATTGAAATAGTATTACCTTAATTTAGAATATTAATTTGTACGAATGCTAACAGTTAGGAGTATTAAAACTGGAGGGCAGGCAATCATCATACGAGAATCAAGCAGCCAAAATGCTGCGGAATAACCAGCAATTTGATTACTATAAGCGACAAGTCAAGCAGGACGTTCAGGTGATGTTAATTGACACGCCTTGCCTATTACAATCCAGTGCCGCTCAGGATTCTTGAAAAATCTGAAAATTCTGAGTGACACTACAGTTGCGCTCGTCTCCTTGACACAATAGAAGATGTTAAGTCTCGTTTGCCCAGTAATTTCATAAAGGCAGTCAATCATAACCCGAGAACCTAACAGCCAAAATGCCGCGGAATGTCCGGCGGTTCCAGATCCATGCGACTGAAGTGTATTAAGAGTGTCAAAAAGATCGGATTTCTCGTTTTCCACGTGGGGCAGATTGTCATTCCCTATGAGAAGAGGCTACAGGTATGGTTGGGTGAAGTTACCAATGACAGATTTCAACAATCCAACGAACAGTTTTCTCTAATCAGTAATTAATAATAAAGTGGTACCAATCTCGGAAAATTACAAAATAAAACCCAGTAGCTATTTATTCATGTGAAACAAAAACACTTATAATTACTGTCAAAGTAATACATTTAACTATCACTTCTGAAAAGTATAGCTTTAATAAAATGAAGTGGCAGGAAACTAAGTATAACTCTTTTTAATCAGTAAAACTCCAATTTATTGAAAAGAAAATATACGTAAATCATTTGAAAAAATCTTAAGAGATTGCAGTTAATGCATCACTTCATGTACACTGTTTATAAATAATAGTATCTAACCACGAACAACTGTTATTAAAAACAGCAATAGCAGTGTTTTTAATAGCAAAATCATCAAGCCACTGTAAGGACATATAATTATTAACACATATACAAATAATAGTATTTTAAAAAAGGTAAAGCAACTTTCTATGATATCAATTGAACCTATAAGTTATTAAACTGCCTTGCGCTAATGTCGCCACTGACACCAACTAGTCCCACACCGTGCCGTCAGGAACACATTTATAGGGCAAAGAAATTTATATTTGTTTAAATATAATATATAATTGTTTGAATTTTTAAAAATTTCAATTATTTACTTTCATATATATAGATCTTTTTATGATTACGGTATAATACCCATGTATTTATTTGATTTCGCTATTTCAGGGCTACGGTGTATACGTTTACTTTTTAACTACCACTTTTATACTAATTGTTTTCCGATTACGCCTAGATAAGATCTTGACGAATAAGTTTCTAATAAATATATTGTTTAACAATAGAATTAATAATAATTATAATAATAAGCAGCTATTTTGGGAACGGCACGCATTGTGCGGTAGTTCCTCAATCTGTCGCCCAAATAAATATAAATATGTTATATAATACATAAATGTAGAAAATAAGATGAAATATTAATAAAGAGTTCAATAATAATAATTCATTAATTACAGGCATTTCACTCATAATTTGTGATTCAAGCAATCACTTAAATTACTTTAATAAAGTAAATTTTTCATTTATTCATGACAACACAAAACATATACATAGTAAAATTAACAAATTTAAAAATACGGCATCATGAAAAGGACACGCACTCAGCATTTTTTGGAATTGAAATAAGGATCACCCCAATTCCAACACTGATTTTCAGTAGGTACCTAGCAAGTCGACCTGTTGACAGCAGCTGTAGACAACACTTTACATAATTGAATTTACATTAATTTTAACTAAGTTACATTATAGAATGTATGTCATATTTATAATAAAAAAATAACATCTTTTCACGTCAAATTAACACGCAACCTAAAATTATTTGAGAGGTAATAATTACGTATTTCATGAGTTGCGTACATTCTCAGCATCAATTTGTTAACCATACAGCGTAATCCAACGGATCATTGCGTAGTAGATAAGTCGACCGTAAATGATTGATCGCCTGTTCTTTCACCGCGAAGTGAAGTGTCGTCGTATTTTATATTTAAATGGTTTTATTTTCTGTTTGGAACGGTTTCTTTAGGATTTCAATAGGTTTCCTACGGCATGACAAGAAAAAAAACTTTATCTTTATATCTATATATATATATCTATATATATAGATTGTAAATTATAAATCCTGTTGATTGAACCAATAATTTGGAACTGCATCGGAATATCACTCGTCCCTTTGAGACCTAAAATATTAATTCTCATTGGCCCAGTAATAAAAGCATAAAAGGCATTTATTTTTTCAAAATTGATTCCTTTCGTATTCTTTTTGATGTCATTTTTAATATACTTCATTATATATTACATTTCTACCGCTTCGGAAACAAATGGCACTCTGAGAGAGCAGAAGCGGCGCAAGAAACTCTCCCAGCATTCTTTTTTTTTGCACTCTCTTAAATGAAATATACAATATTGTAATGGGATTGCTATAAGATAATCATTATCTAAATAATAATATTACTAGATACGGAACCTATGAAACCGAATGACAATAACGCCGTATATTACTGCTTTACGAAAGGTAAAGGCGCCGTAGAGTAGTACTCTTTTACAAACAGGTCGTGACTTATAATAATTATATTTAATTTGCTGGTGACCGGTGCTTCACAACAAATGCATATATACAAAAATTGATATCAAAATTAATAAACTTTTTTTGTTAACTTAAATCAATACAGATATTATTTCGTTTTTCCAGGCCTTTTTTCTGTTCATGTAATGAAATAATGTCACAAATGAACTATCAAACTGTGCGTCTATTTTAATATAGAATTATTAAAATTAAATTTAAAAACAAAATTTATGAATGATTCGGGACTCAAACCCGCGACCTCTCGCGTTCCGTGCGACCACGGTCACGGGCACGTGAGAGGTCGCGGGTTCAAGGTCACGCATCGTGCATAAATTTAATTTGTGTCATTAATCCCAGAGGTTATCTCTTTAAAAATAACAAATTGCTTAGAGTTAGTCATATAGAAATAAATTGGATATTAAGAAAATGTTAAGATGAAGTTATTGATACTATATTGTATAGCTGACGTCATAGCATTGAGATAATTAAGTATATATTTTCATTTATGTTAGATATATTGTGTAAACTAATCTTATGTAGGTTGACTATCGACCCTTATTAATATAAGGTAACTGGTTGTTAATCCTCTATTAAGTATTTTCTTTGTATTTTGTAATGTTTATAGTTGTTGAAACACACATTTATTATTCTTTGTAGTCGTGAGACATTGTCGGGTGGAGTTATTCAACATTTTTATGATTCAACTGAACGCTGTGCAACTCCTTACAAAGAGATATATTTGCATTTCTTGATAGGGTGCTAGACTTTGAAATAGCAATAATCTACAGACCCAAGAAGAACGGGCATGAGATATATATAATTTATATAATATAGCTTAGCCTGTTTGTGAATTTAGTTGTACCATGAGCAATCATTACGGATTATTACGTAAGTTACACTAAAAGTTTTGCGTTACTTAAAAAAACAACATGTTATAACCAAAATATTATGTTTATTGCTTTTCAAAATACTCTCCTTTACGTTTTAAACAATTTTTCATGCGATCGAACCATTTTTTAAAACTTCTGTTTTCCTCCTCCTAGACCACATAACTGAAAGCATGTTTTCTACGTGCTGATTGAACGCTATCATTGCCTGTTCGGCATTGGTAAAAGTGAAACCTCTCATCAAATATTTGATTTTGGGGAAAATACAGAAATCACAGGGTGCTAGGTTAGGGCTATCTGCGGGATGGGTGACGAGTTGAACTTTTTCGGAAGCTAAAAATGACTTAGTTTTGTTGGCCGTGTGTGAAGAAGCGTTGTCATGATGTAGGAGAACGCGGCTTTTTGGTCGTCTTTCGCAATTTTTTTTAACACCCTGGGTAAACAAATGGTGGAATACCACTCGCCATTAACACTCTTTTGATCTTTAAGTGGAATTGTGCAGATGGGATCCGTAGCTGTGAAAAAAAATGCGATAATTTTTTTTCCCAAAGTTTCTCGCCTACTTCACTTTTGTTGGCCTGTCTCATTTTCAAACACCCATTCACAAGATTCCTGTTTTTTTTCGGGTTCAAAACAATAAATTCACGTTTCATTTCCTGTGACAATGTCATAAACAGCATTAGAATGTCCTTACTCGTACTTCATTAGCATCTATGAGCACCATTCTACGCGAGCTCGCCACGCTGTCAGTTAATGAGGAATCCAACGACAACAAAGCTTCCGTACTTTCAATTCTTCGTGTAAAATTTTCTGAATTTAGCTCATACCAAACCTCAATAGCCTTCGAATTGTCTCGTAGGTCACCCGCGGGTTTTCTTCGATTAGCCGCTTAACAGTAGCCACATTTTTGACATGGTTGACGGCAGATGAAGGCCGCCCTTCACGATTTCATCGTCATGTAAAGAAACCCGACCTCTCGCAAATTCAGCAAACTATCACCTCACGGTGCTCAAACAAGGAGCTTCTCTCCCAAAAGCATTTTGATATCGAGCGGCTCAGTCTTGCGGAGAGAGAGAACTTTTAAAATCATATAAAATCATCGCTTTAAAATGTTTTCGACTTAATTTCATTTTCTTTGCGTACGTAGAACTTTGATGTGTGATAAAAAACAATTGACTAATGATTTTTTTATTACTAAGAAGGTAGCACGTTTCAAAAAATATAACATAAGAAATTCAATGTTTTGAAATAGTGTTTTTGAAAGCGGATGTTTTCCTGTTAAAATTTTTTTATACATTAAAATTAATATAAAAGTGAAATTATTAAAATATAATTAAAAGTTTATTATTTAATAATTCTGTTAATTAAAGTACAAAAAAGGCAGTTTTATGATCTCATAACAATTCTCCTGCCCAAAAAACTTGTTAGTAATTGAAAACTAGAGGTGTATTTACAGTATGTAATATAAGTAGAATTAAGAGTCGCGGTTTCTCCGTCTCTCTTTCGAGATTTATTGATGTAATTAAACTTGAAGAAAGTCGACAATTTTTCTTTTCTTTCAAGTTCCATTATGAAGTTGTAAGTATGTTTGAGTTGATTAATAGAGTATCAACAAAGAACTTGATTAATTATTCATTCTAAAACCACTTTTATTAATTGGTTGGGAAAAAGTATTTTCGCTTAAAGTATGTCTAAACGAGTATAAAATACTTCTTGGCTGTACTATTTGCATTAAGTTGGTTTTCAGTATATAAAGGTTACATTTAAAAAGAAGAATCAAAATAGTAAAATGTAGTTTCCAGCTATGTTTCATATTTTGCTCTTTCTGTCAAAATGAATGAATCTATTGAAGATTTTTTTTTTAATTTTATAACAAAAAAGTCTAGATAATTTATAAATTTAGATAGACTGTGACAGCTTTGAAAATGCCAAAAAATTAATGCAAAATATTTTCAGCAACGCACCCAAACTTAAGCAAACTGACATATTACATATTTCGAGACTAAAACATAGCTTGTCATACACACTAAAGTAATAAGCTTGGCCTGTTTTCATGCCTTGCCTTAAAGCAACAGCTTAGATAATTTATGCGTTTAAACACGTATAAATTACCTAAGCAAAAAAAACACAAACCCTGAAGTATATAGACCGAACATACTAAGAGTAGCGCAAAGTTTATTATTTATTTATTTACAACACTAGCATTACAGGAATATTCCTAATGCGCTAGTGTAACATTCACCTTTAAAAATAATTTAACATTTAGAATGAGCATTAATTAAAAAAATAAAAATATAGAGATACACCAGTTGTTGAGTTAATTATTTTATTTCAATGAGAGTATTTAAGCGTTTTTAGTTTCATTTAAGTGCTCTTGTTTGCCACGCCGCTGCTTTTGAAGCTACCTTCACACGCATTTAGTTTGATAATTTTATAAAATAACACCACCAATTTTTGAGTAGTGAAGAATCTTTTGATATAAATAAATAAATAATATGAATGCAAGACCAATCATTTCAAACATATTATAACTTAAATTATTAAAACTTTCGTGAGTCATTATTAAATTATTTATTAATACAGCTTACTCACGTTTCATCGTTGTCGATACCGACTAGTTTCGCACCATTCGGAGGTCCTTCATCAGTGTGAGTGTGGTAGGTTCGTGATAACGTCTCTCCTCTTACTGCGCACTTGGGCTCGTAGTGCGCGGCTGGACAGGGGGGGGGGGCGTTAGGCGCCGGTGGTGATGATGAGCACGGTATTACTGACACTATGCCACTATTGATGTCCACGGGCGCACAAAATGTACTGAAAATGTCCACTACGTGATCATCGGCACTGTGGGTCTTATTGCGAGATGCGTTTCGTAACACTGGTTTCCAAGTTGGTGGCAGAGCCCAAACCTTGTCTCTATTAAAATTAGGTCAACGGTCATTTCTATGGCTTCCAGCAGCTTGCGAGACACAAAATTTTTATTGCGAGCCAATACTTGAACCCTATCGATCCTAATGTAATGTGACGTGTCGGAGTTTAGGGTTTGGTAATCATTATAGTTTATATATATTAAGTTATTTATTAAGGCTCAGGAACACACCAACGGACGGTTGTTGTTATGAATATAGTATAAAGTCCCTTATGTCAAAGTTATATGTTTTTTTAACTTTTAAAATAGCTATTTTCTCTTCTTCATCATCATCATCAGATGGAAGACGTCCACGGCTGGACAAAGGCCTCCCCCAAAGATTTCCACGACGATCGGTCCTGCGCAGTCCTCATCCAACTTATTCTGGGAGGTCTACCAACACTAGAGATTTATCTTCTTAGAACAATAAAATATCAACAGTAGTTTAAAAGCAGTGCCAAATTAAATCCATTCATTCATTCATTCTGTTTCATCAAACATTCACTGATCAACTGCGTGAGGTAGTTGTTGAGGATCCAGAAGACACTACCTCACTCAACATTAAATGCAAAACTTACGTATAAAAATTTCCTTTTTTTACAGTAAAGGACGAGACAAGCAGTACATTCAACTGATTTTATTTGATACGCCCTGCCACGCAGTGCCGCTCAGGACACTTGTAAAACTCAAAAATTTCTGAGCGGCAATACAATTGCGCTCGTCACCTTGAGACATAATTAATATTATTTTAAATCTCATTTGCCCAGTAATTTCACTAGCTACGAAGCCATTCATTCAGAAACATAATAATGCTTATACGTTATAAACTAATACACTTACACGGCAGAAATTGGCACCGTTGTGGTACCCATAATCTAGCCGACATCTATAGCGAAGGAGCCTCTTACTGGTAAAAGTGTTTCTCCTGGCAGCTTTTACAAGTAGGGACTTTACTAATGGACCGTGTCAACATAACTTTTTCAAAACGCAAGACTAAACATGGCACTCTGCCAACGAACATGTAAACAGGATACCTAGTGACGTCGACGACAACTTCTGGAAAATAAAATATAAGAATTATTTAAGTGACACATATTGTGACACACTAACATCAACGGTTACATTTGTAAAGTTGCGACAAGATTGCGCTAGGAGTGAGTACCTATATTAATGACACAGTCACGGTGTTTCGAATATAATAATTTTATTGGTGAATTCTGTAAACCAACCAAACTGTGAGAGGCTCTTTTGCACCGGATGCCGGCTAGATTATAGGTACCACAACGGCGCCTATATCTGCCGTGAAGCAGTAATATGTAAGCATTATTGAGTTTCTGGAAATTACTAGGCAAATGAGACTTAACATCTATGTCTCAAGGTGACGAGCGCAGTTGTAGCGCCGCTCAGGATTTTTGGGTTTTTCAATCATCTTGAGTAGGACTGCAGTATAATGGGCAGCGCGTATCAATTACCATCAGCTGAACTTCTTGCCCGTCTCGTCCCTTAATTTCATAAAACCTACTTGCAAAAATTAAATCAATAAAGAAAATAATAAAAAAAAAAATTTACTAGCTCTACTAGAAATTGATGTTTGAAGTAATGACTATAAGTTTTATACTCCAAAACTTCTACGGCAAAATATCACATTGTTTTAACTTACAACTGTCTTAACAGAATTAGCAATAAAGGTTTTCTTTAGTAAATATCTCATATTGTCTAACGCCGAGCACTCGGCCTTAGCATTATTTGCAGTGTTATATGTTATTAGTCTAGATACGTAGATCACACTAAAAGTTTTGCAGAACTTAAAAAAAGCACGTTATAACCAAAACATTTATCGAACCAGTTTTTAAAACAGGAGGACCACAGTTCTGAAGGCATGTTTTCTACGAGCTGATTGAACGCTATCGCTCTTCAGAATTGGAAAAAGTGAAACTTCTCATCAAATCTTTGATTTTTGGGAAAATACAGAAATCACAGGGTACAAGGTCGGGGCTATGTGTAGGATGGGTGACGATTGGTCCTTTTTTGGAAACAAATAATGACTTAGTTTTGTTCGCCGTGTGTAAAGAAGCGTTGTCATGATGTAGGAGAATGCGGCTTTTTGGTCGTCTTTCGCGAACTTTTTTTAACACGCTGGGTAAACGAATAGTATAATACCACTCGGAATTAATAATCCTTTGATCTTCAAGTGGAATCGTGCACATGGGACCCGTTGCTGAGACAAAAAATGCCAACGTTTCTCGCCTCACCTTTGTCAGCCTGTTCTCATTTTCAAACACCCATTCACAAGATTAAATTAAAAGTGTAAAAAATATCGATTGCTGTTTTTCTTCGGGTTCAAGACAATAATTCCCCGTTTCGTCTCCTGTGACACTGCCATAAACAGCATTAGAACGTCCGTGGTCGTACTTCATTAACATCTGTGAGCACCATTCCACGCGAGCCCTATTCTGCTCCGCTGTCAGTTTATGAGGGATCCAACGACAACAAAGCTTCCGAACTTAATTGTTCGTGTAAAATTTTCTGAATTTTCCTCAAACCAATCTCCAATAGTCCTCGAATTGTCTCATAGGTAATCCGCGGGTTTTCTTCAATTAGCCGCTTAACAGTAGCCACATTCTTTTTGTTGACTGCAGTTCAGCAAACCATCGCCACAAGTTGCTCAAGCAAGGTGCTTCTCTCCCAAAAGCATTTTGAAGACGAACGGCACAGTCTTGCGGCGAGAGAGAACTTTTAAAATCATAAAAAATCATCGCTCTTAAATTGTTTTTTTATTACTAAGAAGGGCGCAATATTAAAAAAAAATATATAACGTTCGAAATTCAAATCGTTCCGACTAGCTAGAAGTACAAAACTTTTATTGTGCCCCGTGTATTTAAATAAATTGTAAGTATACAATCTTCATTAAACAGAGCTGAATAATGCTAAATCTGGCAACCCATTATATTATTATAGTCTATTTTTTATACGCTTTATATTAGCTTCACTTGTATGTATGTTTGTAACTGACTCCTTTAGACGCAATTTTGACCCACTTTAAACGGCCAGATTTCATTCAAACTTTGTAGATTTATCAAGGACCGATGACAATACACTAATTTGATAAGATTATTCCATTATTCAATTTGTGAACTAAGATTTTTGTCAATTTATATAATTTGTATCTATAGTCGATAAGGTAGGAATTGATGTTAATGTACTTAATAGTATTACAAATACACTTTTATAGAAAATTTATCTAAAAAATGAAAAAGAAATTATAGTTTAAAAAAACTAAAAAGCACGCTTTCTACAAAATTCAACTAAAAATAAGAAAAAAATTTAATAAATTTGAATTGAAAATAGTGTAAAAAATATATCTTTTATTGTAAAAAAAACCTGGGGTGCTTTTCAAGATATTATTACAACAATAATTCTATAATTTATAAAGTGTGCTTTTTAGATTTTTTTTAAACTATAATTTATTAAGATTTTATAGTAATGTTTTATAAAATTTAAAAACAAGAAAAATTGCTCAACAAATAACATGCTATTAAATGACATCATTTTACATAAACAAGATAATGCTAGGGCAAATTCAATACCTCGCTTATAAGATTTACGACAAGAAAATTTTTGAAAAAAGTTTAATATTCAGAGGTAAACAAATTATCAGTATTTATTACTGTTAATTCTCATGTGAGTGTTTATTATTCATGAAAGTGAGAGAACAATATGCTAATGTAATATCACCGAGGTGATGTCAGGCTATACTTTATCGTGTGTCATAATAATAATAATATGTCATGTCATGGGTCCTGAATCATGTAGCTTGTTGTCATGTCTAAACATATTTTGATACGTGGGTAACAATGAAAATGTTTAGAACTGGCCAGCTAGAAACGTTGCTAGTAAAAACTTTTTGAATTTCAATTTTAGAACTCTTTGGTAACCTAATGTAGTATATTGCATTCATCTGTCATTTATTTTTGTGAATTGGCGGCAAATCTAAAACTCTCGTTACACGTGAAAATGAATCTAACGCGAGAAAATATTCGGTCAATGATTTATTATGACTTTCGATGTGGGCTTACTCAACATCAAAGCTATGATAGGCTGCGATTAGCATTTATTAATGAAGCCCCATCTCGTGCTACTATTTACAATTGGTTTAACGAGTTTAAACGTGGTTGTAGCAATCTCAATGATGATCCGCGTGAGGGACGTCCTTTGGCAGCGACTACTGAAGATAACTTCAGTGCTGTGCAACGCATGATAGAGGAAGATAAGAGAGTGAGTAATCAGCAGATACGGGCAAGCCTAGGCATTGGTATGAGTCAAGTTTAAAACATATTACACGAACATGTAGGCGTCAGGAAGCTTTGTACCAGATGGATTCCCCATACTTCAACCGACGACCAGAAACACCTCAGCATGGACTGGTGTCACCAACTGTTAGATAAGTTCAACGGCGGTGACTCAAATGCTGTATTTGACATCGTGATAGGGGATGAAAGGTGGATATATTGCTACGAACCCAAAACCAAAAGACAATCGGCTCAGTGGTTGTTTCCTTTCGAGGATCGGCGAACTAAGGTAAGGAAAGGAAGAAGTCAAGGAAAAAAGATGATTGTCTAATTCTTTGGTCGGAAAGGTCATTTCGCGACAGTTGTACTAGAAGGACAGCAGCGCCCTGGAAGCAGGATCACCATGACAATGCTTCAGCGCGGTCTGTTGAATATTTGACTATGGCAGGTGTCGAGATAATGAGTCATCCGCCATACAGTCCTGACCTGGCGCCCTACGACTTTTATTTATTCCCAAGAACTATAGATAAAATTCGAGATATTTGTAAGCGTACGAAAATGCCATAGAAGAGAGCTCTTAGGAAGAATGGGCCCACTGCTTTTCTCAGTGGTTCCATCGAATGCGACGATGTATAGAGAGGAAGGAGATCACTTTGAAAACCAATAAAAGTATTGGCAGCTTTCTTCATTAAGCCGTTTTTCATTTACTAAACATTTTCAGTGTTACCTAGTTATAGTTACATGCTATTTATCAGCTTCACCTGTATGTATATTTGTTTGTAACCGGATCATCAGGGCGCGATTTTAACCCACTTTAAACGGCCAGAATTTGTTCGTACTTCAAAGATTTATCGAGGACCGATAACAATACATCAATTTGATAAAATTATTCCATTTTTCAAAATTCAAAATAAGATTTTTGTTAATTTATATCTTTGTTATATATCGTCATAATGGCAGGCATTGATATTAATTTTAAATTTTACAATAATCTTTTCAACCAAAGCGTGTTGTTTGGTTTTATTATAAACTACTTTTTTATTGGTAAAAACAATGTACTACTCGGTTACATCATGTCTGGACCTAACGTCGATGACGTCACATTGTCGCTTTGGTACGGTATGCAAAACAAGCATCACATCCGCTTCCCCGTAATGATAGTTTGGATTTTGTGTTACTAACTACTTGCTGACCCAGCAAACGTTGTATTGCCATTTAAAGTAATTAAGACAATGTTTGGGGTATAAAAAATAGATGCAACCGATTCTCAGACCTTTCAAATATATCGTACTACAATTATTGTATTCGATTGCCATCTTGCAACCCTATAGCGGATTTGTGGATGGAACAGAATAATATAAGAATAACGATGCGAAACTATTTTTTGTTGACCGTAGACGTAAAACTTTGAAGTTGTACGTATTTTTCAATGCTGAATCATTATAAAGTAAAATAAATTGTAAAAAAAAATATATATTAAGGGGTGGGTCAACCTTGTCATTTAGGGGTATGAAAAATAGATGTTGGCCAATTCTCAGACCTACCCGATATACACACAAATTTACAAACAAATTGGTTTAGCCGTTTCGGAGGGGTTTGGTAACAAACACCGGGACACGAGAATTTTACATATTATAAGATATTGTAAATATATATTTTTTTATGAAAAAAGGGACGAAACGAGCAGACGATGACTGAGGGTTATTGATACGCCCTGCTCCAATTATCAGTGACCCAAAAATTCTGAGCGGCACTAAAACTGCGCTCATCACCTTGAGACATGATGCCTAAGATGGTAAGTTTCTTTTACCCAGTAATTTCACTAGCTACGGCGCCCTTCAGACTGAAACACAATTATGCTTACACATAACTGCTTCACGGAAGGCCGTTGTGTTTATGTGTGTGTTTTTTTTAAATAAAAATTATTTTCTAGTATCACTAGGATATTATTATTGATAAATAAATAACGATTTATTCATCCAAATGTTGCGATTTTTAATGATTTATTTTTTCAGTATTACACATTGAGGTAACGGTGTTGTGTTGTGATGCTGATTATTATTATTATAATGATAAAACATCAATGAAATAATTCGGATGAAGTAAATAAAATTTATATTTTTCTGAAAGAACGCGAAAAACAACATAGAAAAGCAACATAATTATTTTCAACAAAAGTCAAAACGTTACAATGAAAACGTAAAAAACAAAACTGTGATAGCACGAAAATATCACGACATATACTTAATGTTAATGAAACTGCAAACTGTACTGACGCAACAGGACAACGTGAGGGGTGGAACGGGGAACGGGTGGGGTTTCACGTTCCAGCGAGGTCCAGAGATAAAGTGAGCATGTGGTATGTTAAAGTATTATTTATTTATTTATACAATATACTTATTTGCATAGATGTGAGTTTGGATGTCTCTAGAAACTTTGTAAATGATATAGAAGCTGCTATAGTTTGAATCATTATTCACTGCGATGTAATCCGATTTGCTTATCATAATATTATATTTATTATATTATATATGTTGGTCATAAGCAGCCAGCCACAAAAGTTTTGTAAGGATCTGCGAGGAAGTCCTCTTTGAAGAAAAATATCTTTAGTATTCTTGACTCTTATACAGTGTGATTCAGATATAATAGATTTAATATTAAAGAATTATCTGAGTCAATTACTTTCAAACATTAACATCAACGTCTTAACATACATAAATCCAGTAAACTGATGTTTGTTTCCAGTGAACTCCTAGACTACTTCATGGCGGCGACATGGGGCGGGTCGTTCCCTTCCCTAAAATATGGTCGAGAGAGGCGATGGCTGGTCCATGCCTCATGCTCGTGAACGGGTGCTACTCGTGGTGGCTGGATGATCTTGTTACCGGGAGGTCTGCTTTATGTTTTTTATTATTATTATTTCCTTTAAAGTTAAAGTTATTATATATATTATTTTATGAAATTCTCACATAATGCCTTTATTTATTTACGGTATGTGTGGATTAATGCATCTACTATACTCAATAACTGTCTTTATAAGTTTTAATTTACTTTTTTTTCTTTTTTTGACTTACTCGTGAAAGCCTTTCAGTATTTGACATTTGAAAATTTTTGTTGGGTCACTTTAGATATATTGTAATTGAAATGATTTGTAAAACAATTAAAATGTAAATCTTGACTCAAAAGAGTGGCAATGAGTTTCTTGCTACTTCTTCTCATTAGCTCAACCCTTTACGAAGTAGCGGTGAATTCAATAAGAAACAATATTTTTATTTATTTTTTGTACATTCATAAGTGTCATTTCCGTGACCTACATGAATAAAGTATTTTGAATTTGAATTTGAATTCATGGAGTGCAGTTTAGTCCAACTTGAGAGATATAATAGTTTTTATTTCGATTTGGGACCCATAATTATTTTCATTTCCAATATATGTTTTGTATAGACATTTTTCTATGGGAGAATTTATTGATGCACGGATTGACAGTACTGTTGTGAGCCTGGGACTAGATTATGATTATGTTATATCAATGGCAGTACAATATAGTATATATCTTTAAAAGCAGGGCAAAAAAAAAGAATGCTGGGAGAGTTTCTTGCGCCGCCTCTTCTCTCTCAGAGCTCAATTTGTTTCCGAAGCGGTATTAGTATCTAGTATATTAGAAATGACATCAAAAACAATTCTAAACTAATAAATTTTGAGAAAATAAATTTTTATGCCTTTATATAATCAATAATTCCATTAAAACAACAGGGAGTATATTTTACGAAATAATACTTGATGTTATGAAAAATTATTGACAAATTTATAAAATACAGTATTTTATTTATTATGTACAGATCAACGTCTGTCGGGTCAGCAAGTCCTTCTATAAATTTATAATCCTCAATACCAGAATAAACCAACTCAAAGTAAGCAAAATATATCGAAGTGGATTAATTGAAAGAGCAATAAATGTTTCGTGCCCTACAGTTTAACAAGCGAATAAAACATTACCCGCACTAACAACAGCACGTTGGAAATTTATTCACACCAGACTATCAAGTGTAATCCCATTTATCTGAATCAAATGCGACATTTATAACATAATATACCATGTTTACGTATCCGATTAGTTAGAATGATTTGGATAAAGTAAATGACGGGATCGCGTCCAAATTAGTCTTGTACGTTGAATATTTATTTTAAGCTCTTAAAATAATATTATTTATTTCATCTTTTGCACAGCTCACAACGCACGATCATATTCTAGCAAAACTATGCGACAATTTGATACTTTAAATCTTATAATACATAAGTTGAAATCATATTATTGAAAAACGGATTTTTATAACTACTCTAGTTATGGAACTTCTTAAACCTATTTGTTAATCATATACTGAAATATTTAAAATTATAAAATGGTCATACCGCCGCCTGTTCGTACTTACACTTATACTTTTTGAATATGTGTCATGGTGAGTCCCACATATTTTATAATTGATTAAATTTCTCTTGGCGAAAAACTATGGAGTTATCAATCTCGTAATCCGCATAGATATAACTGTCGTCTAATCTTATAGCATGTTCCATTAAAAACAAAATAGGTAAAACATATTTTGGATTTGCCACAGGTATTCTTTTATTATTGATTATGATTATTTTATAGCAATAACAATGACAGTACTACTTTGTATATTTAATTAAAAAGCATGAATGCTTGGAGAGTTTCTTGCGCCACTTCTTCTCTTTCAGAGCGCAATTTGTTTCCGAAGCGGTGGTTACGTTAGAAATGACATCAAAAAGAATTCTAAAGGAATCAATTTTGACATAATAAATGCCATTTATGTCGTTTATTAAGAAAACATCGAGTTGTAGGTATACGTGTAACTACTCTTATGGATATTGATTAAACTATTATTAATATATTATTAGTACACCTGCAATAACACTACACACAAATAGTCACACACTTATACACATACATTCACACATAATTAGAAACACACATACATATAATATCACCGCACTCGCCGGCGAGTGCGAAGTCTCTTCAAACATAAAGTCCATTGTACTAACAGATATATTAGATCGTTAGTGATTTTCTCTCCATCCAGCCAGTGGGCAGGCCGTCCGAGGTTCGAGTCTCCTTTCAAGAAGCCCCGCGCCTGTGAGCTACTTTTCGGTCTCCAAGCTCCGCTGTAAAAGCCTTTAGGGCTATCAGCACAGAGGAGGTTTTTCGTCGGTTGAGGGTGTTTACACCCGAGCCCGACATATCGGGCATACATTTCGGGATCTTTAATGTCTTTTCCTCCTCTCCAAAAAAATATAAATATATAAATATTTATAAATATAAATTTCATAAAATTGCTGATGTTATAATATTGGGAACATACTTTGCGCTGATAACTTCCTTAAATTTTGATTGTTATAATGAAGACTCTAGACGCTAATTATAATGTGAAATATTCGCGGAAACTGAATATAATGACGTATACCCGAGCATGATGTATAACACTCATTCACAAACTGATGCTCGCGTGTATGTATACAGATGAGTCCTTAACGCCCGGTGCTAGTGATATATCGATGAAAATTAGTTGACTTTGCTCTTTACTTAAATATATAACTTGAAATTTATAATTAACAGACTAAATTCGGCTACCTTATAGTATTGTAGTTAACAACATCCATATGTTTAATGTCGGTTTCAGTGTTTTGGACAAAATAGCGAGAAAGCAACTAGATACTAATTTGATTTAGATGCAATATAATTTAGTTTATTTTATTTGGGGCCCACATAAAATAAACGGCGCGGATAATGTTCTAAGTAGTATCATCGCGCCTCAATAAGGCTACTGGAAATCCAAGCGCTTTTCAGATCTCGTTTTCAGGGGGACTGCAGATGAAATAAGTCGAAGATAATATTTGTAATAGTTGTCATCATAAAGTTTATGTAGATGTAGTGGTTAGGACGGTCTGTCATGTATAACCACAACATCCCGTTCGATCAACCAAAAGTTTTGGTAAAAGATAATGGAATTTTCCCAAGAGGTTTTTCCTGGTAGCAATTAAAAATACCCAAATTTCAATAGAGAAGACGGTCTAAAATTAATTTAACACCTGGGATCACAATTATTATAACCTCTAAATTAAAACCCACAACTACACATATCAAAAAAGAAGAGGACACTGTCATTATATTTTTGCCAAAAATCATCTGTCTATAGCAAATGCCTCGGAGATGGCAATAAATTGCGCTAAACTTCATATGACAACTATGACTATCTTTAACTCATTTCATCTGCAGTCCCCCTGAAAACGAGATCTGGAAAGGTCTTAAAACGTCGAGTTAACTAAAATAGAAATAACAAAATTAATTTGAACGCAAAAATCTAATGTAGAATACAGTTACAATTACACGCGTTTTAATCCTTTAAAAGTGTTTTGTTTAAATGTTATCTGCAGATATATTTGTATACGCAGATAATAATCTCACCATCTTTACATATATGTCGGTGTCCACTGATATTTTACGATAAGAATAAATTATCTGCGCTGTTTGTGTTAGTTCATACAACGTGTATAGAGAGCGATATTGTAAGATATATTATGCTCAGATACATCTGCGTAGTGTGTGATTCACTTTAACAAATGCTACCAACTTCATGTAGCCATGAGATATCCCAATAAATAATTACATTTATTTAACTACTGTTATTCATTGCTGTCTTAGTTTATTTTTTTATGAATATAGAGGAGAAACGAGCGTACGGATTGTTAAGTTTACTTGTTGTTAAGTGATCACCGCCACCCACATTCTCTAGCAACACCAGAGCAATCACAGGGGAGTTGCCGCCCTTTAACGAAAGTGTACGCGCCTTTTCTTGAAGGTAGCCATGTCGTATCGTCCCGTAAATACTGCACAAGGAAGCTCATTCCACAGCTTTGTAGTACGTGGAAGAAGGCTCGTTGAAAACCGCACTGTGGAGGACGGCCATACATCCAGGTGGTGGGGATGATATCCTAATTAGTAAAGTTATGGTATATGATTATCAATATGATTAGAAATAATTATATTTTAATATATACTAAAAACTATATATGTCAGTGCCAACTAACACCTGGTAACATTATCACAGTTGACTGAATTTAAAACAGTTGAAACATGATAAAAGATTCGAGTAGGTTTTCGACACAAAACGGAACACGAAAACATTTTATTACACATAAATCTATTCGATTTATATATTTATACTTAAATAGAACATAAATTTTCCCTTTAGTAAATGGTACAAAGCGATAATCACGCATAACTCGAGAATAATTGCCAACTAAGTTATTACGTGGGCAATTAGGATGGGGCGACACATGTTGCCGAATACAAAATTGTGTTTGAAAGTTTATACATCCATGTCACGTCAGTGTTAACTAAACATGTGTATAGTTTCGTAACGATAAATGAACCGCAGTACTTAGACATTAATATGGCATAAAACATTTATTTTCTCAAAATGTTAAGATTATTATTCAAACAAAATAAATCTTATAACTATATTTACAATACTATGACTACATTAAATATGGACTATCATTACGTGGAAGCGTACCAAGAATACTGGCAGCATTTCCGCGTTGGATAGCAAGGCTGATCACATACATGACATATATAAGAGTACACCTGAACATCATGTTCAAACACAATAACAAAGTCACTTTCAAAATTATATTTGTGGAACAAATTAGTGCAATGGGATTGTAATTCATTCTGCTTAGTAATGTCGGTGATTCCTGATTAACGACGCTATTCTGCACCTGTGGCTTAACTATTTTACAAATAAACTTTTAATTACTTTCTGCTCCAATGTTTTAATTTATGAGTGGGATGGGACTTTGATTTTGAGTTAATACTATTACAGTTGTTTCAAGCTTAAGGTGAAATATATTATAGCACTTTTATTTGAAGAAGATGATACATTTATATAGAAATATATAAACAGATAAAGAAAGTTTTGCAGATTCATATTTTATACTTATAAAATGATCAGCCGAGCACACAATATTTAATCAAATGAAATCAACAAGCCCAGCGAAACTATTGTGTGACACGTCTAGTCAATGATAGATTGACGGGTGACGGTTATAATCTTGTAATAAACGGAGATACCCGAGATCCATTTCGTTCTTGGCAACTTTTTGCTTTCAAACTTTGCCGGATTCAAACTTCGTCTCTATACTATTTCAAACTTATGTCAAATCACTGCACGTTTGATAGTAAACTGAATTACAATTTTTACTTTGGCAGTCCCGGCTCTTATTACGCAGTATTTACATCCTCTGGAAATCAAATCAAACTCCCTTTATTCATAAAGGGAGAAGAAATGACACTTATGAATGTCAAAAGGTTTTTTTCTTTTTACCAGTTACACAACACGGGTAAAGGTTGAGCTTTAATTAGAAGAAGTGGCAAGAAATTTATTATCACTTTTTTAAATCAACATTTACAGATTCAACATTTTACAAATTAATTTAATTACAACATATGTAAAGAGATGTAACAAAAATACTCAAACATCAAATACTGAATCCTTTTTTTATGAAATTAAGGGTTGAGATGAGCAGGACGTTCAGTTGATTGTATTTGATACGCTCTGCCCTCTACAATGCAGCGCCGCTCAGGATTCTTGAAATACACAAAAATTCTGAGCGGGAATACAATAGCGCTCGTCACCTCAAGTCATAAGTCTTAATGTGTATGTTAAGTCTGATTTGCACAGAAATTTCACTAGCTACAGCGAGCGCCCTTCAGACCGAAACGTATGTAGTATGGGTTAAGCAGTAATGTGTAAGCATTACTGTAATTCGGTCTGAAGGGTGCCGTAGCTAGTGAAATTACTGTGCAAATGAGACTTAACATCTTATGTCTCAAGGTGACGAGTGCAGTTGTAGTGCCACTCAGAACTTTTGGATCTTGTAAGAATCCTGAGCGGCATTGGATTGTAATGAGCAGGGCGTATCAATTGCCATCAGCTGAATGTCCACCTCGTCTCGTCTCCTATTTTCATAAAAAAAGTAAAACCACATTTTTTGACGCCGCATAACTTACGTTGATTAATATCTAAATATAGAATTTAGAAGTTCCTCTATGGACGGCCTCAATAAAATTATCTGAAATTCAAATGCGATTTATTTCTAACAAGAGCTTGCTAAACGTGAATCACATTTTTATCTCGGCGGGGGAGAAATAATTAGATTTTATGTCTGAAGCAATTCCACGATGAAACTCGGTTACATTGATCGGCACAATCAGCATTTTGTTACTACTCTGATTTGGTTTATTTTGGCTCTTCTTTACAAAATACTTACCTTACATTAGATGATTTTTGCTATCAATGAATTAAAATAAAATCTTAATATCCATTCAAGTCATTACCAATCATTGCCGCGGACTAATAAAATATCTGGGAGTACTGTCTTCTTTAAAATTCATCAGCTACCTAAGACCAAATGTACGATGTTATATTTATAAATTTTTACCATTATTTTTGTACAACAGGGAGTTTTTTTTTGCAAATGGATGCAAGCTATTTTTACGAAAGGCACCTTTTCCTAACGTAAAACAATTTCAAATTCAAATATTTTCATTCAGAATAGGATTTAAAATCACACATTCATCGCCATTTCTGGTATTCCAGAAACCTCAAAAGGAAACGAGGAGGACAATACAGGAGATGGTTAGAGGAACTAAGGACGATAGCAGTGATGGACATGGTGTAGGCTAGTAAAGAGTGGAAGAAGTTGGAAGAGGTCTTTAAGATGATATAGTAAGATAGATACTTAGTATAAGAAGAGTATGTAAATTCTACTAAGCAACCGTTCGAAAAAGTATGCCTCAAACGTTTAAAAATAGTTTGAAGGGCGCCGTAGCTACAGAAATTAGTGGGCTAGTAAGACTTCGTCTTATTGTCTCAAGAGACGAACGTAGCCGCCAGCTCAGTGTTGGGTTTAATCAATGGTCTTGAGCGTCGCAGCTTTGTTAAGGGCAGGGCTTAGCGCTTACCATTAGAACAAGATTTTAGATAATACGACAAATACGATGATCAAGTCAGAGTTTCCTTGCGAAATCGTATCAGAAATGAGGAGATCCGTAGGAGAACCAAAGTTGCCGACATAGCTCAGATGGTTGCAAAACTGAGATGGCAGTGGGCAAGGCACATAGCTTGACAGGCAGATGGTCTTTTGGGCAATAAATTCCTCGAATAGCGACCACGTACCGGAAGACGTAGTGTCGGTAGGCCCCATTACGTCATCAGGCCCCTCACCACTCCCCATCACGTGAGTCTCTTGCCTGTTTCTCCCCTCTTATATAAAAAATTGCGTGCGTACAAAATACACATGTCAGAAGTGAAACCTGCATTGTGGATGAACCTCTAAACTTATGAACTCCTGGGACATGTTGCTAGGGTGACACATGTTTTCAACCGCTATGAAAGACATTACTATCACCGCTACCACATTTATGTTCTCCTGGTGTTTATGTACTAAAAAGTCGTGCGCATGACGTCACAATGTAATAAGGTATACTCGTGTCATATATAAGACAATCTCTTCTTCAACTATGACCGCCTGATACCAAAACACTGTATAATGCTTCCTTTCTCATTTTTTCCACGATTCACTTCACTTTAACATTAACTATTTAGGTATTCTGGGTGGGTTGCTATGATACTAAAAAATCTTCCTTAATGAATAATTCAATAATTATTCCGCGCCAGATTTATGTTAGGAATATTTATACGAAACGTCAGAATGTATTAAGTATCCTGTGTTAGTTACTCATTGATATATGTGAACAATATTCTAATGTACATAACTTTTGTGATTTGTATTTGACTCTGTTTATCATTGAAATATACATAATATATAACACAAGTTTAGTACGATGTTTCAGTTTGTAGGCGCGAGACGAACTTTTTTGATCTAACCGTGTAAAAGGAAAATCATATTCTATAACATTTTTACGTCCACAGCAAGTAACAACTATTTAAAAAAAAGAAATTAACAGTATTATGTATATAGTAAAAGTAGTATATATGATACCACAGATTGGGAATGGAGCGACTGCCCTCAGGCTATTAATAATAAGTTTGATTATATATTACTTTGTAACCGTATTTTTTAAGAAACAAAAAAGGGTCCGGTGATTTCAAGCGCCCGTTCTTCTCGGGTCTGAGTCATAGTTTTACGAATAGGTGGTAGTTTTTGACTTTGAATAAGTGATATCATTGTAATTATTATGACGGATACTCACGAGATATATTCCGCCGCGACCAGGATTCATGCAATTGTATCGAAATATCAGAACCAAATAAATAAAATATAAATATAAATACAATTTAACAATTGTTTTTTTTTTTCACATTTCAATTTGATATAGTACAATATTGTCTGGCTTTATCGTAGAGGCTAGTCTTACCAAAGTGTGCTAAAATTAAGTTCACCTGTAGTTTTTTTACTGCTAGACAGAACAAACAGAACTTGACAGAACAAACATTGCTTATTAAAACAAAGTGTTATTTCACCTAATAAATCCCGGCACGGTTCTACTCTGCACAATGACTGTATTAAGAAACTAAAGAATAAATGATTTACGAAAAAATAACAATGAATGACGTCACACGTCAATAAAATTATTACCGCGTCACTTGAAATTTTGGTTGTGATAACGTGTGATAAAGAATGTAAATATTACGTTATAAGGTGCGGGACTGCCTGAGTAAAAATTGAAATTTATTTAGTATGAAACGTGCAGTCATATGAGATAAGTTTGAAATAGTAGTAGTTACAGTATGGCAATCGGCTACGAATCGGGCTAAGTTTGAAAGCGAACAGTAATTGCTTATAACGTCGTAGATTTCGGCTATCTCCATTTTTTACAAGACTATAGCTGTCATCTGTCCATCTATCAATGACTGCACGTTTCATACAATCGAGTGAATAGATTTATTCTTAGAGAGTTTGGCTAGGCTAAGCTTATTATACTATTGCGCTTTATTGTTAGGTTTTGAGGGTTGATATCATAACAGTTGATAGACACACAGTAATTTGCGGTACAGTTTATTTACAGTCCGAACATTATAGAAAAGGAACCCAATCTCTGTCAATCAAGATGCATTTTCATTTTTAAGATCATTAGCATAAATTACTAGGTGAGGAAATGGTGAAGTTTTGTATTAAACTATATTATATTTTCAGGAAATCAATAATAAATAAATGAAAAATAATTTTATCACTAAGCCCACTGAGTTCTTTTACCGCTATTCTTCTGACCTTCATTAATTTTTATTTCGATTCGAAACCCAAAATCCTGATTGGCATCGTCTTTGCACTATAACACATAAGATGTTATTTGCTCATTAATTTCACTAGCTACGGCGTCCTTCACACCAAAACACAATAATATTTGCACCTATCTACTTTTAAGCACAAAAACGCCGCCGTGGTACCGTAGTACCTAGCCGATATCCTGTGCAAAATATTCATACACTTAATATTTAGACGCTCCCTGAGACATCTTTTAGTTTATAGCTTGACGCGTTAAATACACACGCTTTTGACGTCTTGAAGCCAAGCTATGTGGGAATATAATTAAGGGATTTTAGTGACGCAGTACATGTTTGACACTTGGTTCTATCGCTTATTTTTCTTTTGCAGTTGTGATATGTGTTATCAGTCGTATAGTGTATTTAGTTCCCTTTGTAGACGAAAACTTGTAATACTATATCGTATATAAATGAACACATGAAGTCTTGTTTGCTATCAGCTAAACATTAAAATAATCCTGTATTTCGTTCACCACAATTATTTATCTGTTCATATTTGTTCTAATATTTATTATTTGTTTCCCGGCAATGTAATGCCTCCGGATATTTTACAGTTGAGTCTGTTTCGTTAAACAAAGGCTTTACAAATTCATGCTTTGTAGAGTGTGTGCAGCCGACTGCCGGAACACGTCTCATTGTATGCATTTGTAGAGTTGCAATTGTGATGTTAGCGTTAGTGATCTGTTTGCTTTCCCTGCTATATAATTGTATTGTTATGAAAATCAAAACTTGCTGAATCACTTTTTATGCACTGCAATTATTTCTTTTCTTGTTATTCGGTTATGACAAATTTATAGCGCCGACGGTTTTCCTGAAGATAGAGAAATACCATAGACAACAGACGCATTGTCATCTAAGAGGTTAACATAATGATAGTTTATAGTTCTCACGCAAATCGTCACATTCACAGACAATTCTTCAGAAGACTTCATCAATGACCTAATCGTTAAGTTCTCGGTGTAACGCAATGCAAAACTCTTTTCCTACACACGCTGAGAGGAAGAAGCACGCACCTTAGCACCTGGAGTTACTAGAGGACTAGCGGGGGCCCCCAGCTGCAGACCATCGCGCCTAGGAATCTCACGTACGTCGGCGTATTATTTAGCCATAACTGATTTCGCAATTTTAATAATATAAATATTTTCCTATGCACACGACCATACACACTTAATTAAAATTTAGTTTCAAACACGTTTCATCCTTAAGGTATTCATATTAACAGATTTTCAATCCAATCCAACAGATCCAATCAATAACAATATTTTAATTTTCAATCAAAGAAGAGGGTATAAATATTGATGTTTATTTATTTCCTTATTATTTATTTAGTTGTTACTTTCAACCCTCAACAAAAGATGGATGGCCCAATTTTGATGGGAATTTTAAGTGTTTCAAAGATTCTCATCAAAATTAAAGTTAAAGTTATTTTTCTTAAAGTTACTATATTTTTTTTATGTAATAGCTAATAAAAAGCTCACATAATGCCTTTGTTTATTTACGGTATGTGCGGATTGATGAATCTACTGTACTCTATAACTCTTGTGTTTTTACTTATTTATTTACATTTTTGTGACTTACTTTTGTAAGGCATTTAGTTTGATTATTTTTTTTTGCATAACTTTGCATATAGTGTAATTGAATTGATTTATAAATTGAAAACAGGAACTTGCAACTTATCTATTTTGAAAACAGCAACCTTAGAGTTTCTTGCTCGTTCTTCTCTAAGGAAGTCTGCCTTTCGGATGAACTGGAATTAATGACGTAGTTCAAGTGTTATTTTACCTACCAAATAAATTATTTTTGATTTGATTTATAAGGCTGGCCCTGACAGACATACTTTATCTTTTACTTCCGACAGTTAACGGTCCCTTAATAATCAATCGCCATCCTATATTTATGATGAGAGATTAACATTTCAATTCAGTTCCTTCGTTTACCATTTCAATAACCGATTAATACAGAGTTCTATATAATCAACCGTCTTCAATAAAGGAGGAGGTTCTCAATGCGTCTGTATCTTACTTCTTTATGTTTGTTACCTCAGAACTTTCGAATGGGTGAACTGATTTTGATAATTCTTCATGTTGTAATAATTTGATTGGCTTTTAGATAGTCTAATATTTTTCGCTTAATTTTTCTTAGGAGAACTCTAAAAATAAGTTGATTATCAAGTTGTACAATAACCCGCAATTTTATTTTATCTTTTTTGTCCATATTATTATATCGTTTTGGAATAATTTTTTTTGAAGTCGGTTGTTATTTGTTAATTTTTTTTTCTGTATAACTTATAAATAAGCATTAATATGATAAGGAATTTGTAAAAGTGCTATATTAAATAAAATGTTACACCATAGAACCTTGATACAAAATAATTCTAAAGCAACTCTTATTTCTCTGACGCAGCGCTTCGTTTTGATAGATGGAAAATAACTTTATTTTTCTGAAAATAAGGGACAAAACGAGCAGGACGTTCAGCTGATGGTAATGGATACGCCCTGTCCATTACAATGCAGTGCGGCTCAGGATTCTTAAAAAACCCAAAAATTCTGAGCGGAACTACAATTGCGCTCGTCATCTTGAGACAGATAGACTTGATAAAGATATTAAGTCTCATTTGCCCTGTAATTTGACTAGCTACAGTGCCCTTCAACTTGTATGATTCACGGCAGAAATAGGCGCCGTTGTGGCACCAATAATCTAGCCAGCTTCCTGTGCAAAGGAGCTTCCAACTGATAAACTTCCAAGATTGTCCCTTATCTATTCAAACTTGCGTGATATTGTTCGCAATTATTTTTCGCACATTGCCATTAATCGCACAAATCAGAGTTGGCGTTCTACTGGAGTCTACTTACGTACGGAAAGCTGAACATAAAACTAGAAATATAATAGACTACTCTAGTCAAGTTATAGCAATAAAGTGGCAGGTCATAACAGGCTCAGTGTCGAGTACGTGTCCACATATATGAAGAACGTGACCAGAATTAAGACGGAGTTGGGTGAACTTTGTTAATTGTTCTTCATTGGACAGCTTCGACAATAATACGATTCATAGCTACAAGTTACGGATCTAAAGAAATGGGAGCGCAATGTTAGCTATTCAAAACCTAAAATTAGATTAGTTTTGGTTAGCTCAGTTGGAAGAGCACTCGAATGGAACGCGAGAGATCGTCGATTCGAGTCCCGCATCGTTCACAAAATTTTGTTTTCAAATTTTATTTGTGTATTTAACTTTAAAAACCCAGAACTTTAAAAACATAACAAATTATTAAGTATACTTTAATTAGATTAGACTAGTTCATAAATAAGATTGGCTGATTTTACGGACAACGGTAGAATTTCATTTTCTTTTATGTATAATAATTTTTACTGTTTAAATTTCATTTTTTTAACCGACTACAAAAAAGGAGGAGGCTATCAATTCGTCGGTATTTTTTTTTTGTATGTTTGTTACCACAAAACGTTCGACTGGGTGAACCATTATAATTTGGTCCAGATTTGACAATGGCATCCATGAGAAAACCATATAAGTCTTAAATTTGTTATACATACGCATAGCAAAGTGGATGATAAATTTACAAATAACTCAATATCGCGCCAACCGATTTCGATGATTCTTTTTTTATTGGAAAGGATTTACTTCTTTAGTTGGTGAGAGTTTAATAACGTTCTGATTAAGGAATCCATGACAAAGTAACGGAACCCTTCAATTCTTAGGAGCAAATTAACGATAGTCAGCCGGATCTTTATAATGCTATCCGGACATTTAACGCAGATGGCGTTCCACGTTCCACGATTCCAAAAATTATAATAATCGTAACTAGTATAAGATTAATTAATTAGATTGTATAAAAATAAACAATTATTTTTATACTTTTAAGTACACATTATATACATTGTTTTGGAATAGTGTTTTTGAAGTCAGTTGTTATTTTTTTTTTGTTATTTTTTTTTAATTTGAACAGTGTTATTACTAACATAAGTGGATAACTAAGGATAAATTGAAGAGCACATGATCATCTAGGATCCTTTAAGTTTGTGACTAATCACCAGTTCAACTTCATCATTTTGTTTATTATAGATGGCTTAACCAACGAGTATAGTTGGATGAGAAGTAGTTACGGCGACTCCTACATCATCAGCGAATCCAATGAAGAGTTGCTGGCCCTTTCGGTAGGTGTACACGCTTTTTTTAAGGAAACCTTAATATTGAATCGTCTTTGAAACACTGCATGAAAGTTTATTTCAAAATTTGGTTGTACGTGGTAGGAATTTGCTTCAAGTCACACCACCATACATACAGAAGGCAAGGATGATTTATTCATTTATTTATTTATTAATAATCAACAATTCTTTAGGCCATTATAGATTACTCATGATATTGACAATATTGTTTTAGTTTTAAAACAAGATGTATTACAGAACGACAGCTGTCCCATGTGTTTCTTATTTACTGTGTGTATATTCGTTTGTGGGTGTGAATGCTTATGTGTATGTTTAGTAGATAATAAATGATAATAAAGTTGTTTGGCGTGTGATATGGACGTGGAACTCAGCATCAAGGTAAAAAAACAGAACCAAGTGATCAAGCCGATAATTTGCATTTGTTGTTGAAAAATCAAAACTTTTTTTTTTGGAATAGGAGGACAAACAAACGTACGGATAACCTGGTGTTAAGTGATCACCGCCGCCCATATTCTCTTGCAACACAAGAGGAATCACAAGAGCGTTGCCGGCCTTTAAGGAAGGTGTACGCGCTTTTTTTGAAGGTACCCATGTCGTATCGTCCCGGAAACACCGCACAAGGAAGCTCATTCCACAGATTTGTAGTACGTGGAAGAAAGCTCCTTGAAAACCGCACTGTGGAGGACCGCCACACATCCAGATGGTGGGGATGATATCCTAATTTGTGCGAAGGTGGAATTCGGCGGCAGGAATCAGGTTGAACAGCTCTTCGGAACACTCCCCGTGATAAACGCCAAGTGATCCAGCCGTTCACAGAACACTGGGTCCCCGACAATTTGAGCTGCTCTGCGTTGCACGCGGTCAAATGGATCGAGCTGATACTGTGGTGTGCCAGACCAGAGATGACAGCAATACTCCATGTGTGGCCGGACCTGCGCTTTGTAGAGCGCTAGAATATGGGCCGGCTTAAAGTATTGCCGTGCTCTATTCATGACGCCCAGCTTCTTCGAAGCCAATTTGGCTTTGCCCTCCAGATGGCCACAGAAATGGCAATCGCTCGAGATTTCGAGACCCAGTATTCCGATACTAGGCGAGGCTTTAAGGGAAGTGTTATCGAAGAGCGGTGATACGACAAATGGGGTTTTTTTTGTGTTTAACGAGCAAACTTGAGTCTTCTGGGGTTTAAATTGGACAAGGTTCAATTTACCCCATTCCGCTACCTTCTTGAGAGAGGACTCGATAGAAGACACAAGTTTCTCCCGGCACTGGTCGACGTTTTTTCGAGAGAGACCTGCATGGCCCGTGTCTACGGCATCACCAGTGCTGTCGTCTGCATAGCAATGTATGTTGGAGGTGTCCAACATATCATTGATATGCACAAAAAACAGCGTGGGAGATAGCACACAGCCTTGGGGCACTCCAGCGTTCACGGGCTTGGGATTCGAGCAAAAACCGTCGACAACGACTTGTATGCTGCACCTAGTGAGGAAGCTGGAGGTCCACTTGCATAAGCTCTCGGGAAGCCCAAATGATAGAAGTTTTGAGAGGAGCGCCTTGTGCCATACACGATCAAAGGCCTTCACTATATCCAGGCAAACTGCCAGGCCTTCCCCCTTGCTTTCGATAGCCGCCGCCCATCTATGTGTTAGGTATACCAGAAGATCACCTGCCGACCGACCATGGCGAAAGCCGTATTGTCGGTCGTTGATCAACTGGTGACCCTCTAGGTGTACCAGAAGTTGGCGGCTAATTATGCTCTCCATGATTTTGGAGAGCAGGGAGGTTGTAGCAATAGGCCTGTAGTTTGCCGGATCCGAACTGTCTCCTTTTTTTGGATCGGATGGACAAGGGCTGACATCCATGAGTCAGGGACAACGCCTTTGGAATAAGAGTGCTGGAATAAACGCGTTAGCACCGGCGTCAACTCAGGGGCACACGTTCTAAGCATGATTGGAGAAATGCCATCCGGCCCGCTCGACTTCCTGACGACCAACGAAAAAAGAGCTCGCCTAACAGTTTTCTATCTGAACTGTACTTCAGGTATAGAGCTCTGACACGGCTGGATGGTTGGCGGTGTTTTTCCGTTGTCGTCAAGAGTCGAGTTGGAGGCGAAAAGAGCGCACAGGAGATCGGCTTTCTCTTTTGCCGTATGGGCCAGGGTGTCATTCCTCATGTGCAACGGCGGCATGGACGGCTGGTTGAAGTTACCGAGAGCAGCTTTCGACAACGACCAGAACTTGCGTGTTCCGGTCGGGTAACTGGAAAGCTGCTCGCCGATTTTGACGACGTGCTTTGACTTCGCAAGGGTGATTTGCCACTTAAAAAATCTGGAGGCACGGTTATATTTCCTCTTAAGAACTTTGCAGTTCGGATCCTTTGTGCCCAGCGCCGCAACCCAATATCGATACGCCTGTTTTTTGCAGTCAGATGCTGCTTTAACTGACGCATCGAACCAGGGCTGTGATCTGCCACCGATCGGTACTACAGAGCTTGGTATAAAAATATCCATGCCCTGCAGTATCACATCGGCTACTGCAACGGCGCAGGCACTCGGATCATCCGAAGGGAAACAAACCGTGCCCCAAGGGTAGGATGCAAAAAAGGAACGCAATCTATCCCAATCTGCTGACTTGTAGTGCCAAACGCGGCGGGTCGCTGGTGGTCTGCGACGTTGGCGTCGGATGGGCACTACACTCCTGACCAGGCAATGGTCGGTCGTTCCGAGAGGGGCGCCGACAAAGACCTGATAACCGTCGGGATGTGTAGTCAGCAGAAGATCTAATAAGGACGGCATGTGGCTATCCACATCCGGTAGCCGCGTTGGCGACTCAACCAATAGGGACAGACCATACGCCAATGCAAAATTATGCACAGATCGCCCTGCGTAGTCTGTACGTGATCCAAGCCATTCAGCATTGTGCCCGTTGAAATCACCCAAGACTAAGATTTCTGCGGAGGGGATCTGTGCATGCACGTCGTCAATTGCCGTTTGAACGCAGCCCATGAGGTGATTGGTTTCTGCGTTACCACTATGGGACCTATAGACGCACGCATAGATGCGGACGCGGTCCACTAAATCTACGCGGAGCCAGAGAGTAGACAGGTCCCTACCCTCAAAATTGCCGAGACGGCGACAGCAGATATCCTCCCTAACGTACACACATACCCCGGCATGAGGCATAAAATTGTGCTCAATTTTGTACCCTGGGTACGATAAATATAACGTATCGCTAGGTCGAGATATCTGCGTCTCCGTAAGGAAACACAAGGCCGGCTGCGCCGTCTCAAGGTGGTGGTGGACGGCGTTTAAGTTGGAGTGAATTCCTCTGATGTTACATAAGTCCACATAAAGCGTGGAGCGGGATGCCGTGGTGTTACTGCCTTGTTTGTCCTTGGTCATGCGCGGTACTGTGCCCTCCCCAGAATACGAGGGGCAGCCCGGTCGCGAATGCTCGGGGAGGGATTCTCCGGCTCTACAGGAGCCGGTACCCTCCTGGGGTAATTTATCTTTTGTAACCGCTCTCATATTTTCTTTTGGAGGGAAGGGGTGGGAGGGCGGGGGAATGGCCTCCGGTTCTCGACACTAACCTATGCGAAACATAGCGGCACTAGGCCATTACTTCACGCCGGTATTCTGTGCGAGTGTGGTAAGTAATCCGGACGAGTCTGGCCCGTTTGTGCTGACGTAAAAAGACGGTAGCGTGACTCTCCCACTTTCAATAAGCCCGTAGTCGCCTCTTACGTCACCCTAGGGCCTGGGACTACCCTATTCTTTTTACGCCCCGGGGAAGCACAGGGCAAACTGCAATAAAATCTTACGAGATGCCTTGATTATTCATTGGAACTTATTTATTACATTTCTGTTATACATAGAAAACATAAAACATAACCTAAACACAAACGTACCGGAAGACGCAGTGCCCCCACAAGATGGACTGACGATCTGGTCAACAAAGCCGGAATGCGTTTAATGAGGGCAGCGCAGGACCGATCGTAGTGGAAATCTTTGGGGAAGGCCTTTCTCCAGCAGTGGACGTCTATCGGATGATTATGATGATGATGATGATAGAAAACAAAAGTTATAATTAAAATAAACGAAATACACGACTTAGTAACCTGTTCCTTGAAGTCGATTTTATTAAATATTTTTGTCACTTCAGAACCTACTGGAATTAACAGAAAAATTATTATCTACAGGTTGATTAAAAATAAATTAAAACCCATTTTTTTACATTTGCCAGTTACATATGAATACTCTTGAACAGTAAATGCCATATACTAATTTATTTCCTTAAATAAATACCTTAAGCTCAAGAATGCAGTGTTACTACTTCCAACACATCAAATTCAACTGAATTGTATAAATCCAAATGAAGTTTCCATGTCTTTTTTTAATTTTTTTTTTTTTGAGAGGAGGAAATACGGTTACGTATTTACGCCCCGGGACGGAGCGTAATATGTCGGACTCGAGTGTCCGCGTAAGCGGACACCCCATACCGACTAAAACTCCTCTGTGCTGTTAGCAGCCCTGGCTTTCACAGCGAAGTAGGACGTGGGCCGTGGAGGCCGCAAAGACTACGCAACAACAGTCGCGGGGCGTCTCCTAAGGAGACTCGAACCTCAGACCGGCTGTGTGCTTGTGGGAAGGAGAGAGAATGAAAATGAAGATGAAAGATGAAAAGGTGATAAGAACACACTCGCCGGCGAGTGTGGTGATGTTTTGTGTAATGTATGTAAGTGTGTATGTATGTGTTTATGATTATATGTATGTGTGTTTGTATGTATGTACGTAGTGTAAATGTTTGTGTGCATGTATGTTTGTGGAGTGTGTTTGTGATTGTGTAAGTGGTGTATGTCAGTCCGTGTGTGAGCGAGTGTAGTGAAGCGGTTACAGGACGAGGACTAACGTCTCGTCGGGTATCAAAACAATGTGTGGTGTATCTAGGGTGCGGGCCGCTGGCCATCGTCAGAGCGACGAGTGCCAGTGGTTTGCGGTGGTTGACCGCGCCTACGCCTGCGAAGGCGGTGTGTGCGTGTCTGTGTGGGTGTCGCGTTCGGGATGGTGATGTCGTCATTAGGGTCTACCGTTACGTGTCTGGGACGTCTTATTGGGTTGAGACTATGGTGAAGGCGGGTGTACCCGCATGCCTTCCTAACCAAGATGTTGGGATGGTTAGGCGCCTTGTCAAAGAAGCGTCGCGAGATCTCTTTAATGTGTTGAGTTATCGTCGGAAGCTCTAGGTCGCGGTGAAGGTCAACGTTTCGGATGAACCACGGGGCTCCGGTTGCCATGCGCGTGAATTTATTTTGAACTACTTGCAAACGACGTAAGTAGCTCGGTCGGGTGTGCGCGAAAACGACGCTTGCGTATGACAGTATGGGCCGTACGATGGTTTTGTACAGCGTCACTTTGTGTTTGAGCGGAAGCTTGCTTCGCCCACACACAAGTGGATAAAGGTGACTGAGGACAAATCGGGCTCTATTGCATATCGTATCAATATGTTTCTTGAAGTTCATATTGCTGTTGAACGTGACTCCTAAGTATTTGTAATCCTTCACCCACGGTATGGGTGTTTCATACAATTTAATGACGTCGGTCGGTCGTTTTTTAGCGCGGATGCTATTCACGTTACTGAAGAGTACCGCTGCACTCTTAGTGGGGTTCACTTCAATTCGCCATTTTCTGAACCAGTTGCCTAGTTCATCGACGGCGGCTTGAAGCACTTTAATGTTCCTGCTCAAGGTTGAGCGGTTCAATAGAGCGGAGCCAAAGTAGAGTGCCGTATCGTCAGCGTACTGAGCGAGCTGGACACTCGGAAACTTGGGAATGTCGCTCGTGAAGAGCGAGAAAAGAGTGGGAGAGAGGACTGAACCCTGTGGCACGCCAGACCTGATGGGTCTGGGTGAGGATAGGGTGCCCTCTACTCGATATCGGAAGGAGCGATCAGTAAGGTAGGCTCGTATGATGCGCACGAGCCTGTCTGGCACTCCCAGTTGATACAGCTTGAATACTAAGCCGTTGTGCCATATCTTGTCGAATGCCTTCGCGACATCGAAAAACACGGCTGCCGTGGTAGCGTGAAGTTGACGCCGTACGAGAATGTACTCGGTGAGTCGGTGAGCCTGCTGGGGACACGAGTGAGCGGTTCTGAATCCGAACTGTATGTCGGGTATCAGGTTGAGCTCCGCGATGTAATGATTAAGACGCGCGAGGACTAATCTTTCGTAAAGTTTCCCGATCGAGTTAATTAAGCTAATAGGCCTATAGCTACTCGGATTAGCTTTAGGTTTATTGGGTTTTGGGATACCGATAACAATGGAATCCTTCCATTGTTCGGGGAACGCGCTATTAGACAGTAGAATATTAAAAATGGTAACCAATAAAGTAATAAGAGTCGAGGGTAGGATTTTAAGAACCCTATTGTTTATAGTGTCGGGCCCCGGGGCCTTCTTGGAGTGAAGCTCCTTAATGATTAGCTTCACCTCTTCGTAAGAGGTGGGTTTTATTACATCGCCTGAAGGGCTAAGAGCGGAGCGACGTTCAACTTCACGATCAACTTCGTCAACGTGTGTCGGGTCGGCTGCTGCATTTGGAGAGCACCGACTCTCGAGACTATCGGCGAGGCATTCAGCCTTCTCATCGTCATCGAGCGCCGGCTGCAGTCCTGGTCTGTCCAAAGGAGGCATGACAGTGGACGGTTCCTGTTTGAATGCGCGAGGCAGCTTCCAGAAAGCCACATGTGATGGCTTAAGGTTGCCGAGCAAGCGGTCCCAACGTTCGCCGCGGAGTTCCGCGATACGTTCCCGTACCACCCGCTGTAGGTAGCGGAGGTGGCGCCTATTCTCGACCGACGGATACCTATCGTAAAGTCTAGTGGCTCTGTGCTTCTGTGTGAGTAAGTTCCTGACCTCTGGAGGCAGGTTTAGGCGATGCGGTTGCATCGTCGGAACCTGCCTGGAGCAGGCCTTGATCCTATTCTGTATATGTGACGTCACATGAGAGATAGCACTGTGAGCCGTGTCGACCGAGTCGATGACGTCCGGTATAAGGTCAAGGTCGTCGGACTTGATAGACTCGAAATCCTTTTCCAGCCGTTGCCAGTCGATCACTGTTTTCGTCGGTGGTTGAAAGTTAACCGGTGGGCCTAGATTTAGGACGACGGGCCGGTGGTCTGACTCTAATTCGTGAAAAACCTCGATTGAATTTACATTGAGCGTTACGTTCTTAAATAACGCAACGTCTAGAATGTCGGGTCGATGCGCGACGTTATCCGGATAATGTGTTGTTTCGTCGAGTGCTATTACTGAAAAGTTCAGCGTGTCTGTCAGCGAATCTAATAAGATTCCGTTTCTATTTGTGGCTCTACTGTTCCAGCTGGAGTGTTTGGCGTTAAGATCGCCGCCCACTATGACTGCAGCCCTGTGGCCGAGTAATGCTTCTATATCTGTGTCTAATACTTGTTTGTTAGGCGTAAGATAAGCTGAAATAACAGTGATCGGCTGGTGATTCGCCATACTGACTCGGATGGCAGATGCCTCGATGTTAGTGAGGACCGGAGGATCTATAGGTATGCAGTGTAGAGACCTTTTAAAATAAATGAGGGTACCGCCCATACGGGTGGTGCGATCATTCCTGACTAAGTTATAATTAGCGATACGCGGATCGCGTATACGTGGTTTTAGAAATGTCTCTTGCACTAAGAATAGGTTTAATTGATGTTCGTGAGCGAACTCCTTCACCAAGTCTAGTTGTGGCTTAAGGCCTTGGGCGTTAAAATACGCTATACGGAGCGTATGTTGTTTAACCCGTCCGCTTGCGTAATTAGGCATCGCGAATGTTTTTATACTTCTTTTTTTTTTTTTCATTTGTTTGTCTTTCTGTCAAAACGAGTGAATGTTACGTAGAACTTCAATACATTGTACGACTCGTGTGTCACTCAAATATCGAGTACTGTACCCTGCATTTTTCTTGGTCGTAACAGTTTTATATTCAATTCCTAGCTATCGTCCATTAGAGACGTATATTTTATTCGTAATAGGGCGGGCGACCAAAGCGCGGTGCATCTATGATTTAAAAATTCTGGGACTGAAAATGCTTAAACCAACTTGTTTGTTATTTGCGGACGACCTCAAGCTCTCTCTGGCTGTGAATGGCGAAAATTACTGTGTGATGCTGCAACAAGATATAGACAGAGTGTTGAAATGGAGCTAGGACAATCTATTGCTGTTTAATAGATCAAAATGTACAGTCATCACTTTCTCTAAATTACGGGCCCCTATTTGTTATAATTATAATATGGAGGGGATACTAATGTCGAGAGTTTCAGATGTCAGAGATTTAGGAGTCAGGTTAAACACTGAGCTTTCGTTTCGTGATCATATTATACTTTGTTGTAAGAAAGCTTACAGAAATTTGGGTTTCTTGCTTCGTACCGTTAGTGCTTTCATTAACATAAGCGCTATTACAGCATTATACAACGCGTTGGTAAGGAGTCAACTGGAAAGTAACGCAGTCATTTGGGCTCCACAAGAGGCTAAATATAGTCTTATGTTAGAGCGGGTACAAAACAAATTTATTAGATTGTTATACATGAGGCTTTATGGGGTTTACCCATTAATGTACCTTACACTATTTGTTTTGGGTATGGTCGGATACAATGAAATAAGGTCCAGAAGGGAATAAGCGCTTGTTCTTTTTATTTTTAAAATAATAAGAGGCAAGATATTTAATGCGGACGTATTAGGACAGGTGAATCTTCGAGTGCCGGACCGGTACGTGTGGCGTAGGCGTAGGCCGTCACTGCTGGTACGCGCGCTTGATACACTTAACGACGTGGCCGAACGGATCGACCTGTTTTGTTGCACTCTGAGTGAACTCACAATGATTCCATTGTGGGCTATATGTTATGATAGTAATACATAATAAGTATAAGATTAGGTTTCATAAGTATTATATATTGTAAGATTAAGTGTATCTCTATATTTTTATTTTTTAATTAATGCTCATTTTAAATGTTACATTATTTTTAAGGTAACTGTTACCCTAGCCCATTAGGAATATTCCTGTAATGCTAGACGTAAGTGTTGTAAATAAATAAATAATAAAATAATAATAATAAAACTTTTTTTTTGTAGCTATGCTTTATAAATGCTACAGCTGCGATTAAGTAGAACCTGCCAAAGAAAATATACAAAGATATAGCAACATATAATATTATGTTGAAATAATTGTGTGGTAAAGGTTCATCATCATCATTCATTATTTCAGCTGGAAGTCGTCCACTGCTGGACAAAGGCCTCCCCTAAAGATCGCCATGCCGATCAGTCCTGCGCTGCCCTCATCCAGTGTATTCCGGCGATCTTGACCAGATCGTCGGTCCATCTTGTGGGGGGCCTACCAACACTACGTCTTCCGGTACATGCTCGCCATTCGAGGACTTTACTGCCACTTCAGTTTGGCAACCAGGGCTATGTATGTGACTTTGGTTCTCTTACGGATCTCCTCATTTCTGATTTGATCTCGCAGGGAAACTCCGATGACTATCATCTACATTGCCCGCTGAGCAACAGTGAGCTTCCTCATAAGGCCTATAGTTAGCGACCACGTCTGTGTTCCGTATGTCATCACTGGCAACAGACATTGGTAAAAACCTTCGTCTTCAGACACTGTGATATTTTGGACGACAATATTTTACGGAGCTTAAAAATATTAAAATATATAATATATATCTGTAAAAATAATCGTTTAATCATAATCAAACAGATTTTTCTTTTCATAACTTTTGTCAAACAATATTAATCAATTGTATATCATCAATTATATAATTTAAAAAAACTAGTTGCAATTTAATTGCAATTAATTGGGATTTGTGATTACCGCGGCTGCGCTCGGTCTGATTAATGCTACTACTGCTGTTATGAAATATCCATTCCATTTCGGTTTCGGTTTCGGTTCCAAATGAGATGATAATCAGGAGTTGAAGGAACATCCTTACTAATATTATAAATGTTAATGTCAGTTTGTTTATTATTCTTTTACATCGACGCTACTGAACCCATCTAAAATATCGAAATTGGTCCAACCATTTAGAAAGTAGTTCAATTGTGAATCTAAACCATTCTCGAATCCACTTAAACACACACAGAAAATTTCATTCAAATCGGTCCAGTCGTTTAGGAGGACTTAACTGTCAACACACGTACACAAGAATTATTAATACTCGTATATAAAGATTAGCTAAATGTTTTATAACCTTACTTACCGTGTGGTTTGTACCGCAAGTGCATACAATAAAAGGTCTTCTTCATCTGAATCAGACTCTTATGTTAAGAACGATAAAGATATAACCACAATTTAAATTCCAGTAAAAAGATGGTGAAACTTCAGCAAGCATGCATCAACAAAATATGAGAGACGGTTCGCGTCATAGTCGTGTAGGTGTGAACGTATAGATTCGCGTCATGGACGCTCCCACATCGCGTCCCGCTTACTTGACGGGCAGGTGTGGCCGTAGCTTTAAGCATTAGCAATAGCACTAGGTTTCATGCCAGAGGAGCATACAATAATTACATACTGCGTTTGTTAACAGTTACAGAAACTGTGTATAAAATGTAACTATATTAATTATTAAATACAAACGTCGAGAATAGTACTAAGCTATTTATTCAAAGGCTGAAAATAATTAATGACGCAGCTTTTAAATAATTTGCATGAATTTGTTGAATTATAACGTAGATGTCCCAAGTAGCTCATTAATTGTATTAATGTTGTTTTGTTACGACATTAATTTAAATAAATTGTGATCTGATAACTTAAGTAGTTTTAAGACTTAAATTATATTATATTATAATTAAATTTATTTATCTTTGTTAGCATAGCTGACTTTATATTTTAAATATCCAAATTAATAATATTTTAGATTAATTTAGAAATTTTTTCAGTGGATTTTATATTGTTATGTAATATTATATTTCTTATTCTTTGCGTGTTTTTTTCTAAACTTTAATAATTTATATTCTTCTGTTTTAGTAATAAAAGAAAATCATCATCGAATAAATAAGTTATAAAAGTAATATCGAGGATGAAGAATTTTGAATTGATTTAAATTCTATGATTCTTGTTTCTTCATAAATGATCGGATTCTGAAGCAAATCAGAGGAGTCTTGATTTTGAACAAGCCTCTATAGTATTTTACAAAAGGTCTGTAGTCACTATATATTTATGTAGGGTAATCATAGCAAGCAATTTATATATTATGCTAAGAATACTTCTTGTAATATTCTGAAAGCATAAAACTTAATAAATTCTTGTAATCCTTGCCAATCTCTCAAACAACAATCAAAGTCACCATACTCCAAATGATTGCGAAACTGAAGTGGCAGTGGGCAGGGCATATAGTTTGACGGACAGATGGCCGATGGGGCAGAAAAGTCCTCGAAAGGCAACCACGTACCGGAAGATACAGTGTTAGTAGGCAACCCACACGATGGAGCGACGATCTGGTCAAGATCGCCGGAATATGTCTGATGAGGGCAGCGCAGAACCGATCGTCGTGGAGATCTTTGGGGGAGGTCTTTGTCCAGCAGTGGACGTCTTCCGGCTGATGATGAAATTCACAACTTAAAAGTATTTTTTTCGATCAGGCACAACCTGACAAAACTGTACCATAGCGTAATAAAGGACTTCATTTTCGGTGGGTAAGACATGTAGATAAAATGAAAATCCACTGTCAAACGAATTTATATATTTAAAATTACATCATTGACGTACAATAAACAACCAGACTCACAATTAAGATTAAGAATGGTATGAAGAAAAACTCTGCCTACGTGTCCATTTAGTAGATTTTTAATTCAGTTGTGCTATGACCGCGCTTTGAATACAACGCCACGCAATGACGTGTTGATTGAGGAACTGCTGAAATAACAGTATAATATCCAAACTTAAAAAAGATGATTGTCGTATTTTAAGTATGTGACCGTTTAAATTATTGATGTCTATAATCATTTTGCATAATAATACATCGCCGACAAAATTTGAAAAAGAGATGGACATCTCCATGATTTCGGGATCGTTATCAATTTTTCAGGCTATAGAAAAGTTTAACTAATACATTTCATCACGCAACAGCGAACCACCGTTTGCATAAATTCAAATTCAAATTCAAAAACACTTTATTCATGTAGGTCACGGAAATGACACTTATAAATGTCAAATAAAAAAATATATAAAAATATTTTTTCTTATTGAATTTACCGCTACTTCGTAAAGGGAAGCTAATGAGAAGAAGTAGCAAGAAACTCATTGCCACTCTTTTAAGTCAAGATATACATTTTAATTGTTTTACAAATCATTTCAATTACAATATATGCAAAGTGACGCAACAAAAATACTCAAATGTCAAAAACTGAAAGGCTTAAAAAAATTATATATCTTGGTAGGGATGTTAAAATAGATTTGGCCGCGGCAAGAAAATATAATTTTCATGAGTACCGATTTTTACCGAGTTACCAATTAATTACTTTCCCAACTACGCGAAGAAATAAGCATTAGACTAAGATATTAAATTCACAGGGTATTAAATACACATAGTTTTTAAAATTAATAATTTTGGAAACCGTCATTCTGTATACTTATATATATCGTGTAACGGTACTAGATCTGACGCTCTTGAGTAACTCTAGAAAAATCTTACGCTTAGTTCGAGTCTTGCTTCAAAACTTTTGCGTTTCAAATGTATACCTGAAAATCTGTCCAACATCAGAAACTAACTCATGTTTCTGTAGAAATATACAGCCCGAAGTAATCACATCACATGTTGCATGCAACATAGTCTATAATAAGAACATTTGATATATTTTCCATCGATTTATTTTTAAACTTCAGCTTTTCAGTTTTTTCAAGAAAATACCTAGTCTTGCCATAAATACTGAAATAAAGAAAAACAATTTTTTGGATATAACATTATTTTATTACTTTAACAGTGTGTTAGTTTTGTACATAAATATAAAACAATTTAAAATATAAAAAAAGCTTATTCGAAGTGGAAGTTCGATCCATTGGCTGCAATACAGTACTTTAAACGTTAAGGCCATTTATAAATAGAAGCACGCCCCAAATTATTCACTCGTAAGGATAGTTTTAGGGACTCCAAATTATCATGGCATTTACAGCGAGCAGTACTCTATAAAACTGACCATAACTCATAATCCAGTGGATTAAGATCGGATTAAGATAAGACGACGGCCAGTGTTCAACTCTGATGAAGGCCGAAACGTTCGTTTCCAACGAAGACTACGTAGATCGAGCTTAATGACCCGCCGTCGAGTCTTGCTGGAAGGACCATTCTTGGTTATTGAACATGGTGTTGTTAAGGGGCTACTACCTTCTCAAGAATGGTATCTTGATGTACTTGTGCCGACTTTTTTCACAAAAGTATGACTCAGTCACTCCTTCACAGCTAATACCCCACCAACCCATTACTGAAGTAAATAGTGCCCATGTTGCACTCTGTCGACTAATCGGAAAGCTAATTTTGTTTACTAAAATGTTGCTGAATTATAAAAAAGTTCTCATTTGTAAACAAAATTTTTCTGCGACCTTCCTTTGTTTCAGTAGTTGTCTTTTTATCTTTTCACCCTTTTATCTTTTACCAGTATGTCTCTTATAGGCAGCAAGTCCTAAGTCATCTTTTAAAATACGCGACTTGGTTCTAGATGCTATCTTCATCTGCTGAAATAAAATCTTTTGCTTTTGGACAGGGATTCTTCGGATTCTTTTCCTTACTGCTTTGACCACCTTTTTCGTATGTCGTGGACGTCCAGATCATTTTCTGTCACAAACAAAAGAGGTCTCGTTGTACCTGTTAACAGTCCTGTACACAAACATTTTACTAATACCAAGCGTATGGAGAGATTTAAAAATTTCATTTGGCTATATACCTACTTTGTGTAATACATTCACAACGATTCGATTCTCTTTATCACCCCACACCATTTAAATATCGCGAAATATTGTACAATGTATTGGTGCCAAAATAAGAAAACTGAACGATGAACAATGATATAAAAATTACAGATTCCAAATTCAAATGTAATATTTTGTTTATTTTTAAATGTAACAGTTTTTATGGCCAGACTAAGTATATTATTCCATGAAGTGCATTTGAAAGAGCTTAAAAGAGGTAAGATTAGACCCTATATACCTACACCAATAGACTCATAATATGACCTCGTATTGCCTATTCCTGTCTATTATTGCCTGTCTTCGTATTTGATATTATTTTCATCAGTAACTGCAGCATAATTTACCATAATATCTTAATGTTTGGTTAGGACTATAATAATATGTACAGCACAGTGTTTCTCAAACAAGTTCAACTAAAATTATGTTGTAGAATTGGAACATCAATATATATTTCATTTTATAAAGGCTCTTAAAATTATTACAAATGAATACTTGTATAAGTATTATTATTAATTAAAACATTAATTTTTTATTCAATCAGTATAATAAATCAATTTTCATTGAGAATTGGCATTCTTTTGGATGTATTTCAACAAGCAGTCTGTTGAGGTGTGTGAGGCTAATTATAGATAATTGTATAGTAATAAATATGGTAACTATTGCTTATAGATCCAAACTGACTTCACCCGGACGAGAGTTACATATCTGCGCGTGATCAGTTAAGTTTTATTTAGTACCCTCAAAACAAAGTTCGCAGTGCGCCTTAAGAAGTATTCACTTCAAAAAATTTCTTGCTTTTAATTTTTTTTATCACACAATACTAACTCATTCATTCTTCGGCAGCGAAACAGCAAAGCAGCTGCTCCAGCACCAAGTGATGTAACATTTGACATGAGAAGGAGCCAGAGTGTCGACGCAAGTCGCGTCCCACACCAGTTTCTCCTTGCCAAAGCCACACAAATCGTTTAATGAAATTTATTACAAAATAGCCTGAGGGCGGTCCCAATCTGTGTTATAATTAAGAAAGTCATTTATGTTATAGTAATCTAAAGATTGTGGTAAACCACACAAACGTTTATTTACAATTCTTTTTAATTTCGTAGCCATTTGTTTTGTACATTTCTAGAGATATGGTTGAAAATGCATATTGGTACATCACCCAACAAAACATACTTGCTCGAATTAACTGAGTAGTAGGCATTGTAAGTTTGTGTTTTTTCCTAGTATTAACAATATGATTTTCCTATTACAGTTTTTAGCAAATTATCTAATGTGCCTAAGAACATATACAACATTATCGAGAAAATATTGAGATCAACTATTCGATAAACTAACGATCAAATATTGAGGTCTTCAGTACTTTAGAGTTCACCCTGTCTATATTAGCTTATAAGGAGAACAGTTCGCTGTGACTAAATTTCATCTAAATATAGATTTAGTAAATACATATATATTATATATTATTAATCGCACAACACTAACTCAGTCACAGTTTTAGGACCGCTGACTTAGCAACAAGCCGCTTCCGTTTCATATGACATGATAGCCGAGTACCACATATCGTAATCAGAAGCAACATGTAATTTGCAAACATCGAAACATGATAATATTATGTGATATGCAACAATAGTTCCAACCAAACATGCTTATATTTACAGCTCCTACAACAACATTTCATTATGAAATTATTGTGTTCGAACATTGAGGTTGTTTGCATTACAATTAGGAATAATTTGAATAGAGACTTCAGTTAACAGGACTTGTTTTAGCTTCAATACAAATTGTGCTTTAAGTGTTCTTTGCTCATTTGAGTGTAAACTGTAGCTTTTTGGTTTCAAATATATAATATGGAGACAAAAATTAGTGTTTTATAGCTGTAATTCTTCTAATAGCTCTAAGTGTATTTATATTTTAGGTTCTGATAAAGTTAGCGAAGTATTATGTAAAACAAATTTTAAGTAATTTGATAATTTTCTCCATCTCTCATAATTTTCTCACCTCCATTTGTATTATTTACTCTTGTCTGTGTCTTGTTAACAAGTTCAAAAACCTGTTAATTCTTAAGGCTCCTGAAAAAAATTAGCGATGGAACATTCATTTTGGAATGCCGTCTATAAAAATGATCGGAGTCCTACTAGACCAGGGTCGATAATTTTTGAAACTAAAAAAAAATACAGTAGGATGAAACCCATTGGTAAAGGACGAGAATATAACAAAAATTAAGGGAAAAATAAATTACGGGCGATCTGAGGTCGGGAAGTGGTAAAGGGGGGGTGTTTTAGGGTAAAAAACGGTTTATCTCGATTTCCGGCAAAACTACAAGTCCTGGCAAAAAGTTAATCGGCAAAGTTGTAGGTAATAAAGAGATCTACAACTTTTGTAATTACACTTTTTTCACCTCAAAATTTGGGTGAAAAATTCATAAAACCAAGTTTATGGTTTTTTATTTATATCTTTTTCAAAAAAAAATTTTTTTCTACGAAGCTTGGTGAAAACTTACCTTATTATGTCCCAAATACACTGTAATTTATTTGATTTAAAATATTTATTTTTTCGCCTTATTTTAACTAAATATCAAAAAAGCACCCTAATTTTCGGTCGAAAATTCTGACGTCAAAATATCAGCTTTTTTCAAAAAGTTTGGGGGCTTGCGATGACGGTTCCACACTTGTACTGAACAACTATTATTAATACAGTTGCGAAAAAATGAAACAATTTAATAGAATAATAAAAACGCAATAAACTTAACTAAGTAATCATTTATTTCTTATAAAAGTTATAAGAAATGAAACCTAACCTAACACATTGAATCAAATCATTAAATCCGATATTGAAACAAAGTAGGAAATATTTGCATGAATCATAAAAACTCCTATGATAATTTTTTGTAAAAACTTCGTGGTTGGTTTTTTCTTTTTAATAGACATTATTTTGACAGTTGGGAAAGAGAACGCACGAGTTCCGAAAAGGCAAACAAAAAGCTCGAGTATGTAAAAGCCCACATCCCGAACGCTATACGTCCCTGCAATACACCACTTTTTGAGCAACTGTATTAAAAAAATATTTTCAGTACAGCCTTCGTGTCTGCAAATAGCATGTGCAGCGATTATGATGTTGAATTGTCTAATATGAAATATTTGAGAAGGTAAACTGGAATCGGAGACTCATTGTTGGAATTATACAAAAGTTACAACTCGCAAAATTTCAAATTGAAATTCAGACTTAATTCAAATCGTATTCAAAATCACATATCGAACGTCCAAAACTGCCACCCATTCGAAAAAAATATTTTTTTATGGCAAACTATACCTGTAGATAGTTTCTGTACAAATAGAGAGATACCTATAGACAACAGACGCATTGGTATCTGATTGGCTAATCTAATGCCAATTTACTCTCACGCCGGATAATAACTAACTGTCACCGAACACTGTCACAGTCGCACGCATATTTATTCATCAGTGGTCGACGGCCTATTCGCATCGCATCAAGTACTCGGTCTAACGCAATTCATTCACCAAATTCCGAGCGAACACAGTAACACTCACTTTAGCAACAGGAGTTCCTAGAGAATTAGGGCCCCCAGCTGCATAGACCGAGATGGTCTCTGCAGCTGTGGGCCCCTGAACCTCAGGTATGTCTGTCTATTGTTTCCTCATAACTTATTTTGATTTTTAAAATTATATTATGTTTTTATTACCATATCTTAACACCATCTTTCATACAACAAAAAAATGGGTGATTTTCTGTATAATATGTAACGAAATATTGTTAGTTTATTCATTCAAGTGTATGAATCACATAAAAACTTTAATTTTATTGTATTTAACTGTATAATATCAATGCTTTAAACTTGAACTCTATTTTTAAAAAACAAGCCTCTTTTCGTTGCTTCACTACCATTGTTATTATGAACTTAAGCTGAGATAATTGCAACCACTCAAGCCTCGCAGGAGAATTTCCACTTTGTTTTAATTAGTTTTTCTTTACTTACGTAATATCATAAGAGGTCCCGTAGATTAAAAGGAGGTAAGTATATTGTAATAATAATTAATAATAGAAGTTATCTTATTATATTACTTAATTTACATAATAAAATAGGTCCTTTTGGTATAAAATAAGTATTAAGAAATTATGCATAGGCAAATTTATAAAAAGGCGCAAAAGTATAAATTAGAAGTTTTGACATACTAGCTAGTTTTTTTAATAATAATATGAATTAAAATAAAACTTCTTTTTGAGATTTTTGATTTTTTTTCACACGATAGATGTTTGACTTTCAATTATTTTCAGTTTTTGTAAGAAAGAACACCGAGGAAGACCAACAACTAAGGGTGATTGAATGCGATTCGGATCAAACTACTTAGAAAGAAATTCGAGACATTGTTTGATGTTAGAATACCCGCGTATATAATGACCCATTTTCATCCACTCGGTAAAATAAAACAGATTGTAATGATTGCTAGCTTGTATGTTTTGTACTATGGTAGGTATATTGCTATGGGATTGTCCCATATCATATGCTGCCGATATCAATACCGTCTTTGTGCTGCAGAAGTGGGCTAGTCGAGTTAGTCAGTCTTTTGTGCGGCGTTGTATGTGCTTTAACAACAAGATCTCAGAAAATTTTCCAAACAAATATATTTCGAAATTCAAAAGAATTGTTAAAAAAACGTTAATGTGGTAATGGTAACCTATATGACTTTTTTAATTAAAAAACATATTTGGAATAGAGCGACCGCCCTTAGGCTATTAAATAATACATTTATTATTATTTAACGACGATTTAACATTGTAATCATATTTTTATTAAAAAAAAGAGCACGCTGAGTTTGTTGTGTCAGTTCTTCTCAAGTCTGAAGCATACCTTTTGGAATGAGTGGTTGTTATTGGCTTTCAATAAGTGATATTATATTCTATTTTGAATAAAAATGTTTGAATTTGAATTGACATGGAAGCAGGTCAAGATTAGCAGATAGACCTTAGTTTATCAAAAATACTACGGTAGTGAATGATAATAATTATTTATGAGAATAAATAACCTAATCAAAATTAAAGTGTGTTAGTAATGTTGGGTACTCTGGGACGACTGCCGTACTGCTGACCCAGCAAACGTTCTATTGCCATATTAAGTAATAAAAAAATTCAATAATTAAAATTTTTGGAGCATAAAAAATAAATGACGACCGATTCTCAGACCTACCCAATATATCGTACATATAATAGAAAAATAGATACTGGGTGATTCTCAGACCTACCCGATATGCACACAAAACTTCATACAAATTGGTTAAGCCATTTCGGAGGAGTTTGGTAACAAACACCACGACTGACTCCACTCACCAAGATATTGATGATTCAAGGAAAAATTAACAAAAATTAAATTAATTTACTACTGAAATAAAATATGTCTGGTAACTATGATGTTAAGGAAAAATGTGTTTAACCCGAGGTAAGGACATATCTTGTAATTATTGCGCCCCTAAAACCCCGTATCGTAGATTTCACCAAAATCTATAGAACTAATAGTGTACGCCCTATCCCCTTACAGTGCTGCTCAGGATTATTTATTGAAACTATAATTTTGAGCGTTATTTCATACTTGAAACCGAAGCACTTCCTTTTTACTAAAACACTTTTTAATCGATTAAAACGTGTGTAATTGTATCTTTGTTTTTACATTAGAACAACAAGCGTAAAAGTTACATTTTATTAAGTAAGAAAGTAAGCGCTAAAGCGCGTACACCTTCCTTAAAGGCCGGCAACGCTCCTGTGATTCCTCTGGTGTTGCAAGAGATTGTGGGCGGCGGTGATCACTTAACAACAGGTGACCCGTACGCTCGTTTGTCCTCCTATTCCATAAAAAAATAGCACCATTTGTTGCCTCGGAGGTGGCATTAATATACACAAATCAAAAAAGTCCAAGCAACATGCGTGATATTACAAATTTACCATTTATATTAATTAATTTCAAAGTCTTTATTTACTCAAAGTGCATATGTATGTAAACTTTTGTTGTTATTGATGACATACTGGCTGGTTGTAAATAAAAAATTCGATTATGTTTTGTTTTTTCCTTAAAATTAAATGAAAGGGAATTTGTTTGAATTTAAGTGCGTTTTTATTGCTACATTTAGTCTTGATTTTATAATTTTACCAACCATTTAAATAAAGTTAGCGACAAAATTGAATTGTTAGATACTTTACGTCATGGAGCGACGTCATTTGACGGCAAATGAAATGCAAAGAGCTGTAGGGATTAATCAATCTAAGGTATCTCGGCATTTTGGTATTGATAGAAGTTTGAATTTGTCGTCTTTGGCAGCGCTACAATAATACAAGGGAACCCGCTGAACAGTATTCAGGCCGTAAAAGGAGTACAACCACTCGGCAAGACCGGTACATACAACTGACTGCAAGACGCCAGCCGATGTTAACCGCTCAAGAGATAAGTTTGAGGCTACAAAATTCAATTGGTGTTGATGTAAGTCCCCAAACTGTGCGAAGTCGACTGTATTAGTACGGCCTACGAGCTCGACGCCCACTTAAACTACCCACCGATACGTCACGGGAATCACGCTCGTCCAAATGAATGGTGTAGAGAACGCAGAACATGGACCCAGGAACAATGGGATAAAATTATGTTTTCCGATGAGTCGCGATTCGGGTTTAAGCCATCATCTTGTATCAACAAGAAGGGTGCGAGTGTACCATCGTCCCGGAAATACTGAAAGGCTCAGGTGCATTCAGGAAGTTCATCCATACAGCGGCTATGGTATGGGCGGGTATTATGAAGAACAGACGAACTGAGCTCGTTTTTGTAAATGGAAACATGAACGCTGAAAATTACAATGAGGATTTTCTCAGACCTTATGTCCATCCATTTGCACAAACCTTTGGCTGAGATTTTACGTTAATGCATGACAATGCGCGTTCACATACAGCTCGGCGCACCAGTCAATGCTTGGCAACGGAGAACGTCCGGGTATTGCCCTGGCCTGCACAATTGCCAGACCTCAACCCCATCGATCACGAATGGGACATGTTCCAGAGACGTGTTTTGAAAGACTTTGATGGAGTGAAAACAACCCGACGACATAAACAGTCTCATTAATTCAATGAATAATCGTTGCCGACAAGTTCTGAATAGCAGAAGAGGCCATACTTTGTATTAAATTAACCTATTCTTTCATAATAAATTCATTTTCTTTAGAAATTTCATTTTGTTAATGTTTAGTTGCTGATGTACCTTAGTTTCTGCAGTATATTCTAATATGCTATTTTTACATCATAGGACCCTAAATATATAATTTTAATATTAATAAAATACAACATTATAATGTGAAAAACAATCCTAAAATTTAAATTAGTACATGTTGCTTAGACTTTTTTGATGTGTGTATTTAAAGAGAATAGATTTCTCCCAAAGTGACAGATACGTGAAGTCATTGAAATTAAAAAAAACTCCCAAACTTCAATACAAAACACAGTTTAAAATTATATTAAACCTGGCATCCCATAATCTCTAAATTAAAACAAGACATACCAAAAAAGAAGAGGACATTGTCAGTAGATTTCGCCAAAAATCATATATCAATAGCAAATACCTCAACTTCATAATCACAACTATGGCAAATACTACCTTGACTCATTTCATCTACAATCTCCCTGAAAACGAGATCTGGAAAGGTCTTGAAACGTCAGGTAACTGAAATAGCAATAAAAATGTAATTTTTACGCATAAATCTATAAATTTAAAATCAAAATTACAATTACACGCGTTTTAATCCTTAAAATAGTGTTTTATTTAAAGGTATAACACTCGCGTTAGTCAAAAAAATACTACATCAAATGTTCTTAAGTGCTTCAAGGCAGAAAAACGCTGTTGTGACCTAGCCGGAACCTGTGAACCCACTGAATCACATATCAGTCATATTTAAAAAATAAATTAAAGCTCTTATTTGCTCTATTTTTAAGTGTATAAAATGAAGGTAACAGTTATTTTGGGAAGTTGAGGAAAATTGTTTCACAGGTGTCCTATCAGCTCTATTACAAGTCATTACTGCCCCATTAGGGGATGTTATCTTCAATTTACTGTCATCAAGATAGCGGTACGAGTTACTCTATTGCCAATTGTACAATATAATGTTTTTAGGATATTTAAAAGAATTTTAGGAGTAATTGAAGTAAATTATTTTTATAATTTAATACCAGCTATGCTATATCAATTAGTATGTTCATCGGTATTTATTCCATAAGCTTGTGAAAATAAATTAAAAGGAGATAAAAACATTGTTCTTAGCAATAAATACATAAGCACAATACCTTAGATCAAGTATTGGTCTCCGCTGCGCTCCAACTAGACTCAGATTTGTAATGGATTTTTTTTAAACAAGTGTTCAACATACGTTTCATTTTCTTGTATATAAATAACACCGTAAATCTTTTGCACTTAACACAACAAAAATCGTCACTGCAATTTAATTGGCCTATGTTGTGTCTATTTTGATGTTATAACCAACAAATTATGTTTATTGCTTTTTAAGATACTCTCCTTTACATTTTAAACATTTTTTCATGCGATCGAACCATTTTTTAAAAACTAGAGGACCACAGATCTGAAGGCATGTTTTCTACGTGCTGACTGAACGCTATCACTGCCACTTTGGAATTGGTTAAAGTGAAATCTCTCATCAAAACTTTGATTTTGGGGAAAATACAGAAATCACAGGGTCCTAAGTCGAGGATATGTGCAGGGTGGGTGATGAGTTGTATTTTTTCGGAAGGTAAAAATGACTTTAAAAAAAACGCGATCATTTTTTACCAATGTTTCTCGCCTGCATCACTTTTGTTGGCCTGGTCTCATTTTCATACACCCATTCACAAGATTGTTGATTCGGGTTCAAAACAATAAATCCACGTTTCGGCTTCTGTGACAATGTCATCAGCAGCATTCGAATGTCCGTGGTCGTACTTCATAAGCATCTGTGAACACCATTCCACGCGAGCTCACTTCTGCTCCGCTGTCAGTTCATGAGGGATCCATCGACAACAAAGTTTCCGAATTTTCAATTATTTGTGTAAAAGATTCTGAATTTGGCTAATACCCAATCCCCAATATTCCTCGAATAGTCTCATAGGTAATCCGTGGGTTTTCTTCAATTAGCCGCTTAACAGTAGCCACATTATTTTCGTTGACGGATGTTACAGGGCGCACTTCACGAAATTTGCCATGTAAAAATACCCGACCTCTCTCAAATTCAGCAAACCACCGCCTCACGGTGCTCAAGCAATGTGCTTCTCTACCGCAAGCATTATGAAGACGAGCGACACATTTATTACTAAGAAGGTTGCAACGTTTCAAGAAATATAACATTTGAAATTAAAATAGTTGCGATTAGATAGAAGTGCTAAAATTTTAGTGTTCCCTATGTACATGATGCCTTGCCAAGTTGTTTCTTTCTGCCAACAAATCTTTCCACTTTCACGTCATCGGTCCTCAACCACCGCTTTTTGAATTTTTTTTTTTCGATGATACTAGGCAAAAAAGGCATTAAACGCATTTATTTTCACAAAATAATCGATTTCCTTTAGAATTATTTTTATGTCATTTCTTTGTAGCAAACACATCTACAGGTTTGGAAATAAATGGCGCTCTGAGAGAGAAGAAGCGGCGCAAGAAACTCTCCCAGCATTTTTTTTTTGTACTTTTTTTAATAAAAATACAATAATGTAATTAACAAGCACATTTAGTATTATTGGCAACCAATAAGATATGATTGGGCAAAGCCAATAAGCACAAGTGCTAGACGATTATCCAAAGGTAATCGTCTACACTATAGAAAGGATCATAAAGGAAAATTCTTGCACTTTTTCGCCTAGCGCCATCCGCTAAGCCACTGCCATGCGATAAGGAAATTCATTCCAAAAAAAAAGTGTGTATGTACTTATGCCCGCAAGAACTTAAACTTATTGGCTTAACAAAGCAAAAACCCTGAAAATTATTTATATATCCGGCTATTCTACGTTTGTAGAAAGAACAATATTGCAAAAATCTTGCAAAGATGGCTTTAAAAATTTATGATTAAATAACAAATACGGCTGTATTGGCTTGAAGCCTTTGCCTGTCCTAATAATGGTCGAAGAAACTTTTAGGAACCAACCAAAGGAAGGAAAATTCACCCTGTTACGTTTGTATTACAGTGATGCGCGCGCATCTTAAAATTTCACGCACATAATTTTTTCATAACGCGCCTAAAGAAGTATAAGTTCAAAAAAGGCTATCTCTACGAGATGTGATAAGCAATGAAAGAGGACAATTACCGTGACCCTCAATATTTACAAAACTAGTATATTGATAGAAATGAACTGCAGGTATTTACCGTTCACACAGTATAATATATTGTTTAACTGCCTATAGAGTTGCTCGACGAGTAACATCACAGAGAGCTCATGCAATTAAGTGGATATTGGCTCGCCCTTCAGGCACCAGTTTAATTGATTCAATATCTGCATTTGCATTACGTGAAATTGTCCCTTGTGAAATGCTCGTATCAATTCAGAGTAATGAAATCGTAGCAATTTCATCTCAAGCTACGTAAGCTGTGATAAATAAATTAACATCTACAATAATTGGACGTAATTTCAGAAAAATGTTTTAAACCACAGTTATGTGGAAATTGAGTTAAGAACACAAAACTGGTCACATGATTCATATTAACGGACTGACAAAAAATAGCAGCCTAACTGTCATTCTTTAAATGACATCATGACTTAGTAGCCCAACCCATGTATGGAATACACAAATATTTATAAAACTTTAAAAAAGAATTCCTTCAAATGTGATGGTTGTGGCTTGGAACGTTTGTCAGGAACTACGTCCAATTTGTCCATAACTAACACTTATATTTGCTTATATTCAAAACAGGTATTCACACATATGCATTAGGATATCTTTTAATTTTTACAATTAATTAGATGTTTATAGTAAGGAGCATTTAGTAATAATTGTTCAAATAAGATTTATTATTGGTATAATTGTAGATTCCTTTTTAATTCAATGATCTTCTATAACGTATTCGATAACTTAATGTAAAAGTTGTCTTTTATTAAAATAATCTTGAGGATTTAATAGATATCGAAATTGGTCCATATCCATTTTGATAAATAGCGGTTATAGATATGTTACCAATTAAAATTGGCTTTATATTTTATCTTTCAACATATTTCAATACTTTGTCAGTAACATCTGCTTGCATCTTAATCAATAATTTCCTCATCTCTGCTCTGATTCTTATAGACTTATTAAATACAATATATTCCTCAATAGGACTACTGGCAACTCAAGCGCTGGCAGCTATTCTAGTCAACGGATCACCTTAGCCACCCAATGTGTAAATACTGCCAGTATTATTGGTACGCTTGCCTATAATGATAGTCTTAATTTAATGTAATTAAAGTATTGTAAATATAGTTATAATATTTGTTTTGTTTGAATAAATTAATATGTATACCAATAGACTACACAAAAATGTATATACCGACCAGGACACTCGACAGACCCAAGCTTCTGAGCGACATGGCTATTGAGCTCGTCATTTTGAGACATAAGATGTAAAGTCTCTTTACCGCAGTAATTTCACTAGCTGTCATGCTTTTGCCATATTTTATCAACTTAAATGAATAAAATATAATATTGGATTTGTTTTGCATCGAAATTTATAAGGACAATTCAGTTCAATATAATAAAACATGTTTCATTACCTTATTTTGTTATTTATTTAGATTCACTAGTAGTAATTACAATATAATATTCAAAATTATGCTAAGTTACACAGGTCTTATTACAAGGAAATGCGTTACTACAAGTAAATGCATTACCTTTTAAGGTGATTACTGTAATAAAAAATATGTGTAAAATAGTTAGATAAAATAAGTATAACAACCATTCTGTGAGGTAATGAAATTAGGAAATGTACAAAATTTACCAACCAAGTCAAGATATAGGTACTAAACAAATCAAAAATACATATTATCAAAAATAGAACTACTTAATTGTAAAAATAATTACACAAAACTTAAAATAAATTACTGCAATTAATAAAATTTCTAATTAAAAATATTATCACGTTGAAAACATTCTCAAGACATTTAAGTAAATTGGATCTTATCTTAATCCCAAATTTAATTGTCTATCAACTTTATGAGGGATGTTTAATCTTATCTTCTATTGGTTTGAAATAAATAAGCGACCCTTCGTTATTTGAACTGACAAAAATAGTAAATCATGGCCGCTCTGAGAAATATATATAAAACATTATGTAAATAATATTATTTTAGCAGAGACATTTAATATAAATTGTACAAATTACAATATTTAAACGCTTAACGATCTTTAAGGCAGATACAATTTTTATTAATTCATCTTAACATACCAAGTTAATAATAGTCTGACACAATTACAAGAAATTTCAAAATAATAAAAAGTGCAATTCACTAAGTATACACATTGCAAGAAGTTCAAAATGTGATATATCTACTCGTAAAATATGAATATGTTTTTTTGGACTTCAACTAAGGCTGGTCTTAGTGTTCAACCGACGGTGAGCGCTGACGTCCGCGTCGGTCAACCGTAGCTATAACAATGAAAACGTATGAACGCGTAAAGTCCACCGCTGTTGAATTGCTACGCGTGTACATCTATGAAAATCGGCGGTTGAGCTCGTCGGTCCGGCGTACGTCGATTCGCTGACGCGCTGTGGCGATATTATATAAGTGCGTTCAGTGCAACGCCGCCGAGCAATCGACCGCATGCGCGTGGGTCATATCGTAATCAAAAATTTTAAACAAAAATTCGCATTTTCTCAAATGAATATTATGTTGTACAAAATTCTCCTTGAATTAGGCGCTCAATAATAATTGGGTGAATATGATATCTTTTATTTCGTAATCATTTGCGTAAATTGTACGCACATATTAAAGAGGTTTAAAATTAATTTTTCTTCGAAATTGTACATGCGCAATCAAGTTACAGGCCTATTGCTATTACCTTCCTGCTCTCCAAAATCATGGAGAGCATAATTAGCTGCCAGCTTTTAGTAAACCTAGAAGGTCACCAGTTGATCAACGACCGACAGTACGGCTTTCGCCATGGACGGTCGGCAGGTGATCTTCTGGTGTACCTAACACATAGATGGGCGGCGGCTATTGAAAGCAAGGGGCAAGGCCTGGCAGTTAGCCTGGATATAGCGAAGGCCTTTGATCGTGTATGGCACAAGGCGCTCCTCTCAAAACTTCCATCATTTGGGCTTCCCGAGAGCTTGTGCAAGTGGACCTCCAGCTTCCTCACTGGGCGTAGCATACAGGTCGTTGTCGACGGATATTGCTCGAACCCGAAGCTTGTGAATGCTGGAGTGCCCCAAGGCTGTGTGCTATCTCCTACGCTGTTTCTTCTGCATATCAATGATATGTCGAACACCTCCAACATACATTGCTATGCAGACGACAGCACTGGTGATGCCGTATACATGGGCCATGCAGGTCTCTCGGGAAATCGTCGACCAGTGCCGGGAGAAACTTGTGTATTCTATCGAGTCCTCTCTCGTGTGTTAGTGTGTGGATTCATGCATCTACTGTACTATGGCCTACTATTATTGTTGATACGGTAGTAGTCGGCCGTGACTGTACTCTTGTTTTTACATATTAATTTACATTTTTTTGAGTATTTGTAGTTTGAGTGTTATTATTGTATCACTTTACATATATTGTAACTGAAATGATTTGTGAGTGAGTGATTGTCACAATGAGTTTTTTGCCACGTCTTCTTATTACAGCTCAACCCTCAAAGGCAGTGGGAATATAAAAAGAAAAGTCATTTCCTTGACCTGCATGAATGGAGTGATTTTGATTTGATTACCCTAAAGGATTGAGCTTTTGATTACTGTTAGTAAAAATAATATAATAATAATATATAAATTTATAAAATATTGATTACAAGTTTAAGCAGAATTGTCAAATTGTAAGTAGAGGTATATATTGTGAGTGTTGCATTATATGTGGATTAGAATTCTTATATTGTTGTTAGCTTGAGTTCTCGAAACAGGTTTCTTCATGCTCGCTTAAATGGCACTGCTTGTGGCGGTGACATGGGACGGGTTGTCCCCTCCCCTAAAATATGGTTGAGGGAGGCGATGGCTGGCTGATGCGTCATGCTCGTGAACGGGCGCTGCTTGTGGTGGCAGGATGATCCTGTTGCTGGAGACTCGGTTTCAGATTCACAGAATACCTTTATTTATTTACGGTGTGTGTGGATGATGCAGCTATTATACTCAATAACTTTTGTATTAATTTACATTAACTTTTTTGACTTACTCGTGTAAGGAATTGACTTTTTGACGTTTGAGTATGTTTGTTGCATCATTTTACATATTATATTGTAATTGAAATGATTTGTAAATCGATGGAAATGTAAATATTGTTATAAAAGAGTGGCAATGAGTTTCTTGCTACTTCTTCTCATTAGCTCAACCCTTTACGAAGTAGCGGTAGATTCAATAAGAAAAATATTTTTTTGACATTCATAATTCATATTAATAAAGTTATTTTGATTTGATTTGATTCTGAGTTGAGTTGAAATTGAGTTAAGAACACAAAACTGGTCACATGATTCATATTAACGGACTGACAAAAAATAGCAGCCTAACTGTCATTCTTTAAATGACATCATGACTTAGTAGCCCAACCCATGTATGGAATACACAAATATTTATAAAACTTTAAAAAAGAATTCCTTCAAATGTGATGGTTGTGGCTTGGAACGTTTGTCAGGAACTACGTCCAATTTGTCCATAACTAACACTTATATTTGCTTATATTCAAAACAGGTATTCACACATATGCATTAGGATATCTTTTAATTTTTACAATTAATTAGATGTTTATAGTAAGGAGCATTTAGTAATAATTGTTCAAATAAGATTTATTATTGGTATAATTGTAGATTCCTTTTTAATTCAATGATCTTCTATAACGTATTCGATAACTTAATGTAAAAGTTGTCTTTTATTAAAATAATCTTGAGGATTTAATAGATATCGAAATTGGTCCATATCCATTTTGATAAATAGCGGTTATAGATATGTTACCAATTAAAATTGGCTTTATATTTTATCTTTCAACATATTTCAATACTTTGTCAGTAACATCTGCTTGCATCTTAATCAATAATTTCCTCATCTCTGCTCTGATTCTTATAGACTTATTAAATACAATATATTCCTCAATAGGACTACTGGCAACTCAAGCGCTGGCAGCTATTCCAGTCAACGGATCACCTTAGCCACCCAATGTGTAAATACTGCCAGTATTATTGGTACGCTTGCCTATAATGATAGTCTTAATTTAATGTAATTAAAGTATTGTAAATATAGTTATAAGATTTGTTTTGTTTGAATAAATTAATATGTATACCAATAGACTACACAAAAATGTATATACCGACCAGGACACTCGACAGACCCAAGCTTCTGAGCGACATGGCTATTGAGCTCGTCATTTTGAGACATAAGATGTAAAGTCTCTTTACCGCAGTAATTTCACTAGCTGTCATGCTTTTGCCATATTTTATCAACTTAAATGAATAAAATATAATATTGGATTTGTTTTGCATCGAAATTTATAAGGACAATTCAGTTCAATATAATAAAACATGTTTCATTACCTTATTTTGTTATTTATTTAGATTCACTAGTAGTAATTACAATATAATATTCAAAATTATGCTAAGTTACACAGGTCTTATTACAAGGAAATGCGTTACTACAAGTAAATGCATTACCTTTTAAGGTGATTACTGTAATAAAAAATATGTGTAAAATAGTTAGATAAAATAAGTATAACAACCATTCTGTGAGGTAATGAAATTAGGAAATGTACAAAATTTACCAACCAAGTCAAGATATAGGTACTAAACAAATCAAAAATACATATTATCAAAAATAGAACTACTTAATTGTAAAAATAATTACACAAAACTTAAAATAAATTACTGCAATTAATAAAATTTCTAATTAAAAATATTATCACGTTGAAAACATTCTCAAGACATTTAAGTAAATTGGATCTTATCTTAATCCCAAATTTAATTGTCTATCAACTTTATGAGGGATGTTTAATCTTATCTTCTATTGGTTTGAAATAAATAAGCGACCCTTCGTTATTTGAACTGACAAAAATAGTAAATCATGGCCGCTCTGAGAAATATATATAAAACATTATGTAAATAATATTATTTTAGCAGAGACATTTAATATAAATTGTACAAATTACAATATTTAAACGCTTAACGATCTTTAAGGCAGATACAATTTTTATTAATTCATCTTAACATACCAAGTTAATAATAGTCTGACACAATTACAAGAAATTTCAAAATAATAAAAAGTGCAATTCACTAAGTATACACATTGCAAGAAGTTCAAAATGTGATATATCTACTCGTAAAATATGAATATGTTTTTTTGGACTTCAACTAAGGCTGGTCTTAGTGTTCAACCGACGGTGAGCGCTGACGTCCGCGTCGGTCAACCGTAGCTATAACAATGAAAACGTATGAACGCGTAAAGTCCACCGCTGTTGAATTGCTACGCGTGTACATCTATGAAAATCGGCGGTTGAGCTCGTCGGTCCGGCGTACGTCGATTCGCTGACGCGCTGTGGCGATATTATATAAGTGCGTTCAGTGCAACGCCGCCGAGCAATCGACCGCATGCGCGTGGGTCATATCGTAATCAAAAATTTTAAACAAAAATTCGCATTTTCTCAAATGAATATTATGTTGTACAAAATTCTCCTTGAATTAGGCGCTCAATAATAATTGGGTGAATATGATATCTTTTATTTCGTAATCATTTGCGTAAATTGTACGCACATATTAAAGAGGTTTAAAATTAATTTTTCTTCGAAATTGTACATGCGCAATCAAGTTACAGGCCTATTGCTATTACCTTCCTGCTCTCCAAAATCATGGAGAGCATAATTAGCTGCCAGCTTTTAGTAAACCTAGAAGGTCACCAGTTGATCAACGACCGACAGTACGGCTTTCGCCATGGACGGTCGGCAGGTGATCTTCTGGTGTACCTAACACATAGATGGGCGGCGGCTATTGAAAGCAAGGGGCAAGGCCTGGCAGTTAGCCTGGATATAGCGAAGGCCTTTGATCGTGTATGGCACAAGGCGCTCCTCTCAAAACTTCCATCATTTGGGCTTCCCGAGAGCTTGTGCAAGTGGACCTCCAGCTTCCTCACTGGGCGTAGCATACAGGTCGTTGTCGACGGATATTGCTCGAACCCGAAGCTTGTGAATGCTGGAGTGCCCCAAGGCTGTGTGCTATCTCCTACGCTGTTTCTTCTGCATATCAATGATATGTCGAACACCTCCAACATACATTGCTATGCAGACGACAGCACTGGTGATGCCGTATACATGGGCCATGCAGGTCTCTCGGGAAATCGTCGACCAGTGCCGGGAGAAACTTGTGTATTCTATCGAGTCCTCTCTCGTGTGTTAGTGTGTGGATTCATGCATCTACTGTACTATGGCCTACTATTATTGTTGATACGGTAGTAGTCGGCCGTGACTGTACTCTTGTTTTTACATATTAATTTACATTTTTTTGAGTATTTGTAGTTTGAGTGTTATTATTGTATCACTTTACATATATTGTAACTGAAATGATTTGTGAGTGAGTGATTGTCACAATGAGTTTTTTGCCACGTCTTCTTATTACAGCTCAACCCTCAAAGGCAGTGGGAATATAAAAAGAAAAGTCATTTCCTTGACCTGCATGAATGGAGTGATTTTGATTTGATTACCCTAAAGGATTGAGCTTTTGATTACTGTTAGTAAAAATAATATAATAATAATATATAAATTTATAAAATATTGATTACAAGTTTAAGCAGAATTGTCAAATTGTAAGTAGAGGTATATATTGTGAGTGTTGCATTATATGTGGATTAGAATTCTTATATTGTTGTTAGCTTGAGTTCTCGAAACAGGTTTCTTCATGCTCGCTTAAATGGCACTGCTTGTGGCGGTGACATGGGACGGGTTGTCCCCTCCCCTAAAATATGGTTGAGGGAGGCGATGGCTGGCTGATGCGTCATGCTCGTGAACGGGCGCTGCTTGTGGTGGCAGGATGATCCTGTTGCTGGAGACTCGGTTTCAGATTCACAGAATACCTTTATTTATTTACGGTGTGTGTGGATGATGCAGCTATTATACTCAATAACTTTTGTATTAATTTACATTAACTTTTTTGACTTACTCGTGTAAGGAATTGACTTTTTGACGTTTGAGTATGTTTGTTGCATCATTTTACATATTATATTGTAATTGAAATGATTTGTAAATCGATGGAAATGTAAATATTGTTATAAAAGAGTGGCAATGAGTTTCTTGCTACTTCTTCTCATTAGCTCAACCCTTTACGAAGTAGCGGTAGATTCAATAAGAAAAATATTTTTTTGACATTCATAATTCATATTAATAAAGTTATTTTGATTTGATTTGATTCCAGCGACCAATTTCCACCACCGGAGTACGTCTAAATTCAAAATACCACCTGCATCACGTTGACGTCTGGCACTCCACAACCGCGCATTTTGCAAGCATTTCTTGCCTTCCACAGCCACTTTGTGGAATCAATTACCTGCTGCGGTTTTCCCGAACCGATATGACTTAGGGACCCACCTTAAAGGCCGGCAACGCATCCCTTGACACCTGTTATTGCGGATGTCAAACACCACTCTCCATCCCGTGAGCCTCTTACCTGTGTGTCCTTGCCCCCTCTTCAGATCGTCAATTGAAGTAACCTTATTTTTTATCAAAATAACTAATTTCCTAAAAATCTAAATAAAACAAATTAAGGTCGACTTAATTATGTAACATAAGTGTTTAACATCAGTAACTTATATTTAATTTATTTGGTTGCATCAATTCCCTTTTATGAAAAGTACCCGGTTTTATTGCAGAGGATAGAGCTTCTCTTTGTTGAGCCAATAACTAATAACAGCACTGTGCTTTTATTAATAACGTATTTTTCAACTTATAATTTTCTATAGCGATATTTATTTACAGTAGAATGAATAGCTGCAGCTGTGTACTTTGTTTTTTTTGTGGTTCACAATTCAAGACTATATTACTCTCATCAAGTAACTAATATAAAATGGATAATATATTGTTAATTAGTTAGTGTAGAGCTTTTTACAGGTTTTCGTAGTCAAAATATTTATTTCCCTAAATTTATTTCTTAATGACACTCTTGGTCCTAATTTATAGATGGCACGAATAACTCGTTTCTGCAGTGTGAAAATAGTGTTAACATTAGCAGCATGTCCCCAAAGTAAAATTCCATATGTCATCAGACTATTAAAATAGCTGAAATAGCTTGCGGTATTTTCATCCGTAAGATGCTGAATTTTTTTAACAGCGTATGCTGCAGGACTGAGCTTTTTCGCATATAGGCAAACTAGAGAGCCAATGACTCAATAGAAGAAGAAAAGAGTCCTGGTTCCGTAACATCCGGGAATGGGCTGAGCTGACACCCAACCTACAGTAGTGTAGAGGCACAAGAAGAAAAAGAAGATAAGATCATTATAATTATGTTCGCAAGCAAAAAATAAAGCTTATAGAGATAAATTAATTTGTGTGTTCCTTGCTGAGCTAGCTAAACTCATAATATAATAATGACATTTGTCTAAGCCTCCCTTTCATTAAGTTTAAGGAGTATTAAGCTTGTCGTCCAAAATCGTGTCCTAAATATATCGGATCCTAACGGAACATTAATTTTGTATGAAGTTAAAGGTGTTTGGCGAGCTTAAGTGATTAGTTTCCTCACTTGAATGACCCATTATTAAGAAATTTCCTACTCACAATTGGATTACATATTTATGATTGAGAAGAATATAGTATAATAGTATATAATAGAATAATACATACCTATTGCTTATCTTATATCTTTAAACGAGCAATTCTTGTTATATATATATATAAATACATATATAGGTATATGTCGGAGAATAAGAATATAAAAGTAATATGGCCTGTATGATTATATTCTACTCTGTGTATTCAGATGGTAAGTATGCCATAGTTGACGGATGCTCTTCCAAGTGACGGAGGGTTCCCTAGAAATACGTAATTGATACTTTCATAGAATTCTGCTATTTAACAGCTGCTAAAGACTTAACTGTGCAACCCACTAGCTAAGCGTTGCGAAATTTCGTTTATATATTCGGTACACACAAGCACATTATCTCTGACCAAGGAACTTCTTTCACGGGTCAAGAGTTCCAAGGTGTTTGTACGGAGTAGTCCATTGAATTTCATGAAATAGCTAGTGGAGCCTGTCGGGGTACCGGACCTGCCCGTCAGAACGGATAATGCCGGTTTTAACTTATAATCTGTTCTAGTTGAGGCTCAACTTGCCTTATATTGCAAAATGTCTAGAAGTACTGGTAAGAGACCGATCCAGTTGCTAATTGGCTGTAATAGGACTCCTATTACAGCCAATTAGATAAAACTCTTTGCGATAGTCAGTATTTCCAACATGAGCTTATAGTGATCCTACTCACTAGCAACTCCGTAAAGATTAGGATTAGGATTGAAAGGTTCTACGCTTTGTCATATTAGGATTGAAAGCCGGTCGCTTCGTCCAAGATTACTTCTTAGAGCTCCACGCTTGTAGTGGGCTGAAGGATTGAAAGCCTGTCGCTTTGTCCAAGTTAAGTAAACTAAGAGCGCTACACCGATGGTGGGGTGAAGGATTGAAAGCCTGCGCTTTATCCATGTTTACTTCTAAGAGCCCTACGCGGGAGGTTGAAAGCTGTTTGTAAACGCTTTACTTGTGTGCTATGCGCTGTGGCGTCTAGGCTGGACTTGACGTCGATAAATCAACGCGAGAGCACGTTGGATTGCAGAATGGCCGTGTCGGAGAATTAGAATATAAAAGTAATATGGCCTGTATGATTATATTCTACTCTGTGTATTGCGCTGAACTGATGACGAACGTCATCTTTCAAAGTGGGTTTGAAGTTGTCACTGTGTATGTCACTGTCGGTGACGTGATTGAAGTTAGTTATTATTGTCCATCAGTAGAGCGCTCATTGAGAAGTCGCAGTCGTCTTCAAGCTAGCGCCCGCGCCGGTTGTGCGCACTGATCGACTTAAAACAGCATGGAGGATACCAACACCGTGACGCCCGATTTTAAATCCAAATAAATCTCCGAGATATATACATATAATCTGAATCTCGGAAACGGCTCCAACGATTATAATTAAATTTAGTATACAGGTAGTTTCAGGGGCGGGAAATCGATCTAGCTAGTTTTCAATTTTAAAAATTGAAAACTATACTGCTAACTACTGTATTATATCCGTGTTTACAAAGGTAAATTTCATCACCATATACAAGATTATAATAGCTCAGATGGGACATTTAGTGATCCGGAAAGCAGAAAACCCCGGTTCGAATCCAAATGTCCTATTAGTTTATTTTGTTCAAGTTTTGGACCTTCATAAAAACCAAGCTTGGTCGTCCAGGTACTAATTTAAAAGATGCAGACGCTAAAATTATTTACATTGCTTAATTGAAATAAAATAAATTAAGCTTAATTGAAAAAAAAATTAATATGTGCATGGCACTTTTATCTGTTATATAACCTTAAATTGTATTATAAGCTTTTTTTAAAAGATTCTGATTACCAAATATTCGAAACTTTTGTAATTGTACATGCAACATCTTTCAAAATATATAAAGCGATTTGTTGACTAATTTAAATACAAAATCACTGCAGAACTGTCTAATAAAATAAAGATTTGCGCGTATCTCTAAGTTCTTTTTCATACGAAATTATAATTTTTCGATTGTATTTTATTTTTCAGAATGTCTTTTGGTTTTTCTCTTTATATTGTTATATTTCAGTCATCTAAACTATCTCCGTATTGAGGTAAACAGAATAAACTTAAATTGTATTGCTTGCGGTAGCATCGTGTACCGGGTCGTCTCCTTTCTTCAAATATGTGCGAAGGGAACGATGGCTGGTCCATGCGTCGACTCGTGAACGGGTGCTGCTTGTAGTGTCCGGTCGACCTGTTGTATTTTTTTTTATGGAATAGGAGGACAAACGAGCGTACGGGTCCACCTGTTGTTAAGTGATCACCGCCGCCCACAATCTCTTGCAACACCAGTGGAATCACAGGAGCGTTGCCGGCCTTTGTGGAAGGTGTACGCGCTTTTTTTGAAGGTACCCATGTCGTATCGTCCCGGAAACACCGCACAAGGAAGCTCATACCACAGCTTTGTAGTACGAGGGAGAAAGCTCCTTGAAAACCGCACTGTGGAGGATCGCCACACATCCAGATGGTGGGGATGATATCCTAACTTGTGGCGTGTCGTGCGAAGGTGGAATTCGGCGGTAGGAATCAGGTTAAACAGCTCTTCGGAACACTCCCCGTGATAAATGCGGTAGAAGACACACAATGAAGCGACGTCTCTACGCAACGCCAAGAGATCCAGCCGTTTACAGAGCACTGGGTTCCCGACGATTCGCGCTGCTCTGCGTTGCACGCGGTCAAATGGATCGAGCAGATACTGGGGTGCGCCAGACCAGAGATGACAGCAATACTCCATGTGTGGCCGGACCTGCGCTTTGTAGAGCGCTAGAATGTGGGCCAGCTTGAAGTGTTGCCGTGCTCTATTGATGACGCCCAGCTTCTTCGAAGCCAATTTGGCTTTGCCCTCCAGATGGCCACGGAATTGGCAATCGCTCGAGATTTCGAGACTCAGTATTCCGATACTAGGTGCGACTTTAAGAGAAGTGTTCTCGAAGAGCGGTGATACGACAAATGGGGATATTTTAGTGGTAAACGCGCAAACTTGAGACTTCTGGGGGTTAAATTCGACAAGGTTCAATTTACCCCATTCCGCGACCTTCTCGAGAGAGGACTCGATAGAATACACAAGTTTCTCCCGGCACTGGTCGACGATTTCCCGAGAGAGACCTGCATGGCCCATGTATACGGCATCACCAGTGCTGTCGTCTGCATAGCAATGTATGTTGGAGGTGTTCAACATATCATTGATATGCAGAAGAAACAGCGTAGGAGATAGCACACAGCCTTGGGGCACTCCAGCATTCACAAGCTTCGGGTTCGAGCAATATCCGTCGACAACGACCTGTATGCTACGCCCAGTGAGGAAGCTGGAGGTCCACTTGCACAAGCTCTCGGGAAGCCCAAATGATGGAATTTTTGAGAAGAGCGCCTTGTGCCAGACACGATCAAAGGCCTTCGCTATATCCAGGTTAACTGCCAGGCCTTCCCCCTTGCTTTCAATAGCCGCCGCCCATCTATGTGTTAGGTATACCAGAAGATCACCTGCCGTCTGACCATGGCGAAAGCCGTACTGTCGGTCGTTGATCAACTGATGACCCTCTAGGTATACTAAAAGCTGGCGGCTTATTATGCACTCCATGATTTTGGAGACCAGATAGGTGATAGCAATAGGCCTGTAGTTCACCGGATCCGAATTGTCTCCATTTTTTTGGATCGGATGGACAAGTGCCGGAATAAACGCGTTAGCACCGGCGTCAACTCAGGGGCACACGTTCTAAGCACGATTGGAGAAATGCCATCCGGCCCGAACGACTTCCTGACGTCCAACGAAATTAGAGCTCGCCTAACAGTTTTCTGTCTGAACTGTACTTCAGGCATAGAGCTCCTACACCGCGGGATGGTCGGCGGTGTTTTTCCGTTGTCGTCAAGAGTTGAGTTGGAGGCGAAAAGAGCGCACAGGAGCTCGGCTTTCTCTTTTGCCGTATGGGCCAGGGTGTCATTCCTCATGTGCAACGGCGGCATGGACGGCTGGTTGAAGTAACCAAGAGCAGCTTTAGACAACGACTAGAACTTGCGTGTTCCGGTCGGGTAACTGGAAAGCTGCTCGCCGATTTTGACCACGTGCTGAGACTTCGCACGGGCGATTAGCCGCTTAAAAATCTGGAGGCACGGTTATATTTCCTCTTAAGAACTTTGCAGTTCGGATCCTTTGTGCCCAGCGCCGCAACCCAAGTTCGATATGCCTGTTTTTTGCAGTCAGATGCTGCTTTAACTGACGCATCGCACCAGGGCTGTGATCTGCCACCGATCGGTACCACAGAGCTTGGTATAAAATCTCCATGCTCTGCAGTATTACATCGGCTACTGCAACGGCGCAGGCACTAGGATCATCCGAAGGGAAACAAAACTTGCCCCAAGGGTAGGATGCAAAAAAGGAACGCATCCTATCTCAATCTGCTGACTTGTAGTGCCAAACGCGGCGGGTCGCTGGTGGTCTGCGACGTTGGCGTCGGATAGGCACTACACTTAGGCAATGGTCGGACGTTCCGAGAGAGGCGTCGACAAAGACCTGGTAACCATCGGGATGTGTAGTCAGCAGAAGATCTAATAAGGACGGCATGTGGCTATCCACATCCGGGAGCCACGTTGGCGACTCAACCAATTGGGACAGACCATACGCCAATGCAAAATTATGCACAGATCGCCCTGCGTAGTCTGTGGTACGTGATCCAAGCCATTCGGAATTGTGCCCAATGAAATCACCCAAGACTACGATTTGAGCGGAGTGGATCGGTGCAAGCACGTCGTCAATTGCCGCTTGAACGCAGCCCATGAGATGATCGGTTTCTGCGGATACGGACGCGGTCCTCTAAATCTACGCGGAGCCAGAGAGTAGACAGGTCCCTACCCTCAAAATTGCCGAGACGGCGACAGCAGATATCCTCCCTAACGTAAACACATACCCCGAAATGAGGCAAAAAATTGTGCTCAATTTTGTACCCGGGGTACGTTAAATATGACGTATCGCTAGGTCGAGATATCTGCGTCACCGTAAGGAAACACAAGGCTGGCTGCGCCGTCTCAAGGTGGTGGTGGACGGCGTTTAAATTGGAGTGAATTCCCCTGATATTGCAAAAGTCCACGTTGAGCGTGGAGCGGGGTGCCGTGGTGTTTCTGCCTCGTTTGTCTTCTGTCATGCGCGGTTCTGTGCCCACCCCAAAATACGAAGGGCAGCCCGAGCGAGAGTGCTCGGGGAGGAATTCTCCGGCTCTGGTAGAGCCGGTACCCTCCTGGGGTAATATCTTTTTACGGACCGCTCTCATATTTTGTTGGGGGGAGGGGGGGGGGGAAGGGATAGCCTCCGGTCCTCGACACTAACCTATGCGAAACAAAGCGGCACTAGGCCGCTACTTCACGCCGGTATTCTGTGCGAGTGTGGTAATTAACCCGGACGAGTCTGGCCCGATTGTGCTAACTTCATACGACGGCAGCGTGACTCTCCCACTTCTAAAAAGCCATTAGTCGCCTCTCACGACACCCATGGGCCTGGGACTCCCCTATTCTTTTTACGCCCCGGGGAAAATACAGGGCAGTTCTTTATTACTTTCTATTTAATATTTTGTACTTAAATCTTTTAACTAACACAATTCATATATTTTTGATTCGTATATTATAGTCATTGTAAAATACTCTATTGATTGAAAAGATTGGTCCTTGAGTTTCTTGTATGTTCTTGGTTGGTTCTTGGAATTAGGTTTATTTGTCTTTGACAGGCCTATATATACGGGAGTCAATAGCCTCAACTTACACTTTGAATGGTTATGAAGGAAAGAGGAATGTGCACGCTTCATGTATTCTATGCTTATTATCTGCCCGGTTATCGAACATGAAACATGTGATGAACTCATGCGTATTATAATAGGTCTAAAGTAAGCCAGCTAAGCGTAGTTGAGATTGTCAATTATATTCTTTCCACTTCACATATAAGATAGCGAATAATCATATTATTACGTTAATTTAAGCTTTTTAAGAACAAAAATAAAAAGTGTGTCTTACAAAAATAAACTTAAGTACACTCGGATTAAGTTGTTCTTCTTTGTCGTAATAAAATAAAAATCCGTGAAACAAATTATTCGTCATGCTATTTTACGTATATAGAAAAAACAATATTATAATAATGAAGGTATCAAGTACAATCAATGAAAAAGAAAAACCATTAATATAATATTTTTAAGAGATTTTTTTTTATATTTTAAAACTTAAATTGAAATTTATTTCGTCCAATTTTTTTTTTTTTATGGAATAGGAGGACAAACGAGCGTACGGGTCACCTGTTGTTAAGTGATCACCGCCGCCCACAATCTCTTGCAACACCAGAGGAATCACAGGAGCGTTGCCGGCCTTTAAGGAAGGTGTACGCGCTTTTTTCGAAGGTACCCATGTCGTATCGTCCCGGAAACACCGCACAAGGAAGCTCATTCCACAGTTTTGTAGTACGTGGAAGAAAGCTCCTTGAAAACCGCACTGTGGAGGACCGCCACACATCCAGATGGTGAGGATGATATCCTAACTTATGGCGTGTCGTGCGAAGGTGGGATTCGGCGGCAGGAATCAGGTTAAACAGCTCTTCGGAACACTCCCCGTGATAAATGCGGTAGAAGACACACAATGAAGCGACGTCTCTACGCAACGCCAAGTGATCCAGCCGTTCACAGAGCACTGTGTCCCCGACGTGTCTCTTCCAATGGTTGTGGTTCAGTAGAAATATGAGATACAAGAGACTTGGTAGCTGAAGTATAACACGAATGGTCTAGTCCAGCTAACTTCAGGGTGTCGAATTTGCGTTACTGTTACTCGGGAAATTCCCTAACTCGCCAAAATAATTATATTCAAAAATTTAGTGTGAATTTTATATTAAATAAGTAATGTTTGGATATTAGATTAGCGACGGTTTTTTACATCAAAACCTACAATTAGTAATAAATAAATCTTTGCAAATAAAATCTCACTACTCTTTCAACGGTATTAAAAACATTAATTAAAATAGAAACAACAGCATTATCTTCTATCTATAGAATTATATATATCTATAAACTTAGAGCCAATCGTCATTACAAAAGTCTAAAAATTGTAAATGTTATTTCAACGCGATGTTGCCCAACAAGATAATTTGTTTATGTGTAACGCATATTATAACGCGTATATTGAACATAGAACAAATTAACATGAGCGTAAAATATTTAATAGGGCCCTCTTTTTCATAACTGAATTACTGACTAATTTGAAAAATTGTGCTAAAGGGCACACAGTTCAGGGGCCAGTGTCGTATGCCTTCAGTATTGCAGATGTCTATAACACTAGTAATAAGGGAGCTTGTAACTAATTCTAGTAGGCTTCATATGATACATAATACCTTTAAAGGTAAATGTTTACACTTTTATAATAAAGTCCCAGCCACTGTTAAAGCAAAAAAATAAATTAAAAGGTTTTATTAAAAAATGGCTTTGTCGTAAGTTCTACTACTTCACAGCTAAAGTCTGACCTAAGTGATCGGATAGCCTGGGACTAGATTTTGATTATTTTATAGCAGTAGTAATAACAGTACAATATTGTATATTTCATTAAAAATAGTTCAAAAAATGAATGCTGGGAGAGTTTCTTGCGCCGCTTCTTCTCTCTCAGAGCGTCATCTGTTTCCGTAGCGTTAGTAGTATCTAGTATATTAGCAATGATATGAAAAAAAGTTCTAAAGGAACTAATTTAGAAAAATAAATGCCATTTTATGCCTTTTAAAACCAAAATAATATAATAATATTGACAGGCATAAGTCTGTACTATGGGTACAAGACAACGATATATTTAATACGATATACATACTTAAACATATGTAAATACTTATAAACATCCATGACTCGGAAACAAACATACATATTCATGATAGATATAAATGTTTGCACCTATCAGGATTCGAACCCGGGACCTCTAGCTCAGTAGGTAGGGTCTACTGTGCTATGGTTCGTCAAATATAAAATATTATAAAAGATATTCAGTAAAATTCTGTACAATTTTCATTCCCCGCGCAATTCTTTTTTACTTGCAATTTGTAAGCTATTCATCTGCATTAACACTATATACTTCTCGTCTGTAGTTGCAGATTCATTTTGAACGTCAGACTGTAAAGTAATTTTTGTTTATCCTATTCGTTCTGAATATTCATTGAGTAAAAAATGGCGGAGGGTGGATTTGGTCTTTTGTAAATTAGTTTTGGCTTGTGAATAAAACTCTGTTGATTTTAATGTAAAATATTATTATCAACTGTTCTTTTCGAAAGGCTTCCTTCAGCCATTGTAAAACAATGATATATATAAGTATTTATAATAATATAAGTATTCAATATTATTATGTATTGAAAATAAACAGCTTGTTGTTACAATGGCAACATTAACACTCGGGGAGAACTACTATATTTATAAAAAATAAATATAAATATTATAGTAAGTTAATAAAACATTAATTTTTAATTAAAATCTTACTGAAATATATTTAGAACAACAATAATATTGATAATAATGATATTGATTATAATGTAGATATTAGAATACCAAGATTATTATTGCATTGTAACGCTGAAATCACGAGCGACAACTAACTCAGATAAACCCATTGTGGTATTTAAACTTCTACTGTATGCTTTCAACTATATGAGGCTTTGGTGAGAATTCATTTAGAATATAATTCTATCATATGAGCTCCACGTGAAGCCAAAAACAAGCTCATATTGGAACGAATACAAAATAAATTTGTTAGGTTTATATATCTAAAACTCTACAAAGTATACACAGGATATCCACTTCTATATCCTACACTTTTTATTCTTGGCATGGTTGGGTATAATAAACTAGAAACTAGGAGGGACGTACTCCTGGTTATATATTTATGGAAAATTTTGCGTGGTATGGTGAGTCATCCAGCCTTACTGGAGCGAATAGGTCTGTGGGTACCGGATGGACGCGCTACAAGGCGAAGGCGACAGCAGCTGCTCGTAACTCCGCGAGCGAGAACTAATCTTATGCGAGACACGCCTTTTACAGTCGCTTTACGAAATTTAAACGAACTTTCGCATAGGATTGACTTGTTTGCTTGCTCACTGAACAAGTTTAAAATTAGAGTGGTTGTTGTATGTTCAAGTAATAGTAATTAGTATAGTAATAATCTAGTATAGTAGGTATAGATTGTTAGTAGTAGCTCTAAGATTTATGTTTATATTAATTTAAATACTTAAATTTAAGTCAAGCCTCGATCGCAATAGGTCACTCTGTAAGGATAGGGGATTTATTGGTTAAATAAATAAATAATAATAAATAATAAACATTAAATGAAAAAAAAATTATTGAATTAGGCGTTACTTTGCGGAAATCCATAATGATACAAATGATTTAAGTTTTCTTTAGTGTTAATTCCGCCAATATTCGTTTTTAAGACAATTCGACACGTGTTTCGCCTCTACACGAGGCATCCTCAGGACATGTTGTCTCGCCAAAATCTGGCACGAGAAATTAACACTAAAGAAAACTTAAAACATTTGTATAACATTAAATGACAAAAAATAACTAGTCAAAATTATTAAAACTAGATTGAATAGTTTAAATTAATTTATAAATTGTTATATCTAGATGTTAGAATGTTATATTTTGTTCAAGCTTTCTGCTCTTCTTCTTTACGTAAATGTGCACTATTCCAAATCATATACTTCCTTATTTATTAATACGGCTTTAATAACGTTTCATCGGTGTGGGTACAGACTAGTTTCGGACCATTCGGAGGTCCTTCATCAGGCTGAGTGTGGTGGGTAAGAAAATGACAAGAGGATGATCATAATAATATTAATGGAATGAAGTAATCTTGAAAGCTTTTCTAATTGTGTTTGTTTCGAAGCTATGGAACCATTAATGTAGAAGCTAATTAGTGTTATAATGATACTTCTTACACATTTCTTACACATTTAAAGTCCCAGGCTATCCGATCACTTAGATCAGACTTTAGCTGTGAAGTAGTAGAACTTACGACAGAGCCATTTTTTAATAAAACTTTTTAATTTATTTTTTTGCTTGAACAGTGGCTGGGACTTTATTATAAAAGTGTAAACATTTACCCTTAAAGGTATTATGTATCATATGAAGCCTACTAGAATTAGTTACAAGCACTCCCTTATTTCTAGTGTTATAGACATCTGCAATACTGAAGGCATACGACACTGGCCCCTGAACTGTGTGCCCTTTTGCACAATTTTTCAAATCAGTCAGTAATTCTGTTATGAAAAAGAGGGTCCTATTAAATATTTTACGCTAATGTTAATTTGTTCTATGTTCAATATACGCGTTATAATATGCGTTACACTTAAACAAATTAACTGGTTGTGCAACCTCGCGTTGAAATAACATTTACAATTTTTAGACTTTTGTAATGACGATTGGCTCTAAGTTTATAGATATATATAAGTCTATAGATAGAACATAATGCTATTGTTTCTATTTTAATAAATGCTTTTAATACCGTTGAAAGAGTAGTGAGATTTTATTTGCAAAGATTTATTTATTACTAATTGTAGGTTTTGATGTAAAAAATTGTCGCTAATCCAATATCCAAACATTACTTATTTAATATAAAATTCACACTAAATTTTTGAATATAATTATTTTGGCGAGTTAGGGAATTTCCCGAGTAACAGTCACGCAAATTCGACACCCTGAAGTTAGCTGGACTAGACCATTCGTGTTATACTTCAGCTACCAAGTCATTTGTATCTCATATTTCTACTGAACCACAACCACTGGAAGAGACACGTCGGGGACACAGCGCTCTGTGAACGGCTGGATCACTTGGCGTTGCGTAGAGACGTCGCTTCATTGTGTGTCTTCTACCGCATTTATCACGGGGAGTGTTCCGAAGAGCTGTTTAACCTGATTCCTGCCGCCGAATTCCACCTTCGCACGACACGCCATAAGTTAGGATATCATCCTCACCATCTGGATGTGTGGCGGTCCTCCACAGTGCGGTTTTCAAGGAGCTTTCTTCCACGTACTACAAAGCTGTGGAATGAGCTTCCTTGTGCGGTGTTTCCGGGACGATACGACATGGGTACCTTCAAAAAAAGCGCGTACACCTTCCTTAAAGGCCGGCAACGCTCCTGTGATTCCTCTGGTGTTGCAAGAGATTGTGGGCGGCGGTGATCACTTAACAACAGGTGACCCGTACGCTCGTTTGTCCTCCTATTCAATAAAAAAAAAAAATTGGACGAAATAAATTTCAATTTAAGTTTTAAAATATAAAAAAAAATCTCTTTAAAATATTATATTAACGGTTTTTCTTTTTCATTGATTGTACTTGATACCTTCATTATTATAATATTGTTTTTTCTATATACGTAAAATAGCATGACGAATAATTTGTTTCACGGATTTTTATTTTATTACGACAAAGAAGAACAACTTAATCCGAGTGTACTTAAGTTTATTTTTGTAAGACACACTTTTTATTTTTGTTCTTAAAAAGCTTAATTTAACGTAATAATATGATTATTCGCTATCTTATATGTGAAGTGGAAAGAATATAATTGACAATCTCAACTACGCTTAGCTGGCTTACTTTAGACCTATTATAATACGCATGAGTTCATCACATGTTTCATGTTCGATAACCGTTTTCCTCTTTCCTTCATAATCATTCAAAGTGCAAGTTGAGGCTATTGACTCCCGTATATAAAGGCCAGTCAAAGACAAATAAACCTAATTCCAAGAACCAACCCAGAACATACAAGAAACTCAAAGGCCAATCTTTTCATTCAATAGAGTATTTTACAATGACTATAATATACAAATCAAATTAGTTTGTAAGGCTCTGTATCTAATATATGAATGTGTTAGTTAAAAGATTTAAGTACAAAATATTAAATAGAAAGTAATAAAGAACTACCCTGTATTTTCCCCGGGGCGTAAAAAGAATAGGGGAGTCCCAGGCCCATGGGTGTCGTAAGAGGCGACTAAGGGCTTTTTAGAAGTGGGAGAGTCACGCTGCCGTCTTCTGACGTCAGCACAAACGGGCCAGACTCGTCCGGGTTAATTACCACACTCGCACAGAATACCGGCGTGAAGTAGCGACCTAGTGCCGCTATGTGTCGCATAGGTTAGTGTCGAGGACCGGAGGCCATCCCTTCCCCCCCCCCCCCAACAAAATATGAGAGCGGTCCGTAAAAAGATATTACCCCAGGTTACTTACTGCGAACGTTGTAATAAGTATGTGCAGTCCACTCTGACACGAATTATTTTGAGAACATACTTAGTATGAGCTACGTACCTACGTAACTGCAGTGAATCAAGGCCCAGGTGTCCTTGTTAAAAGAGTGATGGATAGTATCCATATTTCCCCATATACAAATGTCTAAGGAAGTGTTTTTGGACTTGTTCGATCATTAAAGTATATTTGGTCTCATATGGGTTCCAAACAACTGAATTGCACTCAAGAATACTACGGACCAGCGCCATTTATTCAATCAGCTGAACGTCCTGCACGTCCCTTATTGTCATAAAAAAAAGATTACATTAAATTTAAATTAAAGTACTTATTGTTTTTCAATTATCCTTATTATCAGTTGATTAATTTATTAAAATACATTTAAAAAGTTGATTCATATTATGTTCTATATTTCTCTTAGTTATAGCGATATTTAAATGGGACGGATTCGATTCTCTACTTAATTTCAATCAGAAATAGTGACGATAAAATCCATTGTGTTATAAAAAAGAAGAAATATAATGAAATTTGGTTGAACGATGGAGTGAATAAAAATTTCCTAAATGAATTAAAGGTAAAGTGCATTTGATAACGAAGTAAACGATCCCTCCCTAGGATATGATCTAAATTGTAATGCAGGTGACCAGAATACGTTATTTCATTTACAGAAAATTATTTTACAATATATAAAAATAACGGGTTGCACTCCGACAGTGCCGGCAAAAGTGAATGCTTGACGTTAACATTATGAACATTGTGACACGAACATTAAAGTTGTGCATTTTTGAATATTTTGGAATAGCTAAGGAATAATTTCACACGAATTGCTTTATTTACTAGTATGAAAGTACTAGCATGTATGTGGTTAAATACAATAAACAAAATGACAATTTATATAATATTATATGAATATTGCAACTTGGCTACAAAATAATCTTCTCACCTTAAATCTCACTAAAACACAGTACGTCTGTTTACATAAAACGAAAATTTCATCCCTTTGCAATATTTTTGATATTTAAGTCCACACATGTCCTGTTCTATCTCCTGCTCTGTGTGACCCTTGCCCTTGCCATAGTATAAGTAGAACTCATATAAAACAATTAGGAGTCGTCATGGACGAAAATTTAAATTTTAAGCAACATCATAAAACAACAGCGAAAATAGTCCGCAATATTTTTAAGAACTTACGCACTTCGGCATCTTTAAATCTGCTAAAACTATTTATTATGCAATCGGTCAATCTGTATTATTGTACCACCATTTGGGGAGGGTCGGCTACTTTAACATGATTCTCTTAGAAAGAGCACAGAGAGATGTCCTTAAAGTGATTTTTAAAAAACCTATTAGATACCCAACACATAAACTATATAAAGACTTAGAAATTCTTTCTGTCAGAGGTATATTTATCTAGCGTGTTATGACAAGCATGCATAAAGAGGTCTTGAATTTGCCTAATTATAAAAACTTACTAGATGGCCGTGTGTACAAGATTCCAATGCCAACAATAAATACAACATTTGCAAGTAGATTTAGCCCATTCTTACATACAAAATTATACAACAAGGTAAATTTATAATGTTCTATTAAAAATTGCTCAGTCAATCAGGTCAAATTTAAAATACCGAGAAGGTTACACACACTTATGCAAACATGGAAGCTATTTTTAAAGTGATAGCTTAGCATTCAAATAATGTAAATAGTTTGTAAAATGATTAATCAGATACTGTCACTCACTCATACCCACACACACATACATACAGAGTGCACTTTTTGACCTTTCGGTTTCGTACAGGACAGGCTACGCCTTGTGTAGGGACCAAATATGATGTAATATGATGTAATATTACGTGATAAAGTGTCTGTATATAATAAATAAATATATAACATAAGAAATTAACGAAGATTAAATTTAAAATTGAAATTAACATTAAGAAATTATTTTACATTAAAAAGTTTATCTCTCAGAAAAATCAACTTTCTTACCAGCATCATCATCTCCAATCTCTAAAGCTGATACAACGGGTTTATGGTACCTGAAGTAAGAAACGAATAATTTTGATTTGAATCTATTTAAATGTCTAATTCAAATAATATAACATAACTAGTACACAATATGTTATTTTTAATCTGCTATCTAAATCTATATTTCTCCAAATGACATAGATGTTCTTATATATTATAACGCTAAGGAGAGTTATTAAAAGTTTTATGAGGATCGTTTGGTCACAGGTGTTGAGTAGCGCTGCTAATCAGGGCGAGGTAAGCCGCGGGACTCATTAATCGGAATCAATAGGAACCCCGCCGTAACCCGGAGTTACTTATTACTCGATTAATATTCTGATCCTGACTTTGTTTTAATTAATCACCATTTTTAACATGACGAAAACTTCAATGAAGAAAGCGTATTATAAAGTTCAAAAATATACAGACGATCATAATGTGGGAGTGGGAATGGGAAACCTTCTTAAAAAGAAACTCCTTTGCACAGGATGCCGGCTAGATTATGGGTACCGCAACAGTGCCTATTTCTGCCGTGATGCAGTAATGTATAAGCATTACTGTGTTTCGTACTGAAGGGCGCCGTAGGTAGTGAAATTACTGGACAAATGAGACATTTTATGTCTCAAGGTGACGAGCGCAGTTGTAGTGCCGCTCAGAATTTTTGGGTCTTTCAAGAATCCTGAGTGGCACTGCATTGAAATGGGCGGAGCGTCATCAATTACCATCAGCTGAACGTCCGGCTCGTCTCGTCCCTTATTTTCATATTAAAAAAATGTACGCATACTGTGGGCACTGTAAAGGGAGCATACAACTTGCTGAGTTTCTTGTCTGTTCTTCTCAGATCAAGGGCTGCTGGACTGGGAGGTAGTCTCTTGAACCGAATCAAAATTGACTTTTATAAATGCTACAAAGTGTATCTAAATCAATAAAGAAATTTCGTGAAAAATATTAAATATTAACAGCAAGGAATTTAAAAGATATTGCAATTTTGAACTACCGGCAATTAGTTTTTGTTATATTTATATATATTACTAGCTGATCATATAAACGTTGTATTGCCACATAAATTAATAAAAAAAAAAAACAATAATTAAATTTTGGAGTATAAATTATAGGTGACGACCGATTCTCAGACCTACCAAATATATCGTACATAAAATTTATCGTACAGCAATAATCATTATATTCGATTGCAATCTTGCGTATCTGTGGATGAATAATATTAAAATCGCGATACAAAAATAGGTGTAAATCGTAGACGGGTGACAATTTAAAGTTGTATGTATTTTTTAATGCTGAATCATAACAAAATAAAAATAGGAAAAAATTGTCAAAAAAAATTTTACTCTTATCATTTAGGGGTATGAAAAATATATGTTGGCCGATTCTCAGACATACCCGATATACACAAAAAATTTTTTGGCGGAGTTTGACAAACACCGGGACTCGAGAATTTTATATATAAGTTACCTAATAAAGATAAAAAACCTAGAAAAATTAATGCAAGAAGGATCATTATAACACTAATGAGTTTCTACATTAATGGTTCCGTAGCTTCGTGACAAACACAATTAGAAAAGCTTTCAAGATTACTTCATTCCATTAATATTATTATTAGCATCCTCTTGTCATTTTCTTCTGGAGCTTACATGCACTGTTAGCCTTCATCGCTCACGTATTTCATTTTTCTTCATGTTAACATATTTCTAGATAGAGTCTCTTGATGTTAGACAACCGATAAAAACTGGCCAGGAATATTAGTTTAGTGTGCGCGACAAGCTACGTCTTACACTTTGTATTACACTTTGTGATAGTGTGCGTGAATTGCTCAAAATAGAGGTTAGTTCTCACGGACTAGTAAAAAAAGAAGGACTCCGCGCCGTGATATTAGCAAGTTAGGCACCTTTATGCTAGTGTGTGTGCGGTTACGGGGTATCTCAGTTAATAATAATAATAATAATAATAAACTTTATTGGCAACATATTTACACTGCTAAAATAGGTCATAGTTTATAATATAATAACTTTAACAAACAAGTAATTTTAACGTAAAATATTAGGTTAAAATTATAAGTTAACAATATTATGAACTTAAACTATAAAAACCACTAAAAAATAATTAAAACAGACCTAGTAAAATTTAAATAAATAAAACAATTAGATTGAGGAGCAGTGCAATCACTTTAGTATTGCCAATCGGAGGCCCACTCAGTATACGTCGAGCCTTGAGAGACTCGACACTGATTTTCAGTAGGCACCGTGTTACGCAGCACGGACAGCGACTGCGGTATACAAATACTTCCTACATCTTAAATTACAATTTAAATACATATTTCTACACTAAAAGCAAAATTTTATAACTATATTAGCAAAATAAATAATAAATTTTTATAACACAACTACAGTCATAGTTTATTGTTGAAAAATGTAAACTTCGCGGACACAGGGTATAAAGAGAATAAGAAGAAAGAAAAAATAAAAAATAAATTGGCAATAGACACGTTATTTGGCCATAACAAAAAGGTAATATTAATTTATTTTCCAATATTTTCAGAATAATTTTTAATAATAATAGTCGGTTTGTACAATATGTTTGCATGGGAAAAAATATTATAATTTCAATTTGTAAAGATCCAGGGTGTTTCAAGTAATGCTACATTATGTATTATAAATTGAAGTTACTGATTTTCTAATACTTATGGGTTATTGATTGCTTAATTGTTTCTGAAATAAAAGAGTCTTATATTTTAATTTGAAACTCGAAGTTGTTTTCAGGTCACAGAGAGGAGGTGGCAAGTCATTCCAACATTTAGTGGCTGTAAACTTGAAACTACCCCGGAAAGCTGCACTTCTGTGTAACGGCATTTGTAATCTATACTTAGATGCTCTTGTGCCGTATTCACTAGTATTATCTTTCGACCAATGTAATTTACTATAAAGATATAGCGGTACTTTATACTTTATTATATTGAAAAGAAGCGAAACAAAGTGTAAATGCATACGATAATCCATTTTTAAAATTTTATTTTTATTTAAATAAGGTGTTACGTGAGCACGCCGTGGAATGTCGAAGCAGTAGCGTGCACATGCGTTTTGCACACGTTGTATTAAATTCTTAGTATGTGCAAGTAAGCGTGGCCCTACTACTGTATCAGCATAATTAAACTTGGATAAGACCAATTACACAATTTTGTCTCCCTTAAATATAAACATATCCACAAATACTTTTATATTATTGTTTTTACACTTTTTCACAACCCACGACGGCATTTTTAAAATATTTTATTGCGACGCAAACTGATCTGTCACAGACGATGGCAAACCTCATAATGGCGGCTGATCGGCTTGTATTAGTGTAAGTGTTTGCGTGGGGCAATTTATTTACACATTTACCGGCTTGTATTGGTGCCTCACTGTTATGTAAGGTGACACGGAGTCCTTATTTGTTTACTCGTCCGTGGTTAGTTCTATAGTAAAAATTTTTGCTATGTTTTCACAGCTGTCATAGTCTATCTAGACCATAGTTTCTCAACCTTATTTTGCTCACCGCCAACTTTGAGAATATGTTTTTTTCTAGAGTATTTTCTCGTATTTTTTTGCCTTTTTAGACTATATTTTTTAATACACACGCCCCATCTGCGCCATCTCAATGCCCCTTAATTTTCTCTGGGTCTTCTACTGCCCCCCCGGAAGTCACAAATGCCCACAAGGGGGCGTTATCGCCCGCGTTGAGAACCTATGATCTAAACGTATAAATGATCTAAGCAATTTTGTTTATACAGTTTACAATGGTACCTTTTAATATATTTGCAAAGTTTGTACATGTAGGTAATAATAATAATACAATTTTGATTTTTTCCAAAAAGAAAAACAATTTGGCTTAAAATTACCCTCGACCCCCAAACTAGGATAGCCTGGGACATGGGCATGTCTCTTCCCAGTTGTGCAAAGTAAAATGTCAATGAAATCAAACATCAATTTATACCAACATTAATTAATGGTGGTTATGCAACTAAAGATGACAACAATATCTATTTTACATAAAATTTAGGGTTTGTGTGTGTGTGTGTGTGTGTGTGTGTGTGTGTGTGTGTGAAAATGTGTTTAGCATTTTATTCATCAAATACAGCTATACCTAATATAAGTCGACATTAACGTATTAGATATTCAGTAGCTTCGTGAATTAGGTTCCTTACAAGTGTGACAAGACGATGACTTTAAAGTGAATTTTCAATCAATAGAAAAACTCATATTGTTAATTTAGATTAAAGCTGCTGGTTTACCTAAAATATGGTCGAGGGAGGCGATGGCTGGTCCATGCGTCATGCTCGTCAACGGGCGCTACTTGTGGTGGATGGAATTCTGCGTTCCGAATGAGGTGTATGAAAAAAATACATATTTTAAGTATTATATGATTTACTTACGAAATAAAATATATTTGATTTGTAAGATCTCGAACCTCGGTCATATAATGCGCAGTGATAGGTATCGGATGCTACAAATTATTTCGATGAGCAAAATTGCTGGGAAAAGAGGTGTTGGAAGAATAAAGAATAAAGAAGTCTTGGCTCAGAAATATAAGGGAGTGTACTGTCATCAAGACCGAGAACTATTCCGCTTTGCCAAGGACAACGAGATGCTTAAAAAGCTGACTACTAACCTCCAGTAATGGAGAGGCACGTGGAACAGGGCCGCTATTTTATATATTTTGTTTATATTGCAGTTGATTCACTGATTTGCTTCATTTTCTTTCATAAATTGTGTCGTATAAGTGTCAATCTAAATACCATCAATCAATCTGTTGCGCGGATGTGACGCGACATAAACCACGTTGTGATTCAAATGGCGTTAGAAGCTTGAAACAGTTTGAGCAAACACAGTATGACAAATATTTTTGTGTATTACTTACAAATCCACTTAATATTTTATCTTATCTATACTTCTTCTAATCTATACTTCTTCTATCTTATCTATACTACTAATATAATATGATTTCACAAATGTACTTCCAATAACAATAAAACAGCATTCAGACTTGTAATCGATTGCCATAAATAATGTCAGACAAATTATGAAATATTTGCTAAACCATATAAAACCTTAATCTTCTAGTCATAGTAGAAATAGTACAATAATATTAGGACATTATAAGATTTACTAATTGTAATTATTGATTGTTTAATGTAATTTGATCATATAATATGTTTAATTTATTACTTATTTTAATCATTTCATTTACTGATTGCTCAAAAATAAAATAAAAAATATTTAGTTCTAATAATACGAAATTAAACGAATGCTAAGCAAACTTAGTTTAATAAGTGAGAATGACAAACCGTGTGGCCACTAAACATGTTTTTCATTTATTTACTTAGTAGGAAGCCCATGTTGTATACAATCTCTATATTTTCTTATGGTAAATTTACACATTAATAATTTCATTTACCTAGCATCATATACCCCATTAACAGGCTAACTCTACCCGCAAGCGAGAATGGAAGAATGAAAATCCCAACCATCGTCCTGGCAACTATTTCGCATTCATGTACTTTTGTGATTGGGATGTAATCAAAAGATATTTTATTTACTCATAAAAGTTATCTTAAAAGAAAAGAGAAAATAAAAGAGAAGTTTATTAAAAGAATGACTATTAGTCATTCTTTTAATTGGTTGTTTGTTTTTCTCACTGGCCGGTGTGCAAAAGCACATAAATAAATAATAAAAATTCAAATTTAATAGTACAAGGAAAACGCTATTTTAGTATCCCTATCTCTTTTTTTTGCCGACAAAATGCAAAACTCTTTGTAAAGAATCTCGTGGGATTTCATATAAAAAGTTTTGAACCGTAAACAACTCACAGCTTCTAAGGAGAATAAATTGCCTCGTGCTCAAATTCACTCTTAATTAATTGTTATTTTACATAGCCACAAACTTAAGGTTGTTTATAAATTAACATACAAACTTGTTTAATTTAATATTAAATTGGCTACAACTCGCTTCTGCTACTTTTCGCTTGAATTCGGGATATTACTTTAATAACGAGCATAAGAACAGTAACGGTGCTATTACAAAAAAAAATTAAACATGGCTTAGACACCTGTTTTGTTAACCAGTGTCTAACTATTTAAGTGACGTCTAAAGATTGACGCTAAATAACAGAAAGACACGGATTTGTTATAAAACTTTATAAAACAAGGGTCCAACACGTGTTTATCTCTTTTGTAATAACGCCGTAAATGTTTTGGAGACCTACCAATGGGAGGCTCCATTGCACCGGATGCCGTCTAGATTATGGGTACCACAACGGTGCCTATTTCTGCCGTGAAGCAGTAATGTGTTAGTTTTACTGTGTTTCAATCTGATAGGCTAGCTAGTGAAATTACTGATACTCTGCAAATGAGACTTAACTTCTATTGTCTCAAGGTGACTAGGAAAATTTTAGTGCCGCTCAAAAGTTTTAGGTTTTTCAATAATCCTGAGCGGCATTACATTGTAATGGGCAGGGCGTATCAATTACCAACAGCTAAACGTCCTGCTCGTCTCATCCCTTATTTTCATAAAAAAAACTTAGTAGAACGAGATATTACTTCAAGCTACCCTAAATTCTAGCGCTCATAAAGGAAGTCTTATGCCGCATTTATCATAAGAAGTGTTTCAACGCGCTGTTTGCTCTGATCCCTGCCACTTTATTCCACCTAGCACCACAGTCCATAAGCTTTTTACCATCAGATTGTGTTTCATTTCTACAAAGTGCGATTTTAGAGCACCTTTCTAATTCGGAAATACTTCCTTGTGCGGTGTTCTCAGGCCGTTACTGCACTTTAATGACGATAATGCCTATGCCCTATCGTCCTCGACACACCACAGAAAAAAGCAAATTTCATAGCTTGTTTGTAGGTGGAAGAAAGTTCCTTGAAAACTACACAGTAGAGGAACCCCAGATGCCCAGATAGTTGTTATATATATATATATATATATATATATATATATATATATATATATATATATATATATATATATATATATATGTACATAGAACATGCACGCCTACGATTCCAATTAATTTAAATAAGAATATTTTAGAGTTTGAAAAATCTTTTATCCATCAGTGTGGGAGTGTGTCGAAGGAAACATTGCGGAAAATCCGTTGGGACGGGCACGGCGGGAGCTGTTGTGTTGACGATCATTTATGTAGATACGCTTCGAAACTATTCAGTTCAACCGTTCATCCATCCAAGTCGCTTGTTCTTCCAATTGTTTGTAAAGTTTTTCTTTGGAAATAATATTGAGAAAATAAATAGCTTAAAGTATATGTCAAACAATATCATCATTCCAAACGCAACATATTGCAAATTTAATATTTTAATCACATTTTGAAAGTCAGAGCGTAACATGTCAAATTTGCAGAAAAATATTATATTAATCTATGAGACGTACTTGATATAGTAAATCTGACAATACATGAAGATTTCCTTGACCAAATTAAAAATGTTAAATATTTAACTTAACCATTGCCGTTTACAAATCAGAAAGCTATTACTCAGGATATAATTATATAAAGACATTTTATAATTATTCTGAAAGTAACTATAAAAGGTGCGTATTGAGGTTTTATCTACTATTAAAAAGTGATCGACCCTTTTGTTATTAATTTGTTTTCGCCTCTGTAGGGTAAAGGTAAACTTAGCATTTACCATAACTTATTAAAACAGCTTGTTTCAATGCAACTAATAATTTAAATTCTAACCAAGTTTAAATCTAAACTTGTGTGTTTTTATCGTCGAATTGGTGTAAATTTTACAAGTTCTATTCCTTGATTACAGACAAAAGTGTTTTAATGGCACTGAATGTTATTTTTTTTTTCTTCAGCTTATCACTGAGCCTCTTCTACGTTTACAAAAACAGTACGTTAGAGTTCCCAAGGGAGGGCGCTCCAGTTTGTCGCCAACTTTGCCAATGTACACGCAATTCTCTTGAGGGACACCGACATATTATGATATAACAGTTTTGAGGTTAAATGGTTTTGTCGTCCATAGAGACCCACTCATTAGAAGAAGCCGAGCCATCCTGTTTTCAACAAAGGGCCATTTTGTAAGAATTGTGCAACATAGTTAAGAACTGCCTGAATAAAGACTAAAATATCAGCAACACAGTCAGCAAAGGCATCAAGGTTATTTTCAGTGATTGATTGATCGATTCGATAATACCATATAAAATATTTTGATAAATCTCTGCATTAATATAGCGATGGATTAATGAACTTATGATAAAAATGAGGATCAATTAGAAATATTGTTCTATATCATAAATTATAATCATTTTGATAAATTAAATAAAGTATTGCATTCAATATTCGAAAATCAATAGTGTTGTTGGCCCACCGCCGTCAGTTCACCAGAGGTCATATTGTCTTGAAGATTAGCCAGAATATTCTGACAGAAGATCAGCCAAAATTGTTCCTCCTTATGCACCCTTCGTCTCTTGGGTTTAAATAACCGAATGTGTTATTTTGAAAAAAAAACGATCACAATTATTAGAAATCATCAAGATGTATATTTTTGCATCATAACTCATAAATATTAAATAGGAAAATAAACATATATGCTAAAGGTCATTCAATTATTTTCCTATCAGCAAATAAACGGAAATCACAATATGAGACTAAAAGTTAAAGTATATTTATCATTCCATTAAAAAAAAAATATAATTAAAATTAACAATATCTCTTTTTTTAGCATTATGTCTGAAATTTTTTCGAAATAATATAAATTATTATCAAATAGATGGAATATTGTAACCTCAAAAATAGATAAAATACTTTAATGATAAGTTTGGAGGACTGAAAGGACATCAACAAGCGTTAAAACGTGACACGTTTGCAAAAGTTGTGTTTAACAAACCGTGACTGACCTTTCAGTTGGCAACATAAATCAAATTTGATAATATTGCCAACGTAAGTGTGTGCCTATCATTTTGGGAAATAAATTGGAGGAGTGATTTATGCTGTTCCAATTTATATTTTTGGACTGAGGAAATAATGACCACGCGTGTCTAAGGACAGTAAGTGATCACTTCTGCATTTTTTTTAAGATCTATAGTAGGATATAAGTATGTGCTTTTTATGTATATAGCCTTTGCACAGTCTTTTTGGAAGAATTTCTTTGGAATATGAAGCGGATATCAACAAGAAACGTATGGCTAAAAACTTAAAAAAAAAATAACGATTAGTGTAAATATTTAGTTTTATGAATGAATCGCTGATTCTGTTTATTTTGAAGCAATTTCATAACTAACATCAATATACCTAGGTTTTCCTGTGTGACAAAGTCATCTATAGCTGTGTTAAAGGCAATACTCGTATGTGTGAATATTTAGATTGCTTTGTATGTTTATTTTATGGCTTCAATAGCTTCCTAATGCAGTACATTAGTATATATTAACCAAAAAATTAACAAACCATTGAAATATTTGCATGTCTGTCATGACGAAACATGTGCCTACTCTTAAATTTGAAACAAATTTACTTGTGAATTGTTTGTAGCAAATAAAAAACTTTGACTTTGATTAATGCGATAAAGTTATTACAAAATATGTGATATATAAAATGTGTGAATGTGAATCGGTTTGTTTTTTGTCTTTACGCCTTGACTACTTAATTACAAACAAACTGAGTAAGTACTCATCATAAAATATTTCAAAACGACACAAAGTGGTACAGAAAAAGACTTAATAAGGAGATTGATACAAATTTAAGGCCATCACCATGAATAACGAAAATGCATGCAACCAACGAGGTATTGATTTAAGTCCACATCTTTACTTTATATTAATTATAAATAAGAATATTCAAGGAAATGTGCGTGCCTAGATGGGCAACTATATTATACTAAAGTGGTCATGAGGGAGTGTTTATTTATATAAGCCGGATGGTTTCGCGGGGAGAAGCTAGTGAAGGTAGTAGGCTAGTAAGTAATAATGAACGGAAACATTTTTCAATTACAAACAAGATTATATTATTAACTATTTAAATTTTATAGAAGTTGACGATAAGGTAATGGGATCTTTTCTGGTCTGATCATTTATAATGCATCACGTTCGTGGCATCACCAGTAAGGTAGCGAAAATATTCGCTGGTATTTTCCGCTCGTTGCACGGATTGAGAGTACTCAGCTTTGCATATCAACCAGACCACGCTCCTGCCTGTTCAAACAGTTCTGTGAAGCTCATTTTCTTATGTTTAATTTTACGTTTGTTCTACTTCTTACGTTTACCAGGAGGCTCCTTTGCACAGGATGCCGAATAGATTATGGGTACCACATCGGCGCCTATTTCTGCCGGGAAGCAGTAATGTATAAACATTACTATGTTTTGGTCTGAAGAGCGCCGTAGCTAGTGAAGTTACTGGGCAAATGAGACTTACCATCTTTTACCTCAAGGCGACCAGCGAAAATGTAGTGCCATTCACAGTTTTTGAGCAAATACCATAAGCTGAACGTCTTGCTCGTCTCATCCCTCACTGTCTTAAAAAAACCGAATATTCGTATTGTTTTTAAATTCAGGAAGTAAGATATTAATTTCAAATCACTTAGAATACATAAATCACTATGTAATATTATAATACGATAGTCGGTCTAGTACTTACTTAACGCTGACGATGTCATTGAGGTTTATGAAAACTTTCTTGCACGTCTTCTTTTAGAGAAAAATTAATTGAAGACTGTTTATTTGATTTAGTTATAATAATAGGATAGGATAAGTATAATATACCTTTTGTCTACATGTAAAAGCATTTTAGCGGCTTATAAATGTGTTATAAAATATATGCAATCACTAGTTAGTAAAACAGCACATGTCAATGAAACTCACTCTATTAACAATGCGTTGAAAATTTATTCGAACCCGGCTTTCAACTGTTATCCCATTTATCTGAATTACCTGCGACATGTATAAAACATACGATGGTCGTATCCGAGCTGTTAGAATAATTCGGACATAGTTGAAGTTTGTGATTAAATTTTCTTTATGTGATTGCTGATTTTGTTTATACGTAAGTCACACAAAAAGTTTTGCGTAACTTAAAAAAACATCTTGTTATAACCAAAACATTATGTTTCTTGCTTTTCAAAATACTCTCCTTTACATTTTAAACATTTTTTTATGCGATCGAACCATTTTTTATAACAGGAGGAACACTGATCTTAAGGTATGTTTTCTACGTGCTGATTGAACGCTAACACTGCCACTTCAGAATTGATATAAGTGAAACCTCTCATCAAATCTTTGATTTTGGGGAAAATACAACAACCACATGGTGCTAGATTGGGGCATGGTTGGGTGACGAGTTGTACTTTTTTGGAAGCTAAAATGACTTAGTTTTGTTGGCCGTGTGTGAAGCAGCGTTGTCATGATGTAGGAGAACGCGGCTTTTTAGTCGTCTTGTAACAAAGCAAAAATCCTTAAAATTATTTATTCCTCCTGCTATTCTACATTTGTAGAATGTACATATTGCAAAAATCTTGCAAAGATGGCTTTGACAATTAATTATTAAATAACGAATACGGCTGAATGGGCTTGAACCCTTTGCCTGTCCTAATAATGGGCGATGAAACCAAAAAAAAAATATCGAATGTCGCAAACGTCAGAAAATTTTAGGAACCAACTTCAACCTGTTACTTTTTTGTTACAGTATGCGCACGCATCTTAAACTTCACTCTCATAATTTTTCCATAACGTACCTAAAGAAGTATAACTTCAACAACTAGATAAATTATATTCCATTACGATAAAAGCGATGGCCACACTCTAACATATTTGAATTATTGAACTTAACGTTGACTTACAAATTGTAGGAAACTTCTTATAAATGGAGGGTCGAAGGTTTTATTGATGTTTGGATCCATGTTGTATTTCTTAAGTGATGGCACACATCTTCTCATTTTTTATGGGGAATCGATGTATCTCTATACGTAACTACCTACCTGTATTTCCTTGGGTACTATGCATAATATAATAAATAATACCAGTGGGAGATTCCGTTGCACAGGATACCGGCTAGATTATGGGCACCACAATGATGCTTATTATTGTATTTCAAGCTGAAGGGTGCCGTAGCTAGTGAAATTACTGGGCAAATGATATTATATTATATTTACCGTTCATTCATCATTATTTAAAAAAAACGGGCAAGTGGAACTCTGCTTCGCGCACTAAGTTCTTTACTATTGAAGTAATAAGCATCATTTGACTAGAAATAAAAAAACCGTCAAATGTCTATTATAAATAAAAATCACCTACATCACATAAATTTATAAAATGTAACAATTTGCGGCAAAATCTCTTCATTCGCTTGAAGCTAGCTTCCAATATCAATGACACAGACACAACATACCCAGAGTATACCTTTAGAGAATTTAGTCTTATAACGCCTCAAGGCGTTGTGGGCTAAAACAACTAAGACTTTAAGTTAAACGATAAAATATGATAGGAAGAATAATGAGAAACTTAATAAAAAAATTCAACAAGATTATGCAACTCGCAAATAATTAATAATTAAACATTTCACTAACAGATCAACCAGTTCAAATAGTCCTAGTTCGTAGATTTAGGAAACTTACAGTAGATATATTTTTTTAAGTTCAATATGTAATATATTCCCATCATCGCTGACCCTCCCGTAACTGTATAATAGTCTGCCATTGCCATAGATACTAATTTGCCTTATTACTTTACTAGAGGAAGCTTTGAATATAAAAGGTACTTAAATAGTACTTAAGTTTTCCTATTTGTGTTTCAGCAAATTATTGTTACAAGTCAGCCTTTTCTATTTCCATTTTAGCCTCGGAAGCTGTGCTGCATCAGTACTCGTGTTGGTGTGACGCTTGGTGATCATAATGCTTCAGGATATTGCTTTTCCCTTAATTCTTTTGTTTTGTTAAAATAGTTGATTTTTATTATTTTCAGCCTCGTTCTTCTGTAGTCTGCAGTCCGATCAATATATTACTGACCTTTTTAACCAAACCTTATTGTAAAATGTGTATAATACTACTATTATAATAATTAGATATATTATATAGTATAAATTTTTGAATCGGTAAAAACAAATTTCTGCATTGGTTTCGGATATAGGTATTTTATATCACTTTGACGTCGAAAAATAACACTAATCATGTATCCGATAATTCTTCGGAATTATTAGATAGCCTATTTCAAAAAGATAATATAATATACTCTTACAGTAAATGAATGAAACTGTTCCCTTAAAAATTGTAATTGTATTTAATTCGTAATGTGTCACGCCTTTTAAATTAAATGGAATTTAGATCGTCAGCAATATAATATATCCAAAAATTTTTACCAAAAAAACTGGACATGTTAAGAAATGTATTAAAGAAAATAAAACCATCAACTTTTTCTAATTCCTTTTTGTAAACTTCTTTAAATTGATTGTCTTTTGATATAATGGCAATGCAGTATAAATATTTTCAAGAATGTACAATGTCAAACCTAGATCAACGGAGGTTAATTCTATTAAAATTTGAGTTAATTACCATAATTCAAGAGGGCGCTGTGACAAGAATTTTGGCTTATCTAAAATTAAAATTTTAGTAAGTTATTACGAACATTGCTCTTATTTTAATTATAAAGATCCATTAAAACATGTTGTTGTTACAATGAGAATTGTTCTGAAAAGATAATAATTCAGAATATTGTTTGTTAGTATAACAGAGCATAGCTTGAGATGAAAACAAAAAAATAAGTGGTAAGTTATAGCAAAAAAAAAATAATATCTTTACATTAAGCAGAAAAAAAAACATAATATTATTCAATAGTCAAAATACGACGTCTTAAATTAAAAAAAAAGATATGTATATTACAAAATCATGAAGCATGCACGTGACACGGCTAAAAGACTCTTTTAAATACCAACCACCATCGCGTGCTGGAATACGATCACCCGTGCGTAGAAAATATTATATATATATATAATACTTTTAATTTTGCATTTTTCAGCACAGTATTTACTGGCAGTGATTGCACCTACGATCTATCTAACACCACACCCACATCTATGTAGTATTAAATATCCCTACTAAATTATAAATGTGAATGAAAGATTATTTCTTACGCTTCCACGCCTAATCCACTGAACCGATGTTGATGAAATATAGTATAGAGATAAACTAGAGCTTGGAAAAGGAGACAGGCTTTACATTTTGTTTCAAAAAATATATGGGAGAGGTTGAAATAGGTGATGGAGGTTTGTATGTAAGTTCGTCATTTTCGTTTATAATACCTTTAAATTTTGTATTTAGGCAACTGATAAGAAGTAATTTATAAACATTTGTTTGAGCTTTGTTGAAACTTTGACCTACATGGGGATGAAATAGAAGACAAAGTTCAGAGGGACATACTATTAAAGAGACCATCCACAATGACAAGAGATATTCGCTGTTTCATAGAAGAGCGCCACCAGCAGCGGAAAGAGCAGTTTGTATGAGTATTATTTGTAAAATATTCTATAAAATAAAAATGCTGCCCAAAGTAACTAATTATATCACACGGAAGAAGTAGCGGCTAAAAGATAGTACATAATATTTTCACTATCTTTTCAGCAGCTCTTACGCTACAATAACTGATATTTGACACACGTTTCATCAAAATGTCATGTTTGTTGAAGCGTGTGTCTCGTCAGCTGTACCGTCGTTATCTCAAGCTGCTGTACTTCGTCATCGGAATAGCGTGACGCGTCTTGAATGATAATAAATATCGCTCCGATTTATATAATAATTTAAATTAAACAAAATATCCACATCGATCGATGACATCATGTTTGAAACGCTGCGAAGCCACTGAAGACCCCCCATACATATCCTTCTGGAATGCGAAGCCATTGCCAGAATCAGGCTGGGTTGTCTAAAAATACCTTGACGACGTGCCCTGCCTGGACCCTCTGAGGACCTTACGCCTTTTAAAAGTAATAGGTCTCGAGGATATCATTTAAATCTCGGCACAGTAACACGGTAGGCACGCTAGCGCATGCAGGGGGCACAATAGATCCTAGGATTTAAGTGCATTTTAATCCCCAAATTATTATAATAATAATGCTGCGTAAGTAGTGTGGAGGTAGCGGACCAAAGATGAGAGTGATATGCAAGTGTTGTGCTCAGTATTTATGTATGCACACAACTATAACTGAGTAGACATCAGTTTTGGAAGACCACTGCCACATTAAGTATTGCTTTTTTTTCTTTTGTATTAAGTTAAGTATTAAGGATATCATTAACTTTGTTATGTGAATGTGTCAGTTTTTCTTCCAAAATAAATTCATTTTCATTTCATTTCAATAGTTCGGCAACACGTGTGCCGCGCTCTCTTTACAATACTCTCATTTATGGCCTTATTTATTTTTCATTCCAGATGAGCGTTAATGGCGTAGTAGACTCTCACCGCGGTGGAACCGATTGATCCTCACCCATCAGAGTTCCCAATGTTTTTAAATTCATATGAACGTTTATTTCATATATTTTTTAAGAGTCAACATTTCCTGAGGATGCCTCATGTAGAGGTGTCACGTTTCGAATTGTTTGAAGACATATTTATTTATTTGGAAACAAATACAGATACATCCTTAAACATAAAGTAAAAATAGAAATATGGACTCAAGGATGTCTCCTTAAACAGTTTCACTAAGTACACTTAATATTTAAATTTACACTTAAATTTAAGTTAATATATAAATCTGACATAATGCAGTTGTAGACATTGTTACAATTTAGATGAAATTACGTGATTTCTAACTTACTTTGTTTGTGGCAGGATTTGTTTTATTCTGAGTTTGTAAGTCTTATGTATTCATATTGACGGAATAAAGAAATATTGGCGGAATTAACACTCAAGAAAACTCAATACATTTGGAAGACATTATAAGACATACAAAACATCCAAATAGAATATCATTACATATTATTATTTATTTAGATTCGCCAGTGGTAATTACAATATTATATTTATATTAATGCTAAGTTAGACAGGCCTTATTAATAAATGCATTACCTGTTAAAGTGACTACCGCATGCTGAAATAATTGTGAAATAGTTATATATACACATCTAGAACTATGTATGTAGCTACAAACCTACCTTGGCTGACACCGACTTATAAACTTAACCTAGAGGATAAGAAAAGGCAGCTAAGAGTGTAGAGACAACGCAAAAAAAGTTTTTTTTTAAACTCGCAGTTCAAAGAATAACATATTGAGGCTGATATTAAAAAACTGAAAAAATACATTTCAAACTTAACCAAATCTTTAAAATAAAAACAAACAAATGATAAAAACATACAAAGGCTAATGCATTTTTATTATACTTGTTAGTCTGGTGTGAAACAATGTGGACAGTCCAATATTCAATACGAAATCACCAACAGAAATTCTAATTCAATAAAAATTTATGGCAGCATGCAACCAAATACACGAAGAATATATTTTGTGATTGTTCGAATAAAAAGTCATTTCAACGTGATGTGATCGTTGATCGCGTCCCATCAACAATATTTGTAAATTATCGACTTATGTTTTTTGGCTTACTTTCTGTACATAAAATACAATATTGCTAGTCATTGTTCACTGAGCTTTTAAAAAAAGAGCGACTCTCGTTACCGGGGCCCCATCGGTGTGAAAGAGCTGAGTGATTCACTTTCGCTCCAGTCTTGTTATAAGTAACACGTCATATTTTAATATCATTGTAATTAGTTTTGTGTAATAAATTTATTTATTTATTTATTTATTTAAGATTACCTACAGAAACTACAACATACATTCCACTATAATTACAACATACTTAAAAAAATGATAATTGCGATTCTACTTACAGGCAATCGGACATGCATGAAACATAATTTTATGACGATTGTTTGTCGGCTATAAAATAATAACAAATTATATAAATCTAACAAATATTTTACATTTACTTCTACACATATAAGAAGAAAAATATATAAGAACATATTTAAATTAAATTAGTAAAAAAAAAACACATACTTTTAGACGTTAATTGTCGGCTAGATACTAATAACGTATTATATAAATCTAAAACATATTCTACAACTATTTCTACACAAATAAAAAGAAAAGTACACTTAAAGAACAAATTTAAATTAAATTATTATTTAAAAAATTACAAAGCCTACGCCTAAATTCATTTTCAGAATTATGGTTAATGTCTAAACCCTCAATCCTTGAAGATAGATAATTGTATGACCGCGAAAGCCTTACTAAAGTTGAATTGGCTCCAAGCCTCGTTCTGCGGGGTGGGATTTTAAACAATGCAGTTGCCTTACGAGGAGGTCGATGGGGAATATTGATGTCAAACAAACTCAATAGAGCAGGACACTCAATTTTACTGTTTATTATTTTGTACAGAAAAGTCATATCTAAGTATAAACGGCGGGATTTTAATGAAAGGGTTTGAAAATGACGCAAACGATCGTTATACGAGCTCAAGTCTCGTACGTCAGGCGTACGGTAGGTGAGGTAGCGGATTATTTTCTTTTGAAGCCTTTCAATCCTGCCACTGTGGATATTATAGTCAGGGCACCATACTTGGGAACAGTATTCCAACTTAGATCTCACAAAGCTATTAAAAAGGACTCTTATTGTGGATATTTTTCTAAAATCTTTGGCGTTTCTCATTACAAATCCTAGAGACTTAGAGGCTGATGCAAGGATGTTGTCAACATGCTCAATAAAATTAAGTTTAGAATCAAGTGTTACTCCCAAATCGCGTATGCTATGGACTTTAGTGATTCTTTCATTTAGGATACTGTATTGACTAATTATTGGATTGATCTTGCGCGTGAATGATATATAAAAGCATTTGGTTGCATTGAGCTGCATGTTGTTGATTATGCACCACTGAATTAAACGATCGATATCACTTTGTAGTAGCTGAGCATCTGCAGGGTTTCTAATCACTCGTAATAGTTTGAGATCATCGGCAAATAAATATACTTTTGAAAATTGAAATATGTTACTTATGCTGTTAATAAAGACATTGAAAAATAACGGTCCGAGCACTGATCCCTGAGGAACTCCAGATGTTGCAAGGTAAGGTTTTGAACTAAATCCATTAATAACAACAGTGTTGGGTCGCTTATAAAGATAAGTTTCACACCAGTTTAACAGGGTATCTGTTATCCCAAAATTCTTTAAATGTGTTAGTAGAAAGTTGTGGTTAACTTTATCAAAAGCCTTTGAAAAGTCTGTGTATATTGCATCTGCCTGCTGATTGTTGTCTAGTGCATTAATTACTTCATTGGTGAAGCTAAATAAATTAGTATTCGTTGATTTACCTTTGATAAAACCATGTTGATGAGGAGTAAAGTTGTTTTTAATAGCTGTAGTGATATGCTCATCTACTAGGCTTTCGAAAACTTTTGACGCTACGCTTAAAATTGAAATTGGTCGATAATTAGACACGGAGTTATTGGACCCTTTTTTAAATATAGGCACAACTTTTGCTTCTTTCCATTTATCTGGAAAAGTACCGGTGCTCAAGGAGTAATTATAAATGATTGCTAGCGGAACCGAGAGAACTTCAGAACACCTATTAAAGAAGAGTGGAGGGATATTGTCCAGACCGCTACCTTTGGAACAATCAAGTCTTTTTAGTTTTTTATAGACGTCACCAGCAGTAAGATATATATTTCCAACATATGTCTTAGGTTCACTGTTAGTTAGGGTTATTCTTTTATTTAAATTTGAGCTATTCTCGTAGACGGAAGAAAAATGAGATGCAAAAAGATCAGTGATATTTTGAGTGTTAGAGGCTGTAATTGTACCTAAATTCATTGTGGAGGGATAGTTATTAGTGCTCCTACGCAAGTTCTTAATATGAGTCCAGAAGTATTTGGGATTATTAGCTATTTTTTGTTCGATTGAGCAAATGTAATTATTGTACGAGGTAGTTATTAAGTGGTCACAATCTTTTCTTAAATATTGGAATTCAATTCTATCCATTGGGTTATTGTATTTTTTTAATCTTTTGTGACATTTATTTTTCAGCCTAAGCAGGCGTATGAGATAAGGTGGAAACCAAACAGGATATTTACAGCTGCGTGATTTGGTTTTAGGCACGTGCTTATCAATTACAGATTCTAGAATTATATAAAATTTTTCAATCATTATATTAACATTCTTGCATTTGTTCAGTTCTTCAAGCCAATTCACTTGGTTGAGGTTATTTATAATATTTGTAAAGTTAGATTTGAAGAAATTGTATCTGTATCGAGATTTCATGAAACTGTTGTATTTTGGTAAGCTAGTACGGATATTAATATGAAGCGGAGGGTGATATGGGTCTACATCCCGCAATGGAGATACGCATTCAGTTACTGTTACTGTATGTTCATTGCCCAATACGAGGTCGAGAGAATTGCCCTTAAAGTTTAGCACACCATTACATTGAGTGAAACCACTCACTTGGAGAAAATCAATAAATAACCTATTAATGGCAGAGTTTCCATTGTTGACAATATTTGTGCTACCGTCTTTAGAAAACCACGTGATTGATTTCAAATTTAAATCGCCTAGTATTAAGGTGGAGTCTTCAAACGATTCGGGAATCTAGAACCATATTGACATTTTCAATAAATGCTTCAATTGTTGTCTTGCTAACAGGTGGTGGAAGATAAATGCCACATAAATTAAGTTTTTTTATTCCTCCTATACTGACTGAGACCCATAAATCCTCATTATTACTTTCCCATTCAAGCTGCCGTTGAGACTGGAGCAGTTTAGATACAGCTATGAGAACTCCTCCACTCGACTTTTTATATTTCGCTAAGGCAGAAGTTTCGCGATCCCTTCTGTAAACTACATATCGATCATCAAGGATTTCGGAATCAAAAACGCTACTGTTCAGCCATGTTTCAGTTAAGACAATTAGATCAAAATTATTACAAATAACTCGCTGTCGAAAGTTTTGTAGAGTACAGTTTAGACCTCTAACGTTTTGATAGTAGCAACTAATTGTTTGTTTGAATATAACTGAGGGATAACCATTCAAGCTAAGCAGTAATATTGTTTGGGCAATCGGAATCTTTAATATACTTATAATTAGAATTAGGCAATCGGAATCTTTAATATACTTATAATTAGAATTAGGACACTTACGCATAAATAGTTTACCGTTTTTTACCCAAACAAATCTGTAATTAAGTTCTCTAGCTTTTATGCGGGCTTTGGCGTGCAATGTTTTAACTGCAAGTGGCAGATGTTCACCAATGTAAATGGGTAATGGGTAAATAATAATTTTTAAAAAGACCTTTTATGATCATCCGAACATAACTGGCGCAGTCGGTAGGATCGCGGCACTTTCAAAATCGAGTGAACGGTTCTAATCGTAATAACCGCGATCGGGATATAAGAACCTAAAAGGACGATTAACGGGAATTTCGGAAAATTGAAAATCCTGTTCTGGGGCAAAGTCCGGCGGGAGATGCAGAGATTTCGGTAAGTACTCTTTTACTTCCACGTTCCTTTGCTCTATTTCCTGTCGTAAATTTTTTTTTAGATATTATTTTAATCATTACTTCAAATTGGAAAAATAATTTGAATTTTATATGAACATATATTTTATTGTGTGTTGTCGTTAGGCTAAAATCGCCACGGATTTCACACGGATATAGGATACTTCGTAGAATTATTGCATTGTTAAGTAAGGCTAGGGTACAGTGAAAGCTATAATGTCTCTTTAAGATTGCGATAGTGTTATTAAGACTATGGGTGATTTAATTCCGAGATATAACGGTAACCCCAAAACATTAAATTATTATATACGAGAAGTAGAGAGCGTTATTAGTTTAATAGAGCCTGGCTGGCAAGCGCACCCCGTGTTAATAAGTTTAATTAAGACTAGGCTTAGTGGCGCAGCTATAGATGCTATAGCGTACGAAAACTCACTGGACTCGTGGCCGGAGGTTAAACATGCGTTATTAAGACGTTTAGGAGAAACGAGAAACGAGATCCAAGTAATGCAGGAACTTACTCGAATGCGTCGCCTTAAATCGGAGGACGCCGAAACATTTGGAAAACGACTTAGGGACATATTAGATACATTATTTACAGTCGGAAAACATACCGATAAAAGTTATTATGAAAGTATGGTAATAGAACATTTTATAAGTCAGTTAGAATTTAACGTAGGAATAGGTGTTAGGATTATGAAACCCACGTCGTTAGAGCTTACGATTGTTGCGGCTAGACAGGAGGAAACTAAACTAATTTATTATAGGCAAGCAAATCCTGGTACAAATACTGCATCTACTTCACAAATAAGACAGAAAACAGATCATTCTAGATTATTCCCACAATATAATTATTTGCGTTCTATTGATAATAACCCTCCACGATTATTCAATCCTAATTTTGTACCCCAACAAAATAATATGAATTCACAACAACGACAGCAGTGGATACAGTCCAGCCTGCCTTGGAAGAATTCTCACCAAGGTCACAAGACTTCAGGTAATGTACGTAATAATTTTGGACATCAACCCAATATGCCTCAACAAAATATAAATCCGACTTAAAAAGTATCAGATGTAAGTATGAGGTGCGTCAATAAGCCAGAGAAGCCACAATTTGCTTTCGAAGAGTTGTTCTACACCCCGAACGACTACTCTCAGGTAAGTAACCCAATTGATAATGATCACCACCAGTATTTTGAGGAGCAGCCACCTTCTGAAGAAATTCATGAACAAATTATTGGGGAAAATCAGGCAATTACCTCATGTGATGAACTGGATTTTCGGGATGGCAACAACACAGACAACCAGAGCTAGTAAAACTGAATCATCACTATAAAGATCATTTGCCCTATATCGAGATACCTGAATATAAAGGTAAGTTTTTAATAGATACAGGAGCCTCGCTATAATCGGTACAATTTTTGAACATTGTATAGATCATGAACCTTTTGAAGTTAAAACTGCGCATGGTGTTACTAGACATGACTTAGTAGCTCACCTTCCATTACCACCGGTTTTTAATAATGAATTATTCCACAAATTTCTAATCTTTGACTTTGATCCTAAATATAAAGGTCTAATAGGGCTAGATTTGCTTAAGGTCTTATGCAGTAATATAGATATAAAAAATAAAGTATTATGTACGTCAAGCGCAACTATACCTATTAATTTCGATTACCTAAAAAGAAATATTAGTATTGAACCAAGATGTCAAAAATTAAAAAAGGTTAAAACAAATTATGTAGACGGCCAATATTTGCACGAAGATTACTTTTGGAATAATGGTGTAATTTCTCCTGCTGCAATTATTAAAGTAGAGAATGGTTATTTTCGGACGTCTGTACTAAATTTCAATACTGAAAAAGGGTTTATAAAATCAACAGCTCCGTTCGTGTTAGAGCCTTATTATAATAATAGTACGGAAACTTCTTGTGAGCTTCATTCAATTACTACTAGATCAGAGATAGATAGAGAACTTTGCAAAAACTTAGAGAAAATTAGAACATATCACATGAACGAAGAGGAAAAGCGAGAAATATCACGTTTATGTTATCAATACAGGGAATTATTTCACTCTGAAAATATTCCATTAACATTTAACCACTCAGTGAAGCATAAACTTAGGCTTACGGATGAAACACCTGTATATGTTAGAAGTTATAGGCAGTCTCCGCAACAACGCCAAGAGATTCGTAATCAAATAGATAATCTCCTTAAACAAGGAATAATTAGAGAAAGCATTTCTCCATGGTCATGTCCTGTGCATATTGTACCAGAAAAACCAGATGCATCAGGAAAAATAAAATGGAGGCTTGTAATAGATTATAGAAGACTCAATGACCGTATAATTGAAGATAAATATCCACTTCCAAATATTTATGATATTTTAGATAGGGTAGGTAGAGCACAATATTTCACAACGCTTGATTTAGCTAGCGGATACCATCAGGTGGAAATGGACCCGAGTGACGTAGAAAAAACAGCATTTTCAACAGAAAGAGGTCATTATGAGTTCCTTAGGATGCCATTCGGTTTAAAGAATGCGCCTAGTACTTTTCAGCGTCTTATGGACCATATTTTACGAGGTGTAGAAAATGTATTTACTTACCTCGATGACGTAATTATAATTTCTACATCATTACAAGAACACATACATAAGCTAACACAGGTTTTTGAACGTTTTAAAATGCATAATCTCAAGATACAGCTAGATAAGTCAGAGTTTCTCCAAAAACAAGTGACATTTTTAGACCATGAACTTACAGACCAAGGCTTAAAGCCAAATAGGGACAAAATTAAAGCAGTGCTAGACTTTCCACTTCCAAGAACGCAGAAGGAAGTCAAATGTTTTCTAGGTTTGGTTGGATACTATCGAAAATTTATAAAAGACTTTGCAAAACTCACGAAACCTATGAACATATGTCTCAAGAAAAATCATTCAGTCATTCATTCACCTGAGTTCATAGATGCGTTTAACAAATGTAAGCAAATATTAACAAATGCACCTTTATTACAATATCCAAATTTTGATGAACCATTTATCCTTACGACAGATGCATCAGAAGTAGCAATTGGTGCAGTACTGTCCCAAGGACGTGTGGGTTCAGATAAACCAGTCGCGTACGCGTCTAGAACTCTATCTGAAACGGAAAATAGATATTCTACCATAGAGAAAGAGCTGTTAGGGATCATATGGGCAGTAAAATATTTAAGGCCGTATTTGTATGGTAGGAAGTTTACCATATACACCGACCACCGTCCGTTAACTTGGTTAATGTCACTTAAAGATCCAAACTCAAAATTAACACGCTGGCGCTTAAAGTTGGCAGAATATGATTATCAAGTAGTTTACAAGAAGGGTCGGCAAAACACTAACGAAGACGCATTGTCAAGGGCAAAAATTTTTCATGATAGTATAGATTCGTTAGCAGACAACTTCGATGATAATGATGATGATGAAATAATAAATAGAATATTTGAACATGCACGTAGGGAACAGGCAGGCGAACTGCAAACGGACAACCTTGAAGTAAACGAAAACGTCACACCATCAATTATAGTCACAGAAGGAGATAATATAATGGTAGCAAATGACCCTGAACAACTCGTATCCACTAATCACACACAGCCAGATAATGAGAACAGGGGTATACCTATAATATCTGACGCTATAGATAGACAACAAAAAAAATTTCATATTAGGTCGACCCCAGGATCAACTTACCGCATAGAAAATAGGTCAACAAGCTCTAGGCAAGTAATTAAAGATGTGTTTATCCCTGTAAATAATACAGAAGAGGAAATAATTAAATTCTTAAAGGAACATACTGTAGCAGATCGAGTATTTCACTGTTTTTTTCATAATGAAGAGTTTTACCTTGCATTTTCACGTGTGTATACAACAGTATTTAACGACAGAGGTCCAAAATTATTTAAGTGCACATCACGGGTAACCTTAGTGGAAAATAAAACTGAACAGGAGGATTTAATAAAACAACATCATTTAGGAAAAACAATTCATAGGGGAATACAAGAGACATATAAACAACTCCGTAGAAAATATCATTGGCAAAATATGTTACTTAGCATTCAAAAATACATCAATCAATGCGATGTTTGTTTGCGAGCTAAATATGAAAGAAACCCACTGAGACCACCTTTGGCTTTAACGGACACGCCTACAAAACCTATGGAGCATCTCTTCATGGACTTATACTCCACAGGTGGGGCAACTTTTTTAACAGTTATAGATAATTTCTCAAAATTTGCACAAGCCATCAACCTAACTGCATCAAGTAGCTTTCATGTAGCAGATGCACTATTACAAATATTTTCTGTTTTCGGTTTACCCATGAAAATCACTACAGATTCGGATTCGAAATTTGAAAATGATTTAATAAAAGAGATCTTTGCATTACATGATATTAACATACATTTCACAACCGCTTACAACCCTAACTCAAATTCTCCCATAGAACGATTCCATTCCACTATTGCTGAAATAATAAGAATTCAGAGAATGACAAATAAAGACGATCCTATGCCTTTATTAATGAAATATGCACTTATCGCCTATAATAATTCAATTCACTCCAGTACTGGGTATACACCACATGAATTAATGTTTGGACATACAGCATCTAGGAATCCACTTGAACTGTATTACCCGAAGGAATTCTATCAAAATTATGTTCTAAAACATAAAAATAACGCAGAAGCTGTACAAGAGTGCGTTTACAGCATACATGTCTAAAAATAAGGAGCAGATAATTAGCAAGAGCAACCAGGCAGCACAAGAAGCGGCTTTCAAGGTAGGTGAAACTGTTTACAAACAGGTGGCAAAAACGGCGCGAGACGACAAAACAAAGCCTACTTATAAAGGTCCGTATAAAATATTTCACTTGCATCCTAATAATATAGCCGAAATTATTGGTAGTCATCCGAATGCCAAATCGATAAGAGTTCATTACAAGCTGCTCAGACGGCCTCATCTTGTTACAGGATCTTCATCTCAAGAGCCTTAATGCTCTACGCAGGAGCCCTCGTGCTCTACGCATCAGCTGACGTAGTTATAGACTCAATAGATAATACAAATGGCATTGTACTTATTAAAGAAGGGCAAGTATTTAAGAAGATCGATTCCTTCAGCCTAGTATGTGTATACAATATTACAGCACTTCAATCTTCGTCACTGAAATTACTTTCACTTTTTATGATAACAAAGTCTTTAGAAGTAAATACAGTATCCGGAGATTCGCATAAAACATACAAAGATCAGTTAAATGACACTTTTACTTTGGTAGATAAGAAACTTAGCTTATTTAGATCTTATTCTAATAATTATAGAGTTAAGCGAGGATTAGTAAACGGGCTTGGCTCAATAGTCAAAGCAATAACTGGAAATTTGGACAATAATGACGCAGAAAAAATAGAACAAGAAATTAGTTCTATACAGAATACCGTTAATAATATTAAAAACAAGCAACAAAAATCATTTTTTTTGGCTGAAAATACTATTAAAGAATTTACCTCAGAATTAGAAAAGATTAATAAGAATCAGAATAAACTAGCCTCGATATTTAATAATGTTTCTAATAGTTCTAATTTAGTTTATAATCAATTACATTTTCTAGACATATACGTCCAATTAAGTTTTAGTTTACAATTAATTTTAAATAAGCTAATGATATTAGAAAATGCAATTACGTTTGCCCGAATGGAAGTCATGCATCCTAGTATAATTAATCCTCATAATTTAATTAATGAATTACTAAGTATCAAGGAAAACTATTTTCTCAACCCAATCTCGGAAATAGGTATACGTACAATAGATGATATAGAGAAATCTGTGGTGGTTAAAGCTTATAAAACAATGCACACACTAAATTTTATATTAGAAATCCCCTCGGTTGACCTCTAGATTTTTGACCTTATTCACCTGTACTCCATCCCCGATAAACAAAACCTTACGATAATCCCAAAATCCAAATACCTTGCACTTGGAAGTGAGGGGTACGCTTACCTTGATGACGGATGCCGGCATATCTCCGAGACTACACTTCTATGCAGCCAACTAAATGAATTGTCTATAAAGAAAAATGAAGACTGCATCATCGCACTGGTGCAACACAAACCTGCCAGTTGCACACTAGCTAAAATGGTTTTGCGTAGTGGGAAAATTCAGAAGATCAACGACAACAGCTGGATTGTTATTCCAACAACGGAAGAGCTAGTGAGGAAAATGTGTGATGGAAGGACTCATTACGAAAAAATAAAGGGACCCCAAATCATTACTATTTCAGAAGGATGCGTGATTCAAATAATGAATAGAACACTTCAAGCTCATAGATTTTTTTTAAATATGAATGAAATTATACCATTGCCACATTAACAAGACTATTCATATAAATCACCAGCTGATTTCACTTTGCACATCGAGGATATATCATTAGACAACATCCGTGGTCTTATTAACCAGGCACGAGTGGTGGAAGATCCAGATGAAGTTAATCTGCCCCTCATAATGGCGACTCCGAGTTGGACTACAGTAATATTATACTTCATAGGCTTCGTGATAATATCCAAAAAGATATATCAATGGCTTAAGAACAAGCGGATGAAGCCTAACCCAGAGGCTTCACTTCAGAAGCCAGCGAGGACGCTGGAGGAAGCTGCAAGTTGCGCTTCCATCTTGAAGGGGGAGGCGTTACCGGGGCCCCATCGGTGTGAAAGAGCTCAGTGGCAGATTGAACAAGAGAATAGATGCTGACGCTGAACTTCGATTGTCTATAATTTAATATTTTTATAATTCACTTTCGCTCCAGTCTTGTTATAAGTAACACGTCATATTTTAATATCATTGTAATTAGTTTTGTGTAATAAATAATAATTTTTAAAAAGACCTTTTATGATCGTCCGAACATAACTCTCTACAGTTTTAATTTCTGACAAAGGTTGTGAAAGGATTCATACTCCTTGTCAATAATTGTACCATATTTAATGAATAAAAAATTTGGTTCTACTGAATTATTTATTTTTGCAATCCAATCTTATATAAATAATATAAACTTACCATCTTTCTTGTATCGTTAACGTATTATTATAGCACTTTTTTATACCACACTAAGGTTTGGTGACTGACACACAGTTCACACACAACTAAGGAGAAAAGTATGCTAAAATTATCTTTAAGCACACTTTTGCCGTTTCTCTATCAGACTGCAAATCATATTATGACTATATGTATATTTCGAACGTCATTGTTCTGCACACAACAGCTCTGAGTAAAAAATCACTCAAACCATGGCCTTTACAAATCACTTATTTATATTAAAATGTCACCATCAGTCCTTTACAGTATCGAAAGTAAAATCATCAAAGAATCCTTTATTACCTCCAATATATTGAAGAGTGTTATGGGTTACCAGTTGAAGTACTTACAGGCTCACCCGGATTAACTCTAACGACATAATATGTATTCGTAGTAGTAATCGCGATAAATAAATAAAAAACCCCTTTCCGGTTTATCTTCAAATTAATGAAATATTTCATAAAACACTCTCATTGTCTTAAAACATTTTTTTGATATTCATAAATTTTTACCAAAATATTCTTTTTGTGTGTCAGGGTAGTTTTAGAAATTAAGGCATTAAGACATGCTATAATATATTGTAAAAATTGATGTATAATAAAACACTTACGAACCACTTGAATATGTATTCAATAATTTCACTATAATCACAACTATATACAAGTAATACTAAATGATTTACAACAATAGGGTGACCAGCAGCCAGCACGTCCGACACTTTCGACTGCCCCAACAAGAAGTGCCCAATAGCCGAGAGCGATTCGTAACAGTTACCGTAGGTACCAATCTTAATAATATGAAACTACCAACTTCACATTAAAGTGAAACAACTAAGATTTTGCATATGATTAACAATTTTACAATTACTAAAAATATACTAAATATAATAACTAAAACAATATAATATTAACAGATTACAAATTATTCAATTAACATCGTACATGTATAGTTGTTTTAGTTCTTGAGTCAATCATATTTCTAAATTATGAATATCGATAAAGAAAATCTTATTATAATATTTGTCAATGTTTATTTTAATCCTAAGGTTTTCATAGCATAAGCACGTTGTTGCTTCACGTAACAGCTAATCAGTCATTCACAGTCGACTAAACATAAAAGCAATGATCCGTGAGAGTAAGGAGTAGATCTTATAAATTGATAGCGAGATTGATTAAAAAATTTATTCATTCTCGCTAGTTACTTGCTTAGAATGATTGCTACGATGTATGTCATTCGAAATATATCAATGAATATAAACCTTATTTCTAACTTTACTGAGGAAAAACGTTAAAATTGTTCACAATTATTATTGTTCATTAAATTTAATTCACTATATTTTTTTACGAAAATTAGAGACAAGATAGAGCAGGACGTCATCATTAATATATATAGTTTTTGTAATGACTGCTGTGATGAATGTAATTCGAAATATAATTGATATATTAATATACTCCTAATTTAAAATTTGATTGAGGGAAAACGTATACCTTAATTGTTCACAATTATTGTTCCTTAAATTTAATTAACTATTATTATTAAACTTTACTTACAATAATTTTATTTTCTGAAATACATAATGTTATACTTATATAATTATCCAAACTTATACAATTACAATAAGTATATAGTTGTATAACTCAAAAGAACAGGTGCACGAAACTCCGCGGATTTTTTCTTGATGCATCCCATCTTTTTGATTGGAGTTTAGTTGTAGGATTTGGATTTAGTTTATAGGTAGTTGTTGTAATATATCCTGATAAAGAGGGATTGTAAATTGTTTTAGGCATCCTGTACTATGTTGATATAATACTTATTTATTTACATCCTTAAACACAAAATAGTCATAGTGAGATAGAAATAAGAACATAAGGATATCTTCTTAAACAATTTCAGTGTGTAAAACTTAATATTTAAATTTAGACTTAAGTAACACCTAATAAACAAACTGAAAACAAAACTCAAAAACTTAAAATTATACTAAATAATAGATAAACCTGACATAATTCAATTGTAGTCTGTTAGAATTTAGAAGGAATTAGGTGATTTCCAACTTACGTATGTGCATGGATTTGTTTTCTTCTGAGTTTGTAAGTTTTAGAGGAACACGAAAACATATCTACATCATTTTATCTTGAGTTTTGGCGAGCAAACATTCTGTGCAGTGGCGCACGTATATCAGTATTTGTCCTGGTTATTGAGATACGAAATAAATTTTTAGAGTCTGTAGCACGAGCTGGTATATGAAAGACATTGGCAATATTTTAAATTAATCTGGACAATTTTAATTCCTTCCTTTTTCTGGGCTTATTTTGCAGCTTCATTCATTCATTTGCATGCTGTGCTAAAACAAGTCCTTGCTTCATAACTAACAGCCACTACATCACATTCAAAAGTTTTATTTTGTTGCGTTTTAGCTTTCTTGGAAGGTTTACGACGAAAGATCTTCTTTGGACATACTCCTTTATTAGCTACATTCCGAATTCATCAATGTACTATTAATTTTCTCAATAATGTAGTCAGAAATAAACTAATTCAAGGCTTGAAGAAATATTAGCGTAGGTGTTCTATGAGATGACGCGAATGAATAGTAGTTTTTTTTTCATTATGTGATATTATAATATTTTATACCTATTTTGATAAAAAAAAATTCCTATTATCGTGAGCAAAGTTCGATTTAGCGCATGCATTTGCGTTCGCAAAGTACCACTTTCCCACACGTTGACAAGAGCGTGCGGGAATGTATCTGAGCGTGCGGGAATGTAACTGAGCGTGCGGGAATGTGGTGAGCGTACGAGAATGTTTGAAAATAATTATAGTGGTCAAAATATGCGCAACTTAATAGGAAAAATAAAAAACATACAAATGAAATAGTATACGATAAAAATTAAAATAGTATACGATACTCGTGCGCTCGAAGGTCATCCTGCACTCGCTTCGCTCGTAAAAATTTCCTCGATTATCGGTGCTTTAAGTGATTGGGGGACTCAGAAGTCGATTTTGAATCTTTTAAATATACTTGAAATACTGTTGGCAGGTTTCAAGATGCAGATCTTCCGGACTGATGGCCTGAAGGGGCTGTGGTCTGGCACAGTGAACCAAAGCAGTAAATGGGGTGTATATGTGATGGATGCAGACCTTCTTATGGCTGATAATCCTACTGATCTGGGACGTTTGGTCTAAGCTGGGGTGTCTAGGCTGGCATATTATGTAGGTAGGTACTTTTCGTACTTGTATCGTAATTTACTATTAATTTATTGCTTAGTTTTTGTATATAAGATGTGATAGGTAGAGGTATATAGATACTACTCTAGGTGCTTGATAAGCATGTAAAATATTGAATTTTTGCTATTAATGTATATAAAACAAATTAAAATTAATTCAATATGTGGATGAACATTACAATTACAACATCAGAAGCAGTAACAAATATTAAAAGAATCCATAAAGTTTAAATAAATACACAAATTAACACATAATCATAGTATTTAAAATGTATTAATTTCATCGTAGTTTTGAATCTTTCAAATAACAACACTAAAAAGAGATTACAGTATTTGCTTGAAGAAATCCCACTGGTCATTAGAGTTTATGGTCCGTTGAGACTTAACGATCCTTTGATAAATTATATTAATTAAATATTTGTTGTACAAATTATTAACAATTTTTTTCATAATCATAGATCATTTTATTATTTAAATATCAGATTTATGTTGACGAAGAAAATAATTAAATAAACTCGTATTATTGAAATCTCTGCAATGCTTGGTAGCTGAAAAGCTTTGGTTATTGCAGTGGTAGTGGTATTCTTGTTGGGTATGGTAAAAGATAACTACTGTAATGTAGCCTACTGAGAGTCTAGTCTTATCTATCTATTTCTTTTTTTTCTCTATTCACAATGCTTTTTATGTTGAGCAATACAACAGTAGAAGATATAATATATCGTTATTCAGAGACAGGACAACGTTCCTCATTCATGAATGCTCAGGACTCTCAAGATAATCTTTTCCTCGTAATTACTTCTGTTGCTCATCAATGCCTAAAACGACCTGTAATTTTTATAGGTTTAATTAGATGCAGTGTGAACATTTCCTCTGTTACCGGTGCTTTAAAGGGTAGGGGATCAAGTCGATCTTTTGAAAATACTTGACATACTCTTGGCAGGTTTTAAGATGCAGATCTTCTGGACTGATTGCCTGAAGGAGGCAGCGGTCCGGCACAGTGAACCAAAGCAGTTATGAATGGGCTATATATTGATATATGCAGATCTGTCGTGTGGACGATAGCAGAAGTTGCTGTGGCTGATATTCTTATTGAGCCAGGATAGTGCGAGTTACGACTGAAGACCAACCATGGCCGTTCGCCATGTTTGGTCTGAACTGGCGTGTCTTGGCTGGCATATTATGTCGGTTTCAGTTGCACTCATGGCGTTCCCTTCTACGAGAGCTACAACTCCTACAAGGCCCTCGCCCAGCTTCGCTTAAAAGCCTTTAAGGCTATCAGCACAGAGGAGGTTTTAGTCGGTAGGGGGTGTTTACACCCGAGCCCGACATATTGGCCCCGTTTCGGGGTCTTCAATACGTAAATGTATTAATATAAAACATAAAAAAACGAGATATTAAGTTGCAGTTTCTTTCTGCGTGGTCTAATATCAGACACCTGAAACATATAAATTGCTAAATGTTCACAATTGAATACTATTTCGAGATAGCGTTACAGTCACTCAGGGTTCTAAACAACCCCAAAATTTTAGCGGTATTACAATTGAGCTCATTTTAAGACATATGTTGTTAAGTCTTATTAGCCCAGTAATTTCACTATCTGCGGCATTTTCAATCCGAAACATGATAACATTAGGGGTTAAAATATGAAATTGCCGATTTGTACTGACAAATTGTTTTTTTTTTTATTTAACATAATATTTAATCAAAATACCATTACCATTATTATCTATACATTCCTCCCATCTAAAAGGAAGGTCATTTATGCCTTTGCGATAGAATTGTGGTGATTTAGATTCGACAACTGTGTGAAAGCTTTTTGTACTGCCTGAGATGAAAACTTTTTATCACTTAGAAAATTGTTCAAATCACGAAAAAATGGTAGTTCGTTGGAGCAAAGTCTGGCGAATACGGAGGGTGACAAATGGTTTGTAATTGCAGTTACTATATAGTTAAAACTGTTTCCCGTGCTGTAGGTCTCGCGTTGTCATGGAACAATAATGGTGAAGATCGATTCATGAGTCGGGGCTGTTTCACTTTTAGTTTTGCTATCATTGCTTGGAGTTATCCATCTTATTATTGTCAAAGCTAAATAAAAAAATAACTTAAAGTCGATAATCGAATGTTATACATTTATAAAAGGAGGACGGCAGAAAAAAGTGCCTCTGTGACAATCATCTCGCCGGTATCCTGTGCAAAGAAGTCTCCCATTGGTTATACCCTTGTCTAAACTATAATAAAGACCGTGGATGACTGAGGCCTTACCTTCCATATCAGTATAAGTGTTTAATTGTAGGTTTTCAAAATAATGTCAGTAATATTGGTTACTTAAAATAATATGTTAACAAGCGCTCCATACGCTATAAGATATCCCAATTAATAATTACATTTATATAGCTACTGTTTCTTATTACTGTGTTGGTAATGTGATTTTAAATAAATATCACTTTAGTTTTAATGAACAATTTAATGAGTAGCGACTTGCTGAAACATAGATTTTCACGACAGTAATAATTGAGGTCATAAATAACGACTACTATAAATTCTATTAATTTTGGTAATTGGTAATGATAACTAAATAATATAAATTAAATTGTTAAAATATTATTATAAATAAATAACCATAATAACATAAATATTTAATTTAATTTAATTTAATCTGTGTAAGTTAGTTGGCACTGTCGTACATTTGTCAGCATTAAACACAGTTGGTTGTCGTGTCCTATGTAACCTACAGTGCTAAGTTCGAGTATTCATTACTTACTGTGAATTCTAAGTGATAACTCTGCCCATATACAGTGATTATAAAAATTGTGTTTGTCTCTCTTTAATAATATGTTAGCAGAACTAAATTCTTGTTGGTTATAGTTAGCCTTAAAATATCTAATGCATTTGGGAAGGTCAAAGTTTATATTATAGTTGCTCGTCCATGTAGATCACCAAAAATACAATTCAAATTCATGATCACCAATAGTTTAAACGTATGTATATGAAAAAAAATGCAATCCAGTAAAACAGTACAAGGCTAAACCATAACCAAAAATAACAACTATTATACTATTCAATTCCATATTGTAATCTCTCATTTGGTATATAGCACGTACAGCTCTTTTTCGAAGTATGAAGATATTATTTACTACCATAATATAGTAATAATTATGCGATACGACATAGCGCTATGAAAATAGCTTAAATAGAAAATTCTTGCTATATCTATATCAGTAAGTTTTCGTATCCTTTTTACAGCAAAAGCTGCTGAACTTAATTAACTAGTCTAATTGTACAAATGATTTAAGTTTTCTTTAGTGTTAGTTCCGCCAATATTTGTCTTTAAAACAATTCGACACGTGTTTTGCCTCTACACGAGGCATCCTCAGGACGTGTTGTCTCGCCAAAATCTGGCACGAACTCACTCTCGTGTCGAATTGTTTATAAACAAATATTGGCGGAATTAACACTAAAGAAAACTTAAATCATTTGTATAATCATGGATTTCCGCAAAGTAACGCCTAATTCAATAATATTTTGTTAGTTAAATTGTGTAAATGAGCCCCCCATTGAAGTTAAGAATCTAATGTTACACTTAAAAATATTGCATTATCATCAATTTTCAATTCTGTATCATTAATATTTACTTTTGTGTGTATTTGCCTTACAATGACAAGGGATATTCGCTGTATCATAGAAGAGCACCGCACCAGCAGCGTAAAGAGCAGTTTGTATGTGTATTATTTGCAAAGTATCCTAAAAAATGAAAATGCTGTCCAATGTAGGTATTCCACGCGGACTAAGTCGCGAGTAAGAGCTAGTATTTAAATAAAATTCAACAACAAACGGCTGGGTCAGAGTTATCAAAGTAACGTAATAGGAGAGTGAGGCACTGAATCATTTAAACAGTAACCAAAGAGCCAGACAATGAATTGCTGGTTAATTTACATTCGCTCCCCATTCATCGCAATTTACTATTCGCGAGAATAAAGATGTCATTTGGCTGTTAATATTGTAAATTATGGCATTTTCAATTGCGGCAATAAACAATACTGCTTTTCCATAAGCAATGCTGAGCACTTTATTTTGTAGGTAATAAATAAGACTGAGCAATCACACTCGGTTGTGTGACGCTTGTTGAACGATTGCTTGGATAATTTTACTCTACCAGGGTTTTAAACACAGTTATACAAGATAAGATAAACTTTATTTGCATTGAATAGGTTTCATTACAAGATGGTATAGTACAAATGTTTACAGTATGCTATTCAGCTTTATACAAAGCATGCAAATGTCAGAGATTTACAAACTATATATATAAAAATGAATTGCTGTTCGTTAGTCTCGCTAAAACTCGAGGACGGCTGGACCGATTTGGCAAATTTAGGTCTTGAATTATTTGTGGAAGTTCAGAGAAGGTTTGAAAGGTGAATAGATAGGAAAATGCTGCTAAATTAAATAAAAACAACAAATTTGTTTTTCCTTTGATGTGTCCATACATAAATTTTATGAGAGAATTTATTGACGCACTGTTTGACAGTTCTGCTGAGAAACAATTTCATTACGACAGCAGGGTGCATATATTTTTACGAAGTAATTTTTGATGGTATGATATATTATTGACAAATTCATATAAAAACATTATTTTATTTATTATATACAGATCAACGTCTGTCGGGTCAGCTAGCTATTTATATAAATACGAAATTTAAATATCAATGTGACAATTTAAGAATTCACTTACATTATAATATACTGATGTCAATACAAATTTTTTAAAGAGTCTAAATTTATATTCGGGTAAATTTTGTACACATTCGGGTATTCTATTAAATAATTTAACACACATTCCGTATGCGTTACGTTGAAGCAATGAAGTACGTTGTGGTCTATCCAAAACCAGTGTATGACCATTTCTGGTGCAGCGTGTATGAACCTGTCTAACAGTTTTAAACAAATTTATGTTTTTTAACGAACATACAGACTTCCAATATATACATGCCAATTGGTGTTAATTTATTCAGCTTACGAAATAGTGGTTTACAAGATTCGTACGGGAGGATACCTAATATAGCCCGAACACTTTGTTTTTGTGTTACGAAAGCCCTTTGAAAATGAGTTGATGAGCCCCATAATAATAAACCATATCTAAAATTAGAGGCTACGTAACCATGATATGCTAAAAGAGCTACCTCCACAGATGCAGTTTGATGTAATCTTGAAAGAACGTAACGGAATTTTATGAGTTTATTGCCAATCTTGTCTACATGGTTAGTCCAAGTTAAGTAGGCATCAATGGTTTTACCCAAGAATCTGGTGGTTTGTACTTATTTAATATATTGTCCTCTGAAATTAATTCTTAAATCTAGGTCATATTTAACAATAATTGAAATGTGAAAAGCAAACATTATGCAACGATGTAATGTCACATTTGGGAGGTCATTAATATATAAGAGAAATAGCAAAGGTCCAAGCACAATTCCTTGTAGTACGCCACAATTTTTTCTCCACTCTCGTAGGGTGATATATATTTTACAATTTCATTTTTCTTATTTACTTTAGTAATTTCAACACACTGTAATCGATTTTTACGATAGGACGACATCCATTGTAGTGCTAGTCCTCTTATTCCAGATTTCTCAAGTTTGTCTAATAAAATATTATGAGAAACAAAGTCAAAGGCTTTAGATGTATCAAAAAATAGTACAATTACGTCATTATTAAATTCAATATTTGTTATAATTTCGTCAACTAGATTATATCCAGCCAATGTCGTGGATTTATTTTTCGGAAATCCGTTTTGATCATTTTTAATTACATTATTTATGGACCAGTATTTATTCTTGTGTACATACATTTCTCAATTATTTTTGAAAGTATTGGTATCAGCGTGATTGGTCTGTAATTATCTATATTTGTTTTGTTGCCTTTTTTAAATAGTGGTTTGACTACCGACTTCTTTTTTGACTAAGGTTGAAATCATTGGGCTAATGTCATCAACGCGTATATTATAACTTTATAAAATAGAACACAATATGTCAATTCTTGTCTCGGCCTCCGTTCAGACTACTACACGCGCCTGTGCTCACGCCCCGCTACGCCGCCAAGCTACGCCCAGTGCTACGCTACACAGCTCCGCTACGTGTGGTACAAGGTATTCTACGCCAAGTTCGACTGGTTACGTCGAATCGTTCCGGCCCACAGCTTGTTTACAGCAATTTTTATTGTAATAAGTGAGTTGCGTGTCATCGCGGTTGAGCTGAAGGATACTTAACGGTGACAACGAACTCGGCTAAGGTTGAACCGGTGCGTTTCTCAGGCCTCCTGACCTGAGAGAAACCGGACGACCCGATCCCATTGCACTTGGGCTTTCCCAAGGGTGACAGTTCGCGGCTTTAACCAATAGGGATAGCCGCCTCACTTCCAACCCCCGTTGATCCCTGCCCTCGGTGGGGAGGCTCCCTCAGCATGGCTCCATCACCGGATCCCATCAACGCTCTGCTAGTCCAGATCGTGGCTTTGTTAAAAGCCTCGCATGTCCAATTTGACGAGACACTTCTTCTCACTAGCCTCACCTCCGCGGTCATTACCCCAAGTCGGCCCCTCGCTGACTCCCTCGCGTCCCCTGATGAGCCCTCCGCTCACAACGCTGCTCCCGAGGACATGGAGTTCTCCTACTCCGCCTCCTACGGCCGAAAACGGCCAGTACAGTCCTCCTCTGAGGACTCTGACAACGGAACTGTCACTGGCCCCGTCGTCAACACCTCCCGACGTCCCTCTGGTGAACATTTTCAACTGGTTCAATCCAGGAAGAAGAACAGTTCAAGCGCTCAGCCACCTCCATGGAGAACGTACTCTCCGCCTCAACCCCAGTCGCTCTAATATCTCTCGACATTAGTTTGCCCCCGGTCTCTATCACCCCATCCATGAAACTGGCCACACGCTGCACGCCTGTCCTACCAGCGAATAAGCCCCCACCGCCTATCTTCATCCGAGATAAGGCGAAGTCGACTTATGTCGCACAACTCTGCGCCGACAAAAAGGTGCAATACACCCGAGCTACCAACACGGGTGAAGCTATCCGCGTAGTTGTCCCGACTACGGAGGACTTCCGAGTCCTCACTCGCCTCCTCACTCACAAGTGTCGCGAATTATACTTATGCGCTCCCGGATGAGCGCAAAGTCAAAGCCATCCTACGTGGCTTCCCCTATGAGCTCCCCAGCGAGGTCAACCTGGAGGACCTGACCAGTAAAGGCTTCAAGGCCGAGGCTGTACACAAAATGTACAGCCGATCCGGCAAGAAATACCCTTTGGCACTGGTCATTCTAACAAATGTACCCGAATCGAGGGATATTTTCAAAAAAGAGCTCATCGTATGTGGGCTCTCAAACATCAGGGTGGAAGCTCCACACAAAGGGGCTTCCCAGAGCAGTGCCATCGCTGCCAGCTTTTTCGGCCATGCAGCGGCTAACTGCTCAGCCACGCTTGGGTGCGTCAAGTGCCTAGAGCCTCACACCACCAAGGAGTGCAAACGCCCCCGTGATGCAGAGACTCCTACCACTTGCGTCCTTTGTGGGCAGGAAGGACATCCAGTGAACTACCGTGGATGCCCCCGCGCCCCTCGTCCCTCAATAACGAAGACTGCTAAGAAGCAGTCTTCAAAACCAGGGTCATCTCCGGCCACTGGTGCAAATTTTCCTCAACTGAGGATCATGACAACCGGGCCTTTACTCTCCACTTTTTGGAGACAAGCAGCCCCGGTCTCCCAGACATCTAATGTCAACTCCCGCCCCGTGCAGGTCACCCCGAGTGGCTGCAGATGGGCAACACCTTCTCAACCAGACTCAGGAGTGCATAACCCTCTGAGTTTCTTGACTAATGGAGAATTCGATATTAACGAATTCAACATTCTAGCAAATAAATACAAAGCAGCTAGGTCTGCTAAGGAGCGCCTTATTGCGATGATAGAGCACCAAGACTTGGTGAACTCTATGTCTTAATGTCCAGAACGCATAACACTTCATCACAGAACACGGGTCGAGTGAAGCCTCAGGGCGTATCACTTGTCTCATTCAATACGCGCGGCCTGCGCACCAACCTCCGAGAGATTAAAGAATTTGTTCGCAATAAGGACTTCGATCTATTTATTGCTTATCCAAGAAACATTCCTTAAACCCGACGCTTCAAAGGGATTATCGATCCCTTCCGACTCTCTTGTACACAATGGCAGAGCCGACTACCGTCGTGACGGAGGCACAGCCATTTACTACAAGAGATCCCTTCATTGCTCGCATATCACTACTCCAGCGCTTACCAACATGGAAGCAACCGTTTGCCAGTTGGGCATGTCAGGACATCCGTCTCTTATCATAGCCTCAATCTACCACAACTAACTAACTAACTATCTACTCACAAGATCCCTCTCCAGAGCGAACTTGAGACGCTTCTTTCACTAGGTGACTCAGTCATCTTGTTTGGAGATTTCAACTCCAAACACACTGACTGGAAGTGCCTATCCACAAACGGGAATGGCATCAAGCTCCGCCGTCTAGTTAGTTCTATGGACTTAGACGTCCTAAGTCCCATCTCTCCATCACACTACCCGGATAACGTAGGACACTCTCCCGATATTTTAGACTTCGCCTTGGTCAAGGGTGTCGCTCTTAATTTAAAGACGATTGAACCACTCGATGACCTCAGACCATCGTCCAGTCTCCCTCAAGCTCGGGCCTCATGTCCCCACCCCTACCACTCACCCTAAAACCCTCACCAACTGGGAAGGTTACAGGGAATCTCTTGCCTCAACGTTTGATGCCCCCAATTCACCGTATGCAATCTCGTCCAACGATTTCGATAGTACGGATAAGATTGACATCACGGTAAAAGCACTTACCCAACAGTGCAGTCCGCTCTCCATGACAACGAGCGGGTGATTAAGGTAACCATTAACTCCCGCTTGACGTCATGAACCTCATTAGAGCCAAGAATGCAGCTCTCAGAAGATCTGTCAAGTACCCAACGCCCAACTATAGGTCACGCGCTAACTTCCTCCAGCGCCAAATTAAGTTACATCTTTTCGAATAGAGGAATTCCAATTGGGATTCACTCATGGAGAACATTTCCCCCTCACACCAGGCGTATTACAAAGTGGCGAAAGCCCTTCGTACTGACGCAATATTTCACACTCCGCCTTTGATACGCCCCGATGGCAGTACAGCTTTCGAGGACAGGGATAAAGCGGAGAGTTTTGCTGAAAACATTGCTTCACAATGCTCACCCAGCACTTCTTCTTTTGAACCCCTCCACGTAGCGTCGGTGGAGAATGAGGTCAGCCGTCTAAACTCAATGCCTCTCACCGACGATCCCATTCCAACTACTGTAGAGGAGGTTAAATCCATCATCCGTGGATTAAAACCTCGCAATGCTCCAGGAGCCGACTGTATTTCCAACCTGGCGCTCAAACACTTCCCCGAGCAGGTGATCTTCTTTCTTGTCCTCCTCTTCAACGCCTGCGTCGACCCCTGCTTCTTTCCAACCGCTTGGAAAGAGGCCATAGTTATTCCTAAACCAGGGAAACCCCTCAATATCCCCTCCAACCATCGCCCCATCAGCCTCCTCAAGGCTATGGGGAAAGTCTTTGAACGGGTAATTCTGTTCCGTATGAGAAAGCATCTCTTTCCAACGGACCGTCCTCCCTTAATAATACCCCAACAATTCGGATTTCATGCTAAACACTTTTGTCCTTAACAAGTCCACTGCATTGTAGAGAACATCTACAGCATCTATCCAAAACGTAAGAAGACAATCGCTGTCTTCTTCGACGTCACCAAGGCTTTTGACAAAGTCTGGCACGAAGGCCTAATATATAAACTCCACGCTCTAGGCCTCCCATCCCGATTAGTCCGCATAGTGGCTTCTTATCTCCACAATTGTACCTTTAGTTTCAGACACGAAGGTGTCCTCTCCTTCCCTCGCCTGCTCACGGCTGGGGTACTACAGAGCTCAGTGCTCTCACCACTTCTATGCATATCGTATACCAACGGTATTCCCATCCCTAGTAATGGAGTCCAACTCTCTCTCTTTGCTGACGATACCGCTCTCTACGTCCAGTCCCAACAGATATCTTCAGTCCTCTCCAGGCTCCAACGCTCAGTTAATAAGCTAGGTGACTGGATTAGGAAATGGCGTATTGAGGTCAACCCGGATAAAAGCTCCGTAGTCCGTTTTGATTGTAAGCGCAGACGCTTCTGCCAGGATCGACCCATTCATCTATTAGGCTCCCCTATCCCCTTCAAGTCCACAGCCAAGTACTTGGGTGCGACTCCCAACTCACCTTCAGGCTTCACGTCCAGAAGGTCACCGGAACCGACCGCTTCTATCTGTACCGCTTAAACAGTTTGTTAGGTAGGCACAGTAAAATGTCTTTTAGGAACAAGCGAACACTCTTCAAGGTTTTTGCATTCGACCGGTTATGACTTACGCCGCTCCAGTTTTCGCTCATGCAAAACCCAATATTATAGATAAACTCCAAACAGTCCAATCCATTTTCTGCCGTAAGGCTGTCAATGCCCACTGGTGCGTTAGGAACGCAGACCTTCACCGATACTTAGAGCTCCCCACCATCCAACAACACTTAGAGTGCTTGTCTGGAACTTTCTTTAAGTCCTCAGACAATCACCCAATCACCCAAATCCCCTGATTAAGGACGAAGCGGATTATACCGCCCCCCCCCCCCCCTCCTTCACGTTATCAAGTCAGGAGGCCCAGACACGCCCTCTCCGATCCCCCTAACCAACTCTCGTCTGACCTGGAGCGCCTCTTGGCATCCGGGGATAATCAGACGCATTTAGATTCACCTCTAGTTTGTGATCATCCTTCTGGTGTCACTAGTCCCAATTAGATAGCACCTTCTGTGCAATATCCCAGCGGAAACTCCATAGGGAGTGCCGCTTGCGCCTCTCTCTCCCCAAGAGAAGGTCGCCTTCGATGTAGGCTTAGAAGGCACCTGCCCAAAGCCAACTGCAGGTGGTGTTTAGTGGGTAGGCACCTAGGTTTTCACGTGAGTCCCACATAACCAACGCAGCCTAAGACTGCGTTGGTTATGTGGGACAGATGGCCATTGGGGCAGTAAAGTCCTCGAATTGCGACCTCATGGAGGTCTTTGTCCAGCAGTGGACGTCTACCGGCTAAAATGATGATGATACTCTGATGAACTTTTTACTATTCTCATGTAGACTTAATCTTATATTGTAAGCTGATTCCGTCAGATTGCATCTAGTTTTAAAATTATTTTTTCATAATTATCTGTTATAATAAATTAATGTTAATTAACATAAATTTTATTTAGCAAAACAAATCTTATAACTATATTTACAACAATACTATGATTACATTAAATTAAAACTATCATTACGGGGAAGCGTGCTAAGAATACTGACAGCATTTCCGCGATTGATAGCTAGGCTGATCCGTTGACCGAAATAGCTGCCAGCGCTTGGGCTAACAGTAGTCCTATTGAGACGATAAGTTAGTACTTTTTACATTCTTCGCACCTCTGGGCCCCACGGGCCAAGTGTCTTGACACCAAGCGTACAAAGATGTAAGACTCACTGAGACCGACGTATTTGCGATATTTGCTGTCTTCGGCAGTCGAAGCAGCAGCCCCAGCACCAACTGACGTAACTTGGATATGAGATGGAGCCAGAGTGTCGACGCAAGTCGTGTTCCACACCAGTGCCCTTCCCCGTGCCCAAGCCACCAAGTTCATTCCATCAGGAGGTTTGCCATCGCGGCGGGTTATACCATTTGGCTCTAAAACAGCTAGTAAATTAAGAGCGGCAAATGCCCTGCAGATGACTTCATCAATGCTGGCGTGACGACTGATACAACCTGCCGATTTAAGGGAGGATAGCCCGTGACGCCCAAGAGCTGAACGCCACATCTACATTGATGTGGTTCATTCAGTATTATACCTACTTAACTCAGAGTACCGTAATACCTACGCATATTGACAATGTCATTGTAAAGTAGAAAAAACAACAACAACAACTTAGTTTAGGTTTATTTTGCATCAGTGATATGGATGATGAGAAATGAAATCACGAGTGAAATAGCCAAAGGTGTAATCCAGACTGCTTGACATATCACAAAACAATATTTATGTCTACCCACATATTAATTATCTAGCTACCAACACTTCAATAGCATCAGCAAGAATGCCAAAACGCATCTCTACTCGCCAAGAAATTCACCGGTTTCCTTCTATTCTGCATTCCTGCATTCTTCTACATTCTGCTACACATTCCTGCATAGGGTGTTAGGAAGAAATATACACATAAAACAGCTTCGTTCCTCTATGATAAACGTTACTAAAACCGCTACTCAAGGAAGCCCCAAATTTACCGCAAACGGTCCGTGACAACATAGAGATTTACTCTGGTGTACCGTCAGTATTCGTTTCACTTCGGGTACGTGGCAGAGTGCCAAAACAAACACTAACATTACGACTTTCAAAGTAGAAATCGAGCAGCTGCTACGGAATACGGGTTTAAAACCATTGCAATAAGAAATTGAAATGGAATAAGATACTTATTATAATTAATTACTAATCATATGTAGGTTTTAATAATGCTCTGTAACGCGTTAGCCGAATCATACGTTCAGTATGGACTGAGCAGTTACGGTCGTACTTACAATTCGTACCTTGACAAAATTAATAAAATTCAAATTCAAATTCTTAAAAAATAGTATCAAATCAAATTAAACGTAAATTTCAGGGTAACGAAAGCGGGCTATTTAAGCATTGTCAAGTGTTATCAATATTTAAGCAAATTGAATATGCAATACTAAAAGAAAATTATTTTAATAATAAATTAAAAACAGCCATAGATCACCCCGTGTATACGCGCGCTGTTAGTCTAAACCGGCTGCACATGCCTCGGGCATCCAATGCGTTCGGTGAAAGAACAACAGCTTACATATTACCTAGACTGATTAATAAACTGCCACGTGACTTGACCGACTCGTTGACTGAGACTTATTTAAAACAGAATTTAAAAAAATACTTTTTAAGACTTGACTGACCACCGATCAACTTATCGTGCTTAACTATTAATTGTATCAAGTACTTTTACTTTTATTTGTATAATTATAATGTATAGCTAAGTGATTGTGATTTATTTTTTCTTTTATTAATTTAACTCTGTTGGTGTAGACTTAATTTAGCAATTGTACAAACCTCAGTGGTTTTTATTGCTTTGAAACCTCAATGTAAAATTTGTTTTTTATTAATAAATATATATAAAAAAATAACGTTCTTTACTTACCAAACTAATATTAGCAGTACTAATATTAGTTTGGTACAAACCTTTACGGGTGGTGACACTTCGGTACAACAATATTATAATAGTTCAGATCATGAGGAGGACAATAATTGGCTGAACTAGTCTTAAGATGGACTTAATTTGTTTCGTTTTAAAGTGATAGCCCTCGATGATTAATTACACAAATAAAACTCAAAACAAAATTTTATGAACGATGCGGGACTCGAACCTGCGACCTCTCATATTGCGTGCGAGCGCTCTTTCCAACTGAACGGTTGGCTCATTGTGAAAACATGAAAATTTAAAACAGAGACATCTCATGTCAATTTCCTAACATGCAAATATTGGGGTTGAGCAGGTTATCAACTGTAGAGTAGATCCTGTAGATGAAGCCACAACCTGAGAGTTGAACAAAGCATACAAGATTTTATCAACGATACGTCACTCGAACAGTTGGCTCAGTTGGAAAGAGCGTTCGCACGGAACGCGAGAGGTCGCGGGTTCGAGTCCCGCATCTTTAATAAAATATTGTTTTCAGTTTTATTTATGCAATAGATAATTCTGAAATTGAGCAGGTTCCTGGTACTGCAGTTTTACTGATACTTCGGGATTTTTTTTCTTGAATTCAATTTGTTAATAATTTCAAGACAACTTTCATATTTCGGGATGCTTTCAGGTGATGGATGATGTTGACCGTTCACTCTGGTATTATATAGAGGCTGTATTTTCTTACAGAATAATCGCACAACACAACAAAAAATAATAACAGCACGTACAATATCTACGGATATAATTATTGAGTAGATTATATTAGCAAGATTACAATTTAGTCACGCACCTCCATTCTACAATTTTATCATTCAGTTCCGGAATTAAGCTTCAGGTTATTACTTACCCGTTCATATTATATGAATATAAGATTATTCCAACTGACTTTTTCCAACAATTTTCCTAATTCTGCCAAGGATCGTTGTACATATCATGTGAATGTAATATATTTCAATTTGGGTTATAGAATGGGAGTGTTGCGATTGTATCATGTAGGTTCTTAGGAAATATAATAATAAGATATCAGATCAAATTCAATAATAACGGTTATTACAATGCAAAAATCTTAAGGTTTATATTACTATTATGTAGTACTAAATCCTGTATGTTACAGTCAGAACTCGTCTATATAGACAAAGATAGTCTGATAAGACTGATCACGTCTACGTTCTCCTTTCCTATCAGCGAAACAAATACAAATATTTCTTGCTATATCTATCCGAAATTTTGCACCGCATACCCTAATCAAACATTAAACTCAAACTGAGAGTCCAAGAAGTAATTAATTGTTGATCAAAACACTTTATTATGAAAACGAACACGGATTGCGCTGAACAATTGGGATCATAATAACTGAATATATTTTATAGTTTAATTAAATTTCTATCTTGCCATCTTATAATTTTAATTTTTCAGGCTTAATTTTTTTGACGTTTTTCACTATAAATTTATTTTAACACTCAAATAAAATTTTAAATTTAATGAACAATGCGGGACTCGAACCCTCGACCTCTCGCGTTCCGTGCGAGCGCTCTTCCGAATTGAACAAAGCATGCAAGATTGTGTCAACAAAACGGCAACCGAACGGTTGGCTCAATGGGAAGAGCGCTCGCACGGAACGCGAGGGTTAGCGGGTTCGATCGTTCATAAAATTTTGTTTTCAAATTTTATTTGTGTATTAATCCCAGAATTTCACCTCATCACCTTAAATCTTAACAAATTATTTAATTTTTTTTTGATAGGTCACTAACCTACCCTGTTTGATACTCTAAGCATGTTTGTAGTTGATATGTTTTCGTTACTTTTTGTGTCCCAATTTTTTGTGTGTAAACTCTTTTCCCTAAAATTTGCTATGAAACTTCAGATAATAATGTAAACTGGTTCACATTATGTCATGTAACAATCGGACACGTTGTATTACGATTGCAAAGAGCGGAGGTACCAACCAACGTACTTATAAATGACCAGAGATTGATGTTTGTAGATACTAAGGTCTTCTTGGGTATCACATAAGATATAAAGCTCCAGTGGGGTCCACACATTGCCTAACTGCTTTTAACTAATTCTAGTAGGCTTCATAACATACATAATAGCTTTAAGGGTAAATGTATAATAAAGTCCCAGCCACTGTTCAGGCATTATCTATAAATAAATTTAAATGTTTTATTAAAAAATGTCTCTGTCCTACTACTCCACAGCTGAATATGCAAGTGATCGGACAGCCTGGGACTAGATTATGATTATTTTATAGCAATAGTAATGACAGTACAATATTATATATTTTATTTAAAAGAGCGCAAAAAAAGATTGCTGGGGAGAGTTTCTTGCGCCGCTTCTTCTCTTTCAGAGCGACATTTGCTTCCGAAGTGGTAGTTGTATCTAGTATATTGGAAATGACATCAAAAATAATTCTAAATTTTGAGAAACTAAATGCTTTTTATGCCTTTTGATCTTTTGTTAAAGTAAGCTTTTCATATTTTAAACTTGGAAATACCTAACAAAGCAATGTAGCCGAATCAGTTTTAGTCCATAATGTAACGTTTGAAACATCTTCGGTGTCAGTCACTACACGTTACAATTAATGAGACATATCCAGCGGGTGGACAGTGGACAGTGGACACGCAGGCTGCATACGATTTATAGCGTAATGAACATCTCCGGCTATTTTATATAGTGGAACTGTCATGTTGTCATTAAATCAACAGTGGTGTCTAAACTCTTGTTTAGGTTACAAATGAATGAATAATTCTTTTAATAATATACTATTATACCAGTGGGAGGCTCCTTTGCACGAGATTTTGATTACCGGCTAGATTTTGGGTACCGCAACTGCGCCTATTTCTGTCGTGAAGCAGAGTAATGTGTAAACATTACTGTGTTTCGGTCAGAAGGGCGCCGTAGCTAGTGAAATTACTGGGCAAATGAGACTTAACATCTTAAGTCTCAAGGTGACGAGCGCAATTGTAGTGCTGCTCAGATTTTTTCGGTTTTTAAATAATCCTGAGCGGCGCTGCATTGTAATAGGCAGGTTGTATCAATTACCATCAGATGAACGTCCTGTTCGTCTCGTTCCTTATTTACATTTTAAAAAAATACTAAGTGTACTGTACTTGCTGATTTTATTAGGAATCATGAGGTTAGTTGAACGTGCTCCAATAGCCAATGATACACGCCACACTTGGGTTGACAAGCGAGGATACGCTATTGAGTTTTGCTCGGCCGTGGTCGCTAGCACTACTTCTATAAACCGTGTTTACCCCAAGTGATAACCTGTGGTCATCAAGTCTACCACAAGCTTCGGGACTCACCACCACCAGTGATAACGTTCAATGCTAGTGTGCTAACGTAAACATTCATACACCTTGGAACACCTGAGTCAGGACCTTTCAACGTGCTGTGCAGCCGCCACCTGAGTGACCTGGGACGGTAGGAGTGTTCAAAAGTTATTGGAGTGCATTTTACTTCTTTTCTCATGGTTCTAGTTGATTGCAAGCATTACATAACTTCATTCATTAAATGAGCCAAAAACCAGCAACCTTATTACAGTCCTAAACACTAACTGTACGTTTAAGGGGAGTGTTTCTTGTGTTGACTGAAACACGTAATGTATGGCGGTCTCCCACAGTACAGTTTTCATGGAACTTTTTTCCCCAAACAACCCTACTGTGGAAGGAAATTACTATCGCTATGTTTGAAGGCTGATACAGGAGTATCTTCAATAAATGCTCGTATAACTTCAAGACAGGCTTTGCTCTTGTGATTTATCTAGTACTGCAAAAGAGTACAATGCCGAAAGGATCACTTTAATCAACTTTATAATATACAGGTTGAAGATATTCTGCAACACAGTAATAGATATTGCATATCTATTCGTGATTTTTTTCATTGCCTAAATCAGTAATTGTCCACAATCAATACATTTATTTTTCCTCTTTTTTTTTTTTCTCCTCGTCACTCCTTCCCTCCGTCACTCCTCCTCGTCCGTCCTTCGTCACTCGAGTCTGACATATTACGCCCCGGAGCGGGACGTAATAAGTCGGACTCGAGTGTCCGCGTAAGCGGACGCCCCATACCGACTTAAACCTCCTCTGTGCTGTTAGCAGCCCTGGCTTTCACAGCGAAGTAAAACGTGGGCCGTGGAGGCCGCAAAGACTACGCAACAACAGTCGCGGGGCGTCTCCTAAGGAGACTCGAACCTCAGACCGGCTGTGTGCTTGTGGGAAGGAGAGAGAATGAAAATGAAAATGACGATGAAATGAAGATGAAAAGATGAGAAGAACACACTCGCCGGCGAGTGTGGTGATGTTTTGTGTAATGTATGTAAGTGTGTATGTATGTGTTTATGATTGTATGTATGTGTGTTTGTATGTATGTACGTAGTGTAAATGTTTGTGTGCATGTATGTTTGTGTTTGTGTCTGTTTGTGGAGTGTGTTTGTGATTGTGTAAGTGGTGTATGTCAGTCCGTCAGTCAGTCAGTGTGTGAGTGAGTGTAGTGAAGCGATTACAGGACGAGGACTAACGTCTCGACGGGTATCAAAACAATGTGTGGTGTATCTAGGGTGCGGGCCGCTGGCCATCGTCAGAGCGACGAGTGCCAGTGGTTTGCGGTGGTTGACCGCACCTACGCCTGCGAAGGCGGTGTGTGCGTGTCTGTGTCGGTGTTTGTGTGGGTGTCGTGATCGCGATGGTGATGTCGTCATCCGGGTCTACCGTTACGTGTCTGGGACGTCTTATTGGGTTGAGACTATGGTGAAGGGTGGTGTACCCGCATGCCTTCCTAACCAAGATGTTGGGATGGTTAGGCGCCTTGTCAAAGAAGCGTCGCGAGATCTCTTTAAAGTGTATCGTCGGAAGCTCTAGGTCACGGTGAAGGTCAACGTTTCGGATGAACCCCGGGTTTTGGTTGCCATGCGCGTGAATTTATTTTGAACTACTTGCAAACGACGTAAGTAGCTCGGTCGGGTGTGCGCGAAAACGACGCTTGCGTATGACAGTATGGGCCGTTCGATGGTTTTGTACAGCGTCACTTTGTGTTTGAGCGGAAGTTTGCTTCGCCCACACACAAGTGGATAAAGGCGACTGAGGACAAATCGGGCTCTATTGCATACCGTATCAATATGTTTCTTGAAGTTCATATTGCTGTTGAACGTGACTCCTAAGTATTTGTAATCCTTCACCCACGGTATGGGTGTTTCATACAATTTAATGACGTCGGTCGGTCGTTTTTTAGCGCGGATGCTATTCGCGTTACCGAAGAGTACCGCTGCACTCTTGGTGGGGTTCACTTCAATCCGCCATTTTCTGAACCAGTTGCCTAGTTCATCGACGGCGGCTTGAAGCACTTTAATGTTCCTGCTCAAGGTTGAGCGGTTCAATAGAGCGGAGCCAAAGTAGAGTGCCGTATCGTCAGCGTACTGAGCAAGCTGGACACTCGGAAACTTGGGAATGTCGCTCGTGAAGAGCGAGAAAAGAGTTGGAAAGAGAGGACTGAACCCTGTGGCACGCCAGACCTGATGGGTCTGGGTGAGGATAGGGTGCCCTCTACTCGATATCGGAAGGAGCGATCAGTAAGGTAGGCTCGTATGATGCGCACGAGCCTGTCTGGCACTCCCAGTTGATACAGCTTGAATACTAAGCCGTTGTGCCATACCTTGTCGAAAGCCTTGGCGACATCGAAAAACACGGCTGCCGTGGTAGCGTGAAGTTGACGCCGTACGAGAATGTACTCGGTGAGTCGGTGAGCCTGCTGGGGACACGAGTGAGCGGTTCTGAATCCGAACTGTATGTCGGGTATCAGGTTGAGCTCCGCGATGTAATGATTAAGACGCGCGAGAATTAATCTTTCGTAAAGTTTCCCGATCGAGTTAATTAAGCTAATAGGCCTATAGCTACTCGGATTAGCTTTAGGCTTATTGGGTTTTGGGATACCGATAACAATGGAATCCTTCCATTGTTCGGGGAACGCTCTATTAGACAATAGAATATTAAAAATGGTAACCAATAAAGTAATAAGAGTCGAGGGTAGGATTTTAAGAACCCTATTGTTTATAGTGTCGGGCCCCGGGGCCTTCTTGGAGTGAAGCTCCTTAATGATTAGCTTCACCTCTTCTAAGAGGTGGGTTTTATTACATCGCCTGAAGGGCTCAGAGCGGAGCGACGTTCAACTTCACGATCAACTTCGTCAACGTGTGTCGGGTCGGCTGCTGCATTTGGAGAGCACTGACTCTCGAGACTATCGGCGAGGCATTCAGCCTTCTCATCGTCATCGAGCGCCAGCTGCAGTCCCGGTCTGTCCAAAGGAGGCATGACAGTGGGCGGCTCCTGTTTGATCGCGCGAGGCAGCTTCCAGAAAGCCACATGTGATGGCTTAAGGTTGCCGAGCAAGCGGTCCCAACATTCGCCGCGGAGTTCCGCGATACGTTCCCGTACCACCCGCTGTAGGTAGCGGAGGTGGCGCCTATTCTCGACCGACGGATACCTATCGTAAGGTCTAGTGGCTCTGTGCTTCTGTGTGAGTAGGTTCCTGACCTCTGGAGGCAGGTTTAGGCGATGCGATTGCATCGTCGGAACCTGCCTGGAGCAGGCCTTGATCCTATTCTGTATATGTGACGTCACATGAGAGATAGCACTGTGAGCCGTTTATTTTTCCTCTAGGGAACATAATAATATAGTTATAATGTTGCCCCACTTACATTACAATCTAGCCTTAACTTAGACTAATAAGTAATTCTACTTTAACTTAAACTGCTAGATAGATTAAACTAAGAATGTGTCCATTATCACATGTCTTAATGTCTCTATTAAAAGGAAGTCACTTTGTTCAAGTGTGTTTTATAATATCACTATTTTATATTGTATTACACTAATTTACTAGCACTACACTAACTCAAATGGTTTTGTTCGTTTCAGTCTTCTTACTATATCAATGTTATCAAGAAGCTGGATTGCCTCGACGTTCACGTGATGGTGAAGTCTATGTTGATGAGCTTCAGCGTATTTTTGTATTACTTTGTCAACGAACTCATACACTCACAAGCAATACATATCGTTAATTTTATTGCATTGAAACAAATATAAATGTTACACTAGACTCATGGCTAAGCTGTATGTAAACGTTGGCATAGAGTACTCTAGAGAGTTACGACGTCAGTGATAAGGAGTGAACAACTTAGCAGCATCACTCTGGGGATAGACCCTTCTTAGTACTATTATTGATACAATATTAAACTTTAGCAAATATCTATCTTGTTTTATATACAAATTATAGTACTCCTATAGCCCAGTGGCTAGTGACACTACCTACTGAGCCTAGCCTACTCAGCTAGAAGTCCGGGGTTCGAATGCCGCTAGGTGTAAATATTTATATGATGAATATAAATGTTTGTTTCCGAATCATGAATGTTCATATGTATTAATCTATGTTTAAGTAAGTATATTGTATTAAATATATCGTTGTCTTGTTCCCATACCTGTACTATGCCTGTGTCTCTGTGCTTAACTGTGTAACTTAACTCTGTGCCTAATTTGAGGCTAGATAATTTGTGTGTTTCAACATTTATATTTAAAAAAATCTACTAATTATGATTTTACATAGTTAAAAATGTTTTTTTATCGATTCGTATATCAAGGATACGCTCTTATTGTAATCTCATAACATTATTAATTAATGAAAAATACACTTACAAAAGTCTTTAGTATTGATAAAATTACAAAGTGATGCAAAAATACTCAAACCTCTATTACTAAATGCCTCATACGAGTAGCTCAAAAAAATGTAAATTTATGATTAAAAACATAGTTATAGTTATTGAGTACATTCATATAGTAGATGCATCAATCCACACATATTGTAAATAAAATAAAGGCATTATGCGATCATAGTTAAGTTGATGCAGTGGATAAGGTTAAATTTACTTTATTACTTGACTATTGTTTTCGTTTTAAATAGTTGCTGTTACAATTTGTTATTTTTTTAAAAATTTTTAATTAAATACTCCAATTAAATTTAAAAACAAAATTTCTGAACGATACGAGACTTGAACCCGCGACCTCCGCGTTCTGTGTGAGCGCTCTTCCAACTGAGCCAACCGTTCGAGTGACGTAATGTTCATACATCTTGATATGTCTTTATTCAACTCTCAGATTGTGTCTTCATCTAAAGGATCTACTTTACAATTGATAAACTGTTCAACCCCAATATTTGCATATTAGGAAATTGACTTGAGATGTTGCTCTTCCAATTCTAAACATTTTATATTTTTTTTAAAGTGATAAACTTAACTTCTGGGATTTAACCCACAAATTAAATTTGAAAACAAGTTGAACAAGACATATCAAAATTTATGAACCTAACTTCACTGAATTGGCTCAGTTGGAAGAGCACTCGCACAAAACGCGAGAGGTCGCGGGTTCGAGTCCTGCATCGTTCATAAATTATGTTTTCAAATTTAATTTGTGTATAATTGCTGTTGTTGTCGACGGAAATTATTAATATCTCAAACACTTTTGATTTATATAAGTTTAATTCTAAAATGTATCGTGAGTCGTGAGCCGCGTGTTGCGTCGTTAGGCAACTGTTATCAAACGTATCATCTTTTATGATAACTGTTATTGGATACTGGAATCATGTTAAACTTGTGTTTCATAATGAAACTTGGAATTGGAATATTGTATAAACTTTACTTTGCATTATAGATTATTTTATGTTACTGAGCTTATTTATATTTAGGACTGAGTTCATGTATTTTTAACCGACTTCAAGGAGGAGGTTCTCAATTCAGTTGGTATTTTTTATGTCTACCAAGCATTATGCTGAGATTTATGATCCGATTTACCTGAGTCTTCTTTAGTTTGATGTGAAATAGTTGACATATGGTCCCAAAAAAACTTATCACCTTTTTGTCCCGTAGTCTTCATTTTATAAACATTTTTGATTACGTTTATAATTAATTATTTCATACATTATATTAATGTTTAAGTTATTCTATATAATTTCTAGGTATTATGTAGTTAGTCGTATATATGTCGCAGGGATATGATAAAAATAGTGATTTCGTCAAATCTCGGAAGATGTTAAAATAACAATAGTCAATCTAGTGATTTGACCAAATGCCAGAGTTGGTTCCGTAAAATAACAAAAAGTATTTTCTTTGGTATTTATAAGATTTATTTCGTAAGAGTTAGACATAATTTGGTAAGAATTTAATATCGTGTTGCAGGTGGAGGGGGGAAGAGCTGAAGGGGGAGGGAGGGAGATGTCCTCTGTCCCCTGGCTCGCTCCCCCACTCCCATGAAAAGGTAACCCACCAGTCTCTTGAAATTCAAATTAATGTAACCTAACCTCAAATCAGATAAAAGTTTATCTAAAGGCCAAGAGAAGCCCCGCTTGGCGGGGCCCATATTATTAAAAAAAAAACACGAATGTGGAATTGCGTGGCAGGCCGTCACCGCCAACCCATTCCATCTAACCAGTCCGTGTCGGGGTATGACTCAAGTCTGATGCTCGCTTCGCACGCGTTTACATCCTAAGTTCTTCTAGTCGCGTCACTCATTGTCATTTCACGGAACCAACCCTGGCATTTGATCAAATCACTAGATTTGTTTAGAGAAATGATAAAATCGTCTTGTTCTTTAAACATACTCCGTTATTTGATCAAATCACTTAGGTAATTGACCAAATCTCTGTTATTATCATTTTCCTGCGACACATACGAGTATACACTGTCAGTAACAATTTACACATAATTTGGTGATGTAATTATATAAGGTAAGTGCATTAAATATAACATACCTGATTAAACAGAAATCGTTCTAAACAGAAATTTATTGACTGAATGTCTGGTACGAACCACTTTTTAAAATACAGCTAACCAACTCTTCCACAATTACTCGGGACAATAACATTTATGGATATATTCTTTAAATTTCTGAAGTTCATAGATCATCTATGTTTCAAAAATGTTTCTTCTTTAATAACTTACACACCAAGCATGCGAGGCCTTTCCAACAGAGCAAAATAATATAGATCTTATATTTATATCGTTCAGGTTGAATTTGGTTTTAGTACATTTTCTGGAAAATTTCAATACTCTATCCTATTATTTTTTATTGCCAAATGTCATGAGAGAGTGTGTCTTCATTATACTCGATGGTATTTCGGTATTACATACAAAAGCATGGACTTAAACTTTTTACATTAATGTAATTTAATTGTTAATGAACTAGTAACATTTTTGTAGAATTATAATTAAAATGTTATCTTACTTGCCAAAATTATTCAAAACATGGTGCAAAATATAAATATTAGATATTGAATGAATAGTCTGTTATAGTTTTTATATTTATTTTGAATCTTGGAGTGTAACGATATGTGTAATATAGACACACCATATTTATTAATATTAATAATTATAATATTGATACACTATAACACAATTATTTATCTTGCCCCAAACTAGACATAGCCTTTTCTATGGGTCCGAAACAACGATATTTTTAATACGATATACGTACTCACACATACATAAATAGATATAAACATCCAAGGCTCGTAAATAAGCATTCATATCAAATAATTAATGTTTTCATTTGCCCGAACCCGGTTACCCTCTAGTTAATTAAAATTATTAAATTCTAATTAACATTCCTTACATTCGTAATATGTATATTAAAATACAAACACAAATCCAAACGTGGAATAATGTAATGTATATTATGCTCTTTCACTGCATTTAAACTTAAAGTATTACATCAAATACAATGAAAAGCAATATTACCTGAAAATAATATATTATAACACAAAATGAATTCAGTGTTTCATTAAGACTACGACCATTTTGCAATATGTGCCTGCGATTTGGTGTAGTTGCTAAATTTAATATAAATGCAACTCATTACTGTGTAACAGTTTAATTACATTAAATTTCACTTGTAAGTAATTCTCGCTGAACTAAGACTACTTGATTCCAGAATTGCTACAGGTTCCGCGGTTATTGAGTTGTAGGTACACATGGAGCAGTGCTGCCGAAGTACAAATTGTATTTTGTTATTTGCAAAGTTTTAAGTGTTCCTATCGTCTTTAAACTAGTTAAAGCTATATTTCTAAGTTAATTTTAAACATAAAATCGCTTTTAAATAAAATGAAAGAAAAGTGCATAACGTTGCTTAGAGATAATTATAGCAATACGAGATTCTTTACACAAGATTAATTAAAACATAAATTTAAAACAAAATTTAGTGCACTATAAATCATAGGATTACTTTAATTTTATTGGTTTTCCTTAAATTATCTTAACACGAATTCTACTTTTAATTTATTCTAATCTAAATTTTAATGTATTTTTTCTTTACATTATTTCATTCTTTCTACTGCTAAAGCTATTGTTAACGACTCCGATTCATGTGTAGCCCGTTCTTATCACGATCTTACGGTAATTCTTCAAATTACAAGGTAAAATGCACCCCCTTGTACAGACAAATCTGTTAAGTGTACAGACACTTAACAAGGTGTGTGTTAAATTACACGATGATCGGTTATATAACAGCATAATCTACGATTAGTATAATCCAAGTTCAATTTCACATATTATTAGTCCAATTTACTACTATCTACATTTGAATATAAATAGCTCAGGTTTGTAGGCTATTTATTGTATTATAATATGACATTTATTTTTGAAAAATGTAAAGTGTGTTGGCTCATGCCCCATTTCCAAGGACCCTCCGGCAGATTCATTGCTTTTAAAGCTCCGTGATTTTAATGTGGGCTCTTATTTTATTTAATATTTTTACTAATATTAATATTTTTTATTCCGAATGACATAAAAAATGGAGAGAACATTTAAAATTAAATCAATTAAATCGAAGCAATGCGCTCAGTGTGATTTCAACTTGCACGACGAACACAACCACGATTTAAACCACATTTTATACGTTCTATCTTCATGAAATGTAAATACCGCACTTATTACGTTTATTATTCTATATAAGTCTTTGTATGTTGATAATTGGGTAACTATTATTAAATAAAATCCATTTTTAAGTTTAAGTCCATTTCTCCAATAGAAGGCATAAAAGGCATTTATTTTCTCAAAATTGATTCCTTCAGAATTCTTTTCGAATTCAATAATGGTAGGCAATCCAGAAAAGTGATGGCAACAATAATGTGGTATAGAGTTTGGTGTTGTACGTACTTCTAGCATCCACATCCATAGTTTAATTATATCACTCAATAGATTCAATAAAGACTGTGAGTTATTGCACCCATAAAACACCATGTTCTATGATAAAATACAGAAGTGCCAAAAACGTAAAATAATGAAGTCATAACTTTCGTTTTAAAAATATTCAATATCACTAAAGATAAAGAAAATATCTGGTATGATGGTTAATATTTTCTTATATCAGACTGCCTTCTAAAATGTTTGAATTTATTTAACCTATGTTTGAATTCCATATTGAAGCAGCTGCTGTATTTCTCGTCGCAATGTTTCTGTCTTTATTGGAACAGTGACCCTGACACCAATGATACAGCATTGGAAAATAAACTTTTTGGTTTTGATTTACCATTTCTGGTCAATCAGGTACCTTGAGTACTTAACTTACTTAACGCGAGACACGTCTACCGTTGCTACCTAATCTAAGTAATATTTTTTGTGTAAATAGCTTTTTAATAACTAATTTAATTTTCATTTTGTGCATTGTACGTAGATACAAAATTTGGTAACATGGGAATATCAGATCCCCATCGCCTGAAGTGCATAAAGAATAATATTACGATTTAAAAACTAAAACGCTACATGGAACGATATTGATTTTATTTTTTAAATAAAGAAATGTTGGTATTTGACGTATTTGTTCAATTATCTAACAAAATTCAATTATCTACAACCAAACAGATTCCACAAAACAATAGTGCGACTCGCGATGTAATTTTAATACATATCTTCCAAATGCACAATTGAAAACTTTGACCAAATCAGGTGATGAGAACTCACATAATGACAGAAACTCTGCGCGAAAGAAATTGAGCTGATGATTTGATAAAATGGTATCATAATTAAGTGATTCCATCCATTCCATCATAAAATATCTTCACCAAATGTTTATAATCCTGTGCAATTACCTAATCTCCTTTAGGTACAGTTATGGTATATTTCGACGTTGATAAGATATATGCAAATTAGTGGGTGGTTGATGTTTATTATTTCAGAACTCCATCGCGTTTGAACTAGATTGTAAAAATAACTATCAATATTTTTAACAGTGACAAGTGGATGGGGTGAAGATGTCTATTTAAGACGATGTCTCCCTTGCGTCGACACATTTCCGCTGCAACCATTTACGAGTTAGGGCGTTACTCTGCCCAATTACTTAGTCATTATTAGTCATTGTGTAATTCGTAATTTATTCTTAGAAGCTTGACAAATTGAAAAGATTGAGAAAGGACTCAAACCTTTGATCAAAATAGTAGTAGCCATCGTACTCCAGAAAGTCGAAACTGTTATGTAATGAAAACCCTATTTAAAAAATTACACGGAAACTGTTTTGAATATTTATATGACGATTGTATAGAGCTGAAACTTTAAATATCTGTAACTCAAAAGTGCTTTTGTGCGGTTTGGGTCATTTTTGCTTAACTACGTCCAATTGTAAAGATGATTGTTTATAATATGTTAGCTTGTTTGTAATTTTTTACGGAGCTGGTAGTAAATTCTGTAGTTTAAAAAAACCCTCTTGATCTTATTTCCTAGAACATAATATGTAGCGTGATATCCTTTGCCAGCACCGGTGTTGCCATAAAGTAGATGCACTATTATGAGGAATATAATTGCAACTCTGCGGTTGCAAGAGAATATTCCGATGAATGCAAATAAGATGCAAATTCATTGACAGGCCCTTAGGGGTGCCTGCATAATTGATTGGATGCCCCCACTTTCCTATTAATAATGACGTTACTAAGTTACTGCAACTGTTATCAAACTGGTTAGTGAAAATCATTTTTCTTGGCCACTCATATGTACTCACTCATTGTTTATTAAAAATATTTGGTGTACAGAAACGATAAGCGGACTACCTGTAGATAAACTTCCATTAAAAATAATAATAATATAAGCTACAATGGTTTCGCCATGGCATTTCGAATGATCTGTTTTGAATGATTTAATAAAACGGTACTCAGGTGAATAGAAAAAAAAATCGTTGGAATAAAGGGAAAAAATGCTACCAACTCCAAGATCTTGGATTCTTATTCTATTTATATGCGCCTACTCAGGCAATTGTATTTCAATATATATTCACAGGAAACTTAACAATAAAATTCCTGGCAAACTAACAGGAATATGAAGGGTTTCGGCTAGGTTACTACGAAAATTGTGTAAGGGGTTAATTCGACCGACACTTATTTATAGAATAGCATATGCACCGATAAATTTAAAACATATATTAAATGTCACGAGAAGATGGCTTTCTTGTTTCAAAGTACAAATAATCTTTGTTCATAACTTACTTCTGTCTCCAATTAAATAAAGTAAGAAAAGTGAGTACCTGATGAATCTAAGGAAAAGGATTAACTATGTAATTTCTAAGAGAGGGTTATGCTGCAAGAAATATCATTTAAAAAAAAAGGTGTTATTGTTGCAGGATGACTCAACAAATATAAAAAGGATAATGATTCCTGAGCCAACGAAACAATACTTTAAATTTATTTAATAATCTTAGATTACTTTAATATGATTAAGTAAGAAAAATACCTTAAAATTTTAAATTAAATTAACAAAAGATATAAGCTATCTGTATAAAGAAATATTTTGTCAGTGTGTTTGTTCTTTCTTTTTATGTTTTGTTATCGATAAATATTTGCTTAGTTCGTGGCCCTACTCAAGGGTAGCGTAGCCTCTGGTACAGGAAACATTCGTCATATTATTACTTACATTTTAAAATACCACTGGAAACAATACATGACTCACGCTTAACAAGCAAACGTTAAGTTTTTTTTTAAATATTACATTTTATAAAAAAGATAGCTTAAGTAGGAAATCGGGAAGCCATCATACATCCACTCCCACATAGCCCTCCCACTCCCTTAGGGAGGAGGGGATGGCTGAAACACAGAGCTGCATGGAAACATGAATCATGATCCCATGTCAGGTGAAGCCGAGTCTTCTCCTTTTGCCTTTTGTTGCGTAGCAACGCTTCCACGTATATGACGAGAGTGTCAAATTTAATATCGCGCAGCAACACAAATGACGAGAGTGTCAAACTTCAAGACATTGTTAATTTCAACAGCTCCATCAGCAATACTCGTAGCTTAGCGAAAAAGTGTTTACTTTACACGCTGTAGACCCGGGTTCGATACACCTACCAGTGTATGGATTTTTTGGGTTTTGTAAAGTTAATGGAAATTTCTAGTAAGTTCAAGAACAAATCGAACAGAGTAAAGGGGATGGAAAAAGTGTAAGCAGGATAACAATAGTTAAAAGAAATTTCTAGTTCAATTTAAATTTAAAGATGGAATGGGGGAATCATTTTGAAAATAGAACAGATCCGGGGGTATATAAGCCGTACTAAGCGTGGCCTACGGCAGTTCTAGTTCTGACTCGAAAGTGTAAAGAAGAAGAAGAAGAAAAGAAGAAGTAGTGAAAAGTGGAAGTGTTCCAAGAAGAAGAAGATAGAAGAGACTTAGTGTTCGGTGCGGTGTGACGCGTTGAATGTACCGCCACCCACAAGAGGAACAGCGGCAGACCGGCGAAGTGCAAGTTCTGAATAAGTGAACTCAAATAAAGACTCGTTTCTATAAGCGGAGTATTATTTCCAATCCCTGACCCACTCCCGTGTCACTATTGTGTCATCACGAAGCATAATTATTAATTTTTTTGTAATGTTTTGTATCGCAATAAAGAATTTATTTATTATTAATTTATGTAAATTTATTGGTACTTTACCATCAACTTAATTTTCTCAAAAATGTCTACTTAATTTTGTAAACATTTTGCTTAATTTAAATCTATAAAAAAATATTACTGACGTGTGTGTCTGTTCCGTTACCGTAACACTTTTATGTTTTGCGCCACCGATAAATAAGGGTTGGCAATAGAATTTATTGCAATGGCAACATGCAGCTAAAACTAGCTGTCATGCATGACGTTCTTCGACGAAAGTCAACATTCCAACGAAGCACCTAGACACGTCTGTGAGAGCGACTTGAAAATCAACGCTGGTAACGATACCATCAGACGCGCGCATGGCATTTTGCGATCACATGGTCTTTTTGAAGTATTAAAATACAATGATTTTTATTATAATAGATATATATTTATTTATAGATTAATATTTATTTTGTTCTTATAATTTATTGCAATATTAGAAAATATAATTATAATTATTTTTATGGAAAAGAAGGACAAATGAGCGTACGGGTCTCCTGGTGTTAAGTGATCACCGCCACCCACATTCTCTTGGAACATCAGAGGAGTCACAGGAGCGTTGCCGGCCTTTCAGGAAGGTGTATGCGCTTTTTTTGAAGGTACCCATGTCGTATCGCCCCGAAAACACCGCAAAAGGAAGCTTATTCCACAGCTTTATAGTATGTGGACGATAACTTCTTGAAAACCGCACTGTGGAGGACCGCCACACATCCAGATGGTGGAGATGATATTCTAAATTGTGGCGTGTCGTACGAAGGTGGAATTCAACGGTAGAAATCAGGTGAAACAGGTCTTTGGAAAACTCCCCTCTTAAAATGCGGTAGAAGACACACAACGATGCAACGTAGAGACGCAACGCCAAGTGATCCAGCCGTTCACAGAGCACTGGATCCCCGACAATTCGAAAATACAAATATTTGTATGATCATGAAAAGGTACATATTCTGCGATCTCGTTATAGCAACGTACGACGCGAGAGCCGTTAAATCGGTGAATCGGCTCTTGTTCACCTGTCTTAGGCAGAAGAGGGATCGTCAAGGTCCAAAATCATTTGCCAATTGATGGGGGAAGGGCTATTGGAATATAACTCCTGTACCCTTTCCCCTTATTTGATTCTGTTTGAGTTTACATGATTGTTTGGGAGTGAATAAACGTCAACACTTTCCCCCGAATTTGACAATGTTTTAGTCTAAAATGAATGTTTAGAAGTAAATTTAACTCAAAACTTTGAACACGAATAACTTAGTTACTAAATGTTTCCACAGGGGAATGGGGTAATGAGGAAAAGGCACCCATCCACCACCCACCACCCTAATACAAATAAACGAATATTGCAACTCAATAAGTTATAACGCACAAACCAAAAGTTATGTGACGTCTACTTTTCTATCTAAGGGGTGGTCGTAACTGGATCTGGCACCGCGAATTTTTATAAAAATCTTATGTCGGCTGGATTGGGTACCACAACGGCGCCTATTTCTGCCGTGTATCAGTAATGTGTAAGCATTACTGTGTTTTGGTCTGAAGGGCGGAGTAGATAGTGAAATTACTGGGCAAATGAGACTTGACATCTAATGTCACAAGGGCAGCGCAATTGTAACTTATAATGCCGCTCAGAATTAATTTTGAGTGGCACTGTATTGTATTGGGCAGGGCGTATCAATTACCATTAGCTGAACGTCCTGCTCGTCTCGTCCCTTACTTTCATAAAAAAACGAAATATTGCGAAAAAATTAATATAACACATTCTAGAAGTAATCTTTGAGGACTTAGGGATATAGGGTTATAAAAGCATTTATTAGTTATTTACGAGATATCCATCGTTATTATTATTCATTTGAAATGAAATTTCAGCATTGCAAAATTTTATTTTTCGATACAGTCGCCCTTTGACATATCCTTGAAACATCTATTTTCCAAATGTAAAATTCCTTTCTTAAATCTATATATATAAAAATGAATTGCTGTTCGTTAGTCTCGCTAAAACTCGAGAACGGCTGGACCGTTTTGGCTAATTTTGGTCTTGAATTATTTGTGGAAGCCCAGAGAAGGTTTAGAAGGTGAATAAATAGGAAAATGCTGCTAAATTAAATAAAAACAACAAATTTGTTTTTCCTTTGATGTGTCCATACATAATTTCTATGAGAGAATTTATTGACGCTTCTGCGGTTCACGGTTTGACAGTTCTGCTGTGAAACAATTTAATTACGACAGCAGGGTGCATATTTTACGAAGTAATTTTTGATGTTATGATATATTATTGACAAATTCTTATACAAACATTATTTTATTTATTAAATAGAGAACAACGTTTGTTGGGTCAGCTAGTCACTAATAAAAATTCATCTACTGAAGCATCTATAGCTTCAGCATGTTCGAGTCTCTGTCCTATCAAATAATACTTAAACCTTGGAAATAGATTGAAATCACTGGAAGCTAGTTCGATTAAATATGAAGGATGCTCAAGTATTTAAAACCACCATCATAAATTGCAGCCATAACAACGGCGGACCTGTGAGTTACCCATTTTGCTTCGTCATTTCTCACGAATTTCATAATACATTTTCAATCAAGATATTCAATTACCACCACCCATTTACTATTCCAGAAAAGAGAGCTCATGATCTTTCCGGCCAATTCATTCACCTTATATTTTGTAAGGGTTGGAGATGATGGTCTCTTTTGGTGAATGCAAATTATTCTTTGACTGAGATTTTTTACCATTATGGTAAACCACGTTTCATCCGAGGTATTAAATCGAGCTACGAAATGTTCTGAATGTTGCTGTATGAAATCCAAAGAAGCTCGAGGAATGTTCAGTCTCATTGGTTTTAATGCATCAGTAAGCGTTCTGGAAACCTAGCATTCGGTAACTTTTGTCATTCCTAAGCGTTGGTGTGAAATGCTATGCACATTATACATGTATTGCACATTACCAGTTTTTTTTCGGCTTTAAAACGTACTGTTACATGACGATTTGCTAAAACAATTTCTAAAAATTTTTGTGCTATTTGTTCGGTTACTACCAATGTTTGGTTAGTCTGTCGCTGAGGATTCTCGAAAATCACTAAATTCTAAGCGGTAATCGCAATTGCCAATGTAAGTTCATTAGCTTAGTACCCAACACTTAAAAATCAAATCACCTTCAATACATTTTTTGGCAAGCCAAATTTAGAACCTCGTAGAGTTCTAAGAAAGAACTTAATACAGGTCTCGATATGACAAGATCCTTTAGTAGTATGTATTTTTTTTATAACATTGAGGGACGAGACGAGCAGGACGTTCAGCTGGTAATTAGTAATTGAAACGACCTGCCCATTACAATGCAGTGCCGCTCAGGATTCTTGAAAAACCTAAAATTCCGAGCGGCACTACAATTGCGCTCGTCACGTCCTTGAGAAACAAGATGTTAAGTCTCATTTAACACAATCGTGTTTACACATTGCTTCACAGCAGAAACAGGCGCCGTTGTGGTACCCATAATCTAGCCGGCTTCCTGTGCAAAGAAGCCTCCCACTGGCTATGTATAAAGACTTAACTTACCTACTAGTATACCTCTCGCAAATACTTCTAAGATAACCATGTATCCGTTGCTCATTGTTTGTTAGGTCATAGTAACTTCAGTAGTACGTCTTTAACTTTACAATAAAGGAAAATGATCGCTTAGGATGTGATTTTTCGGTGGATACCAAATGCAATTAGGCCATTAATTAAAATAATTTCATATAGAAGACTAGCCTGAGGCACTTCGTCAAATTTTACCCTAAAATGAATCGTTCGAATCCCTCGCAGGGTAATGAAGTATTTTTGTTTATTTAATAAGCTTTCTCTTCATCCTTTGTCTTTTTTAAATTGTGATCTATTTTATCTCAACATTTAATTGAATTGCGAACTTTATATGTAAAAATATTGTTTAATATAGAACAAATAAGCTTGGACCAGAAACGCTCCGACAGTTTTAACTTAAAAGTCTTAAGATTTTGATAGAGCCAATATAAAATATAAAGTAAAATATATTTTTTAAAGTTTAAAAATCTATGCTTGAGGTTTTGATATTCCTATATGATCCTGTATATTTAAACAGATTGATTTAAAGCTTCATTTTCGTTATTCTATCTTTACCTACCTTTATATTTTTTTAATATTCCAATTATGTAATATGATTTTTGTCACTCAACGGAAATTGATCGATCCGGGACCGCACAAGGACTATAGGTATATTTATAGGAATTAGTTTTAAAACCGCACTGTAGATAATAATGACACACATATGGCGACGAAGATAATTAAGTTTGCCGCATGTGATGTGAAGGTAGTATTGGGCGGTAGGCATTACGTCAAACACTCCCCGTAATAAATGCGTTGGAAGACAAAGACGAGCAGGACGTGCATGGTAATTGATACGTCCTGCCCATTACAATGCAGTGCCGTTCAGAATTCTTGAAAAACACAAAAATCCTGAGTGGCACTTCAATCGCGCTGGTCACCTTGAGACATAACATGTCAAGTCTCATTTGCCCAGTCATTTAACTAGCTACGGCACCCTACAGACCAAAACACAGTAATGCTTACACATTTCTGCTTCACAGCAGAAAAAGGCACCGTTGTGGTACCCATAATCTAGTTGTCATCCGGCGCAAAGGAGCCTCCCACTGGTAGAATGAACACTATAACAAAATTATGCTCAATTCGAAGACCGCTGTCATATTATGATGTAGGGTTGGGAAACTGGCAAATCATAGGTTTTTTTTTATGGAATAGGAGGACAAACGAGCGTACGGGTCACCTGGTGTTAAGTGATCACCGCCGCCCACATTCTCTTGCAACACCAGAGGAATCACAAGAGCATTGCCGGCCTTTAAGGAAGGTGTACGCGCTTTTTTTGAAGGTACCCATGTCGTATCTTCCGGAAACACCGCACAAGGAAGCTCATTCCACAGTGTTGCAGTACGAGGAAGAAAGCTCCTTGAAAACCGCACTGTGTATGTATGTAGGTATGGGACTTCCCATTTCTTTTTATGCCCTATGAAACATAGGCTTTTTTTGTTATTATTTTATATACACTTAAAGAGTTGTCGTAATATTTTTAGTTTCTGTATGGTTAGTAGCAATATACTGGAATCACTCATAGACAAATTTAAACGAACCAGTTTTCATATTTAAATTAATTCCTTGGCATACTCAAGAACTATACTTATATACTGATAGCAGGGAAAATAACTGATAAGTTTACTTTAGGTACTAAAAGAAAAACGGCTATTTATATCTTTTTCTTAAATATAGGTTGTGCTGCATATTAACTTAAATTAATTAAATTTTGTAAAAATTATTCAATGTTCAAAGATGTTCTTCATGCAAAGTACATAGACATAAATATTATAGTTAAAAACAAAATATCATTGTTATACTACATAGAATATTAAATAACATTCTTGTTGTGAGACATTTAAATTAAAAGATAATTGGGATGACATACTTTCAGAATATTTGATGGGCGGGCGTGCATCTTCGTAATGTTTTTGGCTCAAAATGGGAAATAAAAATTAAAATAGTGCTTGGCAAACTTGAATGTACTAAATATTAGGAATATCTAGGTTACTGTTGAAATAACTTGTTGTATATTTTGAGACTTAGCCATTTTTATGAGCCTTTAACAGAACCTTTTCTAGTAGCAGATTCACAATGAATTGTCATAAAACAAGATCCAAATTCTCTTATCTGCAGCTATCTGCTTTTTTGATAAAATTATTTTTAAATTAGTGTTGTCGGAGTATGCATTGTATAAGCAACTGATTGTTTATAAGAATTTGCCGCAATTACCTGTAATTAATTTTAGTATAACTGATTTGCTGTTATAAATTGGCACCACATGTGCTCTTAAAATCAATTTTACGACACTTTAACGAAAATGATGTAAAGAATTGAAAAAACGGTGACAAGGCCTCAGTCAGCTGCAACGTTAGAATTGCCAGACGTCAACTCGTATATTACTTTTAATTATTTTTCAGCTAACTGTTTTATAAAAAAAATAAGTTTTAATTTAACTGTTTACGATAATAGTTGCCAGTTAAAAATGAACGCAATGAGAGGCTGCCGTGATTTCCGTAAGCGGTTCTGGCTCCAGGTGAGTTTGAGCGTAAGATAAAAGTTACACTGATTTTTTTTATTATTAACATATACATAAAAATTAAATGTATTAATCAATAACTCCAAACACCTCACGTTAAATTATATTATCTCTGTACCAAATACTATTTCATGAACAAAACAAACGAATGACTATGATTAGAGCTATTTATTCCATGCACACTCGCAAACTCAGAGATGATTTGTTTCAACAAAAATATTTGCAAGTGTATACACAGAACACAATGCAACTTAAGTCTCTATAGGTTCTACACAATGCATGCATTAATAAGGCCTTTCTCTAACGAGTAAGTCTATAAACGCAACTTTATCAAATGTTAAAAACTATATCTGAAGGCAATGAATACTCACGGGTTGAAATTATAGTGAATGAAATTGCCTTTATATTTAATATCTATTTGAATAAAGCACTTAACTTTTTTATTTCCAACTTGTGTTATGTTAGCATTAACATAAAATTTTAATTATATATTGTATCATCATCATCACTCATCATCATAATCATCGTCATCATCATCATTATCATCAACAACAACATCATCATCAGCCGGAAGTCATCCACTGCTGGACAAAAGCCTCCCCCAAAGATCTTCACGACGATCAGTCCTGCGCTACCCTCATCCAAACATTATTCCGTATTCTGGCGATCTTTACCAGATCGTCTGTGTGACCTACCAACACTGCGTCTTCCGGTACGTTGTCACCATTTCAAAATTCTCAAAAAATGGGGAACAAAAATCTTACAACTTTTCCTATTCGTTGTCTAATTGCTACAAAATCTATTTTATGAACTACGTCGTAGTGCTACGAACGCAGTATTTTTTAATGTAATATTTGATGAGTCCGTATGTAGTACATGTCAACAGACTATATAAATTCTTTTTCTATGAGCATTCTGTAAAAAATACTGCCTAAATTTAGAAATAAAAAATGCCACTTTGGGTGTGATATATATTTTGATTTTAATTAAAGAGCAGACAAATGTAAACCCGCAGAGGACTGCAGCTCGTGATGTATGGAGCTCGCCAGACAACGGGTATTGGATTGCATTGGCTATGTATTGAACTTAATGAGAAATAAAGTTAAAACTTGTAATTTTAATAAAAATTATATGTAGTCATCTACCAACATAGTTAGTCAGGCATTGTTTTTCCTTTTTTTTATATAGAGTCAGAAACAATAGCTCCATATTTGAAGTTTTTAATCATGACAATCCAATTTTTGACGATGGTCTCTTCTTGTTAATTGTAAAAATGTGTAAGATCAGGTTGTAACACTACCCAACAAACTCGAGAAATGATTATTGTTTTTTGGTCTAGATTTTATGATTGTTAAATATCCATGTACTTATTATTATTATAGAATCCAAGTGCTGAGCCCTGAGATTAATAAACAATGGGCGGGTCCAGTGAGACAAAACTACTTTGTTGTTTTGAGTTAGGTACTTGGTCCGCTGGGTACCTGGGTGGATCTGATTTGATATGTGAGTAGAAATACGAACATAATATGTATTGTGTAATGTGTATCAAGCTTATAGTAAAATGTGTAACTTGAAAATCATCTAAGAATGTTGAACATAAATAACTTTCTTTATTATACGACAGATTGGGAACGGTGCAATCTCAGGCTGATAAATAATAAATTTTAATTCAATAGCGATATTTTATAAAAAAAATAAGCCCGCTGAGTTTCTTGCGCTCGTTATACTCAGGTCTGAGGCATACTTCTTGGAATGGGTAGTTTTTGACTTTCAATGATTTCATACCCTATTTTTAAAAACATATTTGAATTTGAATAAAATGTTGAATGGTATATTTTAGAGAAGAATATAATAATCCAAGGAATGAATTGATATTGTACTGAGCACCAATACGCGCGACAATACTGCGCGACTTACAAAATTGGACCTTATTTTTTGATTTCATTTATACCGCTAAAGACCATGTCGGGTTCTATTCGCAGAGAATACCATATTATGAAGAGATAGAAACATTATTAGAAGTCCATAGTAATAATTAATAAGAATGTTATAAATATGTTAAAGAAAGTATTAAATATTTAGTTGTTAATAAATTATATTTGAATTTTTAACCTCTAATTAGATAATTTAATGTTTAAGCCGCAATTCATTTATCTACTACTCTCAGACATCACTTAAGTAAAACGAATTAATTAATTAAAAACGATTGACTAAATAAATATCTATCTTCACTAAAATACTACAAAAAAACGTACTAAAGTTTTAAGAGTAATGTTACAATATTTAATTGACCTCCTTGAGCTAATTATAAATTCAAAACTTTAGTTATATAACATTTTTGCTTACTTTTCTATTTATTTATTTAATACGGTTTACACCAATTACATTAATTAAGGAAAAAATTTACTAACCCAGACATTCATCTCGCCTGTAAGACTTACCTTTCGTAATTGTATATCAGAATAAGTTTTTAATGAATAAATTTATTATTATTATTATTATCATGTTATTTCGAGAAATGAATCTTTGTTTTGATTCCCATTTGCAAGCATTAAGTACTTAGGATTTTCAGAAATTCATTTTTGCGATTTTAATGTCGTCTGAATGGGTTTTTGTAAGCACTAGTTATATTACGGTTTGAAGGGCGACGTAGCTATTAAATTACTCGATTGCCGAGACATTCTCAAGGTGACAAGCACTAAAATAGTTGTGCTAACAAATTGTAGGTTTTCTTCTAACGTCCGTCTGATGGTAATTAATACGCCCTGCGCATTACAAAGAAGTGCCGATTCTAAATTAAACTTCTGAGGGGCATCATAATTGCGCTAGTTAGATTTAATTTAATTAACCTAGTGATTTCACTAGCTACTTGTATATTTCTATTACTGCTTCCAGAAAGAAAAATGTGCCGGTGTGGCCCCCGCATACAAACCTTGTGCAAACAAGCCATCTGGATGTCTGGCGGTCGTCTACTATGCGATTTTCAAGGAGCTTTCTTCCACGTACTACAAAGCTGTGGAATGAGCTTCCTTGTGTTTCCGGAACGATACGACATGGGTACCTTCAAAAAAAGCGCGTACACCATATTTGAAGGCCGGAAACGCTCCTGTGATTTCTCTGGTGTAGCGAGAGAATGTGGGCGGCGATCACTTAGCACCAGGTGACCCATACGCTTGTTTGTTCTCCTTTTCCATAAAAAAAAACAAGCCATCTCCATTTAATGGTGCGATCTTGCTCATAATATATTTCCTCTCATAAAAAATTATGAAAAGATTCTTCATAGTAAGTCTTTTCTTTTGTATTGTATCATATTTCTCTAAAATAAGAACACCGCAATGAGAATCAATATCCGAGAGCAAATCGTCGTTGACCCGTCCTTGAACATACAGACAACAAACTTTTATGATCACGGAGCTTTAACAAAGTAATTCGCGGTGGAACGATGGATTCTGCAAAGTGTCTGTAACTTATATAAGTAAATAAATAAATAATAATTACTTTCATTAACAATGTGTGTTTTGTGTATTCCATTGTGGTGTTAGAAGCTTACCTTGACTACAGTAACCATGCTATGGTGACTAATGAAACCAGCTTTCATAATAAATCATTTTAATACGTTTATGAAATATGGTATTATAGCGGTTGAGTGATTAGAATGCGATGCAATTTTGTTATTGGAACAGCACCAACTTAAAAAAATTTCAAGCCTATAGGGTCATAGAAATTGTGTTTTATTCAGCATGCAAGAATTGAGCCGAATAAATAGAATATTGTTTAAATAGGTCATATTATGTACTAACTTTTTCTTAGTAACGACCCCTTCATTTTTGTCAAGCTATCAAAAAGTTAATGTTTATTTAATATTGAAAACGAGGAAATAACGAGTAACTCTCATATTAATCATCTCACGACCGGCGTGGATGTCAGACGAGCGGGATGATTAACTAAAATCGTATTTCTTTACTTAGAACGGGATATTTGTTGGAGCTACTAGAAGCTTTGTTCAAGTTACATATTAGAAACCGAAATATTTTCGCACTACCCCTGTAAAAAAGACGTAACTACACTTGCGTCAAAAATGTTTTATTACGTAAATAAAGCGAGCATCATGGTTTACACCTTCTGTCAAAATATCGTGAAGCTATCGACAATAATGAAGGAATAAATGCAAAAATACTAAAATTTTGCGACTTTAGAAAACAGAAAATTCCAGCATAAAATAGAGGTATGCATATTTACGTTTATTCGCCTTACAATTATCCCTCTAATAAAGTCATAATGATGTTTACGTAAATTTTAAAAGAAGATTTACAAGAAAATGTATAACGCAAATATACTTAAATACTTGTTCCTGTATTTTACAACCTAGGACTATTGTGTAATTCTAATTACTTATTTCTTCTACGAAACTTTTTGCTGAAAGTTTATGTGTTACATACTTTCCACCCAGCAAAACTTCACAATCCGTTAAGTGTAGTTGCAGTTACTCCTTTATTACACGAAGCATTTCATACCTGATGTAGGGTAATAATTTTGAATACATGCTTTTGGAAGGATGATACATGATGGAGGAAGATAATCCTACAAATAAAGTACGACGGTGACTCTGAATCGAGAGAAAAACAGATTATTTGTATGACCTAGAAGCGAAAAAGAAATTACCTCCGGAAAAAGACACCACATATTATGAGAAATTTTATTTTGTAGCGTCAACTTCTATAGTTTACAATAGTTGCGACATAATGTTGATCATGTTGAAAACTATAATAGTCTATTTAGTGTCACTGAAATTATGAGTACTCCTTACTGCGAAAACATAGAAGAACCTTTGAATCAAAATCTTCCAATACCTTCGTCATCGAATTCCAATGAGACTTCAGCACAACCCACACAGATTAACTTCATCGCATCACAGTTCACTGTGTATCTTAATAATGAAAATACTTTTTTTGAAGACGATGAATGTGGGATTATATTTTAAAATACGTTAAAGGGAAACCAACACGTGCACTAGTAGGCTCGAAGAGACCTCGAGCGCAGACAGTGGTCTATACGTTGTCAAAAAGTAATGGACGTGATACAACTACTGTTTACAAATAGATGTTTACACAAACACTAAATATCGGTGATAAGACTGTATACACAGTTTCTGATAAGCAAGAAATCCAGAAGATTGTCGATCTGCGAAGTGAAAGTACCTAGGTAACACTGAAAATGTTTAGAAAATGAAAAACGGCCTAATGTAGAAAGTTGCCAATACTTTAATTGTTTTTCGAAGTAATCTCCGTTCCTCTCTACACATCGTCGCATTCTTTAGACCTTTCCGACCAAAGAATGAGGCAATCATCTTTTTTCCTTGACTTCTTCCTTTCTTTACCTTCGTAGGCCGTCGGATAGTAGGTTCGTAGCAATATATCCAGCTTTCATCACCTGTGACGATGTCAAATACAGCATTTGAGTCACCGCCGTTGATCTTATCTAACATTTGGCGACACCAGTCCATACGAAGGAGTTTCTGGTCGTCGGTTAAAGTATGGGGAATCCATCTGGTACAAAGCTTCCTGACGCCTAAATGTTCGTGTAATATTTTTTGAACTTAACTAGTACCAAGGCTTGCCTTTATCTGCTGATAGGTCACTCTCTTATCTTCCTCGTCGCACATACTGATGTTATCTTCAGTAGTCGCTGTTAAAGGACGTCCCTCACGCAGATCATCATTGAGATTGCTACGTCCACGCTTAAACTCGTTAAACCAATTGTAAATAATGGCACGAGACGGGGCTTTATTAAAAAATGCCAATCGCAGCCTATCATAGTTTTTTGGTTGAGTAAGCCCACAACGAAAGTCATAATAAATGATTGACCGAACATTTTCTCGCGTTAGATTCATTTTCACGTGTAACAAGAGTTTTAGATTTGCCGCTAATTCACAAAAACACATGAAAAATGAATGCAATATACTACATTAGGTTACCAAAGAGATCTAAAATTGAAATTCAAAAAAAGATTTCATTACCAATGTTTCTAACTGGCCAGTTCTATACATTTTCAGTGTTACCCGCGTACAACCAAAAGTGTTATTGATCATATTAATATGTTTCCACGTAAAGAATTGCTTTACCCCACACACAAACACAAAGAGAATTTCTAGATGAAAAGCTTAATTGCGCCAAAATGCATCGTTTATACTTAATGTGGATTAAGAATAACCCAGATTATGAAAATGTTACTCCAGCATCCGAGAGATGGTACTATAATATATTTACTACACAATTTAATATTGGCTTCTTATAGCCAAAAAAAGATTTGTGCGAAACTTGCAGGCTGATTCTATAAAAAGAGCAGTGGAAAAATAATATGAAAAGCACATTAAAAACAAGGAGCTTATAAGAAAAATTAAAAACCAAGAAAAAGAAGAATTTGATCCTAAAGAAAACGCTGTGGCTTGTTTTGATTTGGAAAAAGTATTAAACTTACCGCAATCAGAAGTTGGAGTTTTCCATTATAAACGCAAGTACCCAGTGTATAATTTCACGGTATTTAACATATTGACAAAAAGTGGTCATTATTATGTTTGGCATGCCCAAATAGGAAAAGAGGTGCCAATGAAATAGCCAGCTGTCTATGGTGCTACCTACAAAGTGAAGCTGCGAAAGGAATCAAAGTAATTTCTTTGTATTCGTATAACTGCACTGGACAAAATCGTAATTGGTTTGTTTTTGCACTGTATATTCACGTATCTAAAGCATTAGGTATAAATATTACGCACTGATTTTTACAGATAGGTCATACCCAATATGAGGGTGACTCGATGCACTCCTGCATTGATAAAAGCCAGAAATAATCACGTACTCTATATTCCAGAAGAAATATATGCAATCATTCGAAATCCAAAAGTACAAGGTGAAAAATACAACGTCAAAGAAATGACTCAAGACATTTTTTCGATTTTAAAAAGCTTGTTGCCAACAATAAGAACTGGGAAACAGCTGACTTCGAAAAGAAAGTGAGTTGGAGTAAAGTAAAGGAGATTTCGGCAGATCCTTAATGTCCGGGTAAATTGCAAATGAAATATGAATTCGATGACGAGACACCAAAAATTGTAGACACAAATGGAAGCGGAAGAGTTATGAGAAAAAAAAGATCTGCAGACAGTGAACACATCAGGCATTACTGTAATTATACGATGCGCCGTTACCGATATCTGAAAAATGATACAAAGACTTGATGAGTAAAGATAATCACATACCACCACACTCTCAGACGTTTTATAAGAGCTTAAGTACTCAATCTACTGCCACCGAGTCCGATTGGAAGTTGAGGATAATGAAGGTTAATAAAAATAGTGAAAATATCACTATTTTGAACATAAGCTGATTATGGATGCGATAAACATTTCTTTAAAAAAAAATAACCCTGTTTGTTTTCATATTCTCTAAATTAATTTGTCCCTATATTTATAGTTTGACTTACAAACACGCACATGCACATAATAGACTATTTACTGTAAGAAGTAGGTATTACATGATACAAATTAAATATTCGGTTACTTTCCGCATTATAAAAGCTATTTTTATAAATACACTAACTAAACTAAAATAAATAACTCCCTAGAAATATGTAACTCTATGTACAAAAAAGGATTTTCCGTTAAACAACAACGTGATTATACTTACAACTCTAGATTATAATGAAATATAATAAAGTATAAAGCCGTAAGTAGAGTTACATTAGTTCATATATTTCATAATACATAACAAAAAAGCAATAATTGCAGTTACCCCTGCGAATATTCTTTGTGTTTCGTGGAATACAGAAGTAACCGTGTTTTTTTAGATTATCTCGAAGTACATCAAGCTGTTCCTAAATTAAATAACATGTGCAGTTTAAAGCAACTGTGATCTACAATTTTCTCTTTCAAACTTATTTCTAGACCTCATAATAAAAATATAGGACAGTTTTTTTAAGCTCCTGAAAAGTTGGTGAAAATCACTTACTTCCTTTTTCCAGGAATAGTGCGTTTTATTAAAAAATATGAATGTACTTATTTATCTGTTTACCTAACGATATTTTTCATTGTAATTTACCAGTGGGAGGCTCCTTTGCACAGGAAGCCGGCTAGATTATGGGTACCACAACGGCACCTATTTCTGCCGTGTAGCAGTAATGTGTAAACATTACTGTGTTTCGGTCTGAAGGGCGCCGTACCAGTGAAATTACTGGGAAAATGAGACTTGACATTTTATGTCTCAAGGTGACGAGCGCAGTTGTAGAGCTGCTCAAAATTTTTGGGTATTTTCAAGAATTCTGAGCGGCACTGCATTGTAATGGGCAGGGCGCATCAATTACCATCAGCTGACGTCCTGTTCGTCTCGTCCCTTATTGTCATAAAAAAAAATTGAGGATCAGTGAAAGAAAATCGCACTTACAAAACTAATTTGAGAGCATTTATATGAAAAAATTATTCTGTTTAACAATAATATTCTTTTCTCGACGTCCGTGAGTGTATGTGGTGTATGTGGCAGGGAAATTGTCTGAAAAAATTATAGTATTGGAATATTTTTTTTTAATAATATCTCAAGTAACACACGGAGAACGTTCTCAAATAATATTAGCGTTCAATTCAGTGTCGGTTAATTATTCATTAAAACTATATTTTAATAATATATAAATAAACTTCAAAATAAGTATCGTTACATTTTCCTCGGTTTGGAAAATGAGATTATGAGGGATTTGCCAAACTTTTTGTTCATATATGTATTAACTGAATGTATTCACTTATGTAATTTTCAATCTACACCTTTTTAGTCTGTAGTGCACATTCATCACTACAGCGTTAGATTAAAGATTAGTCTCCGCAGCGCTCCGGATACCGCACTGGATACCGCACTACCTAAGGACAATTGCTTTTTTATTACAGCTACTTTATATTGTAGTGTGTGTTGGCTATCTGTAAAGATGCTTGTGTGCGTGGCATCTTGACACTCAATGGCATCTTTCAAATTTTGTGATTTATATACATTGAAATACAAAATACTTTCTGATGATAATATGTGGTGTAGTGTCTTTCTTATTTCTTGTAGTATTATTTTTACAAAGTTTTACTACGCAACCCCGCATTTTAGTTTCAATTATTAGCAAAGTTTAAAAGAACATGTGGCATGTCAAGGACACACATTGTTCGAGACTGGCTCGAGTATGCTCACTTGAGTGTAGTGTATGTTGCCGCACTTTGCGACTAGGCCTGCGGTATCTAGTTGGAGCGCAGCGGAGACCAATCCTTAAACTAAAACTAAGGCCATATTATATCGACTAAAGACAGTCCAAATGAGAGCAAAACACTGAATCAATACCGTAATACACTTACACTTCACTTACACCGGTATCGATTCAAATAGTTAATCTTACTGCTACTGTTAGTGTCTAAATTCTAAGTAAGCGTATTTAAGCACTGGTATATTCAAAGTATTATTTATTTGGCGGAGCAGCCGCAATAAATGAGCACCTCAAGCCATTAGCCAAAGATAATTCTACTTTATTGTAATATTATGCGGAACATTACAGTGAGCAAAGCCGCTACAATATGCAAGCCACGATTCATTAGACGTTGTTTCAACCTTCATAATTCTAACTTCAAGTTATGATTTGTTATATTCATTCAGACGAATAGAAGCTTTCATCCCACCTTCAAGCAGATGATGTACAAAATAATACAATCATTATTATTCATAAACTGCAATACGAACCTAGTGACAAGACTCAAAATAACTAAGCCTTTTTAGTTAGTGTAGTGAAAAGCTAGTGTAGTATAATGCAGTATACTCTGTGTAAGAACGTAGTTTCTTACCCTTAATAGAGACTAAGACTAGTACTAATGGACACTTTCTTACTCTACTTAGTAAATTAAGTTAAAATTAAATTGGAAAACAAAATTTTATGAACGATAAGGGACTCTTAACTCACGACACTCGTCACTCGCGTTCCGTGCGAGTGACGTATCGTCATAAAAACTTGTATGCTTTGTTCAACTCTCAGATTGTGGCTTTATTTACAGGATCTACTTTACATTTGATAACGTGCTCAACTCCAACATTTGCATATTAAGTATATAAAAAAAACTAAACGTTGTAACTATTACTGATCTTTCTTTACTGCTCTAACTACTAGAAAATGAATTAAGACAGCAATGAATTTAAAATTAGATAAATTAACAAGATATTTTGCCATATTATGATATATGGATAATAAGTTTTGATTTAATAGTATTGTGTGGTACTTATCGTGGACCATAAGATGTATGCGCGTGTTTTGGGGTGTGGCAATAACCACGTGATGGCGGAGCGGTTTTGTGCCAAGAAGTGAATTAAAGGATAGGCAAATGTAAGGAACGACGGTGTTGGTGTGGACTGTATTTTGAACCACGGCACACACTGTAATGTCTGCGGTAGGTATATTCACTAGGTAGCGAACAACTGGGTGTGGTGTCTTCTTCGTGTGTCAACGCAGACTGACTGGCGGTATCTTCACTCGTGTGGTGCCACGGACGAAGTCTCTTTATACTTACATCGGAGGCTTCTTCTCGCGCCATCCGTTCACTAGATGAAGTAGGTCGTATAGACGGATACGAGAAGGATGGATATGTAAGTAATAAGGTATGGCGCAGACAATTATGTAATATTTTTGATGAAATCCAGCTCGTAATACTTTTGAATATTTTAAAAATATAAATGCATATAAATAAAATGTACAAAGTTTGCTTACCCCACCATAACTCAGTGTGATTTTTAAGTATATACCAGGCTCAGGTTATTCAATGTATTCTTACTAGAAAAATCGGTAAATACAAGCATTTTTTTGGCATTTATTTACATTAAGTATAATTATAAAATTTGATATTATTAAAATCATTTACTGGAGTAGGAAAACATACGATGCCGGCGACTGTGCCGGTGCTCGGTGACAATTGGTAATTACCTGGCGCGAGAGTCAATAAGCATTAGATTTGCCAATCAGATGCGTCTCTCATCTATAGGTATCTCTCTATTTCTACAAGAACTATCTGCACTACAGTTTGCCATGACAAAAAATGACAATAAAGAGAATAGACAATTGCGGCGCAACCAATAGAATGTAACTTTACCTTCTCGTACCAAATTACATTAAAAATCAAAAATACGTGGACATATTAAACCTACAAAAGGACAGGGTGCTTCATTAGATAAAGTATTTCACCGTGAATAAACAAAACATTCAACACAAATTTGAAAATTTTACATTGGAACAACATTGTGTCATTCCTGTAAGTCTAAAGAGGCTATTAGGTTACAAATAAGTGTAGTACTAAGCCCCCGGAGAGATATCAGATTAGAACCGATTTCTTGGCAACACTTTAGTACTTTATAAAACAAATGTGACAATAGTATTACTGTTACCACTTATTATTATAAATCAGGTTCATTTAGTTCATTTGGAAGACATGGCGCTCTTATAAGATAAGTTACTTCATAATTTAATCTGAAGGGAAGTATGATCTGCAAAAATAAATAAAAATTGTACCGGAAATCCATCTTTAAGTATTATAAAATATTTTTTTCCTAAGACTTCGCTCCTAAAGTTTGATTGCTTAAAAAAATGAATTTCTTAGTTTCAAGCCGTTACAAGAACACATTTAAGACATTGAAACATATTTAACCACTATTTATTTTTAATCAACCAACCCACAGAACCAATTTCCATCATAATTCCCTAATACTTAGTCATGGGATACTCATCCCAACTTACCTGTCCGGCAGTTGTGGTATAAACAGTATACGGGTATCCGACCCCGGCTTCCCTAGCTATTACTGCCCTCCTGGGCGGTAATATCTTACATTTCCTATTTCCCACTCTTACTCACTAACCTTCCTTTTGACACCACCTTTCCCTATTCCTACCCTCTCCGCCAATCCAACTTCTGCCGCGCGGATCCATGCATGGCTAGGGGCAAGCCTAGTCGTTAGCCACACTGCCCTGGGACCGGGCGACCCAGAATTAATCCAGCATTACCTTGGCATGTGGGGCTCTGCTGGGGTGGACAAAACTTTCCCTCGCTATTCATAGGAAAGCAATGGATAATCATAAAAATAATTTAATTACCTAAAATGGCGGCGATGCTATTCACCAGCCATCACGTCTCGTTTCCCGCTGGGGCGAAAAGCGGCCCATGGAGAGTCGCTTCGCTACGTTGAATGTAAGACGAAGAATGGATGGTAAAGTAGGTGAAGTATGGCAGATGTAAGAAATAGTGAGATAAGGAAACGTTGTCGTCTGAAAGAAGATGTTGTGACAAAAATTGAGAAAGCTTTGCTGAGATGGTTTGGCCATGTCAAGAGAATGAATGAAAAATGATTGACGAAAAATGTGTAAAAGGCGAGTGTGAATGAAAGTGTTGGAAGGGGGAGGCCTAGGCAGACGTTTTGAGACTAATTCAGGGACGTCTTGTAAAAAGGCCAGGTCAAGAGTATCTTAAGTCAAAGAGCATGTATTAAGGAAATAATGAAAGTGGACGAAGCGGAAAAGTATGTTAGGATCGTAGCAAGCCTACCCCTACGGGAAAGAAACGTGATTATATGTATGTATGTAGGTACTGATATATTAGTGTCTTAAGAGATCGTTAAGCTTATTGTGATTTCATTTGATTATAATGTATAATATATGTTAAGAGATCGAATTAAATTAGTTTAATTGTTATTCTTATCTCAAGACGCGTAACCGTAAGGTGATCACCCCCTTCTATACCAATTTATTATAGATTGTAGCAATAGGAAAATTGTTCGTTAATTACTCATATTTGATTCAGTACAATTTATTTAAATTGCAATGGACTCATTCTCATAAAGTAGTGGGTTTCAACTGGAGAAAATCTTATAGAAATTTCAAAAGGATTGGTTATTTAAACATATTATTATGTATTATATTATAATAGTAAAATTGTACATTATATTAATAGTATAATTAATATCATTCTGTTAATTACATTTTTTTTGTGAAAGAAGAGCGACTCAAACCCTTTATGATGAATCTATCTAATCTAATTATCTAATTAAGATAATATTTTATCACATCAACTCTATATAGTTACAAGTACCTTATAAACGTAATATCCATTTTATAAGTACATTTAATGCTATAATTACTTTATATTAAAATTTCAATGTTTTTCTTTACTTTGACGTATTACAGCTCTATATTGCATGACGAATTTAGATGTGTCAATGTGTGCATTAGTTAGATTCAAATGGAAAAAAAGGTTTGTGTAGTTTACAAGAGAAAGAAGAAGTGAAACTTAGAACCAATAAGTATCTGCAGTAAATGTATAAATCCATTGAAATTAATTATTATGACTGTGAATCTAGTAGACCTTATTTTTAACCTATTTTCAATTTCAAGTTCTATTCAAGTATTCTATTGTAGTATGTAGAAGTTTCACTTCAAAAATTCAATAAGAATATATACAATGTACAATATACATTAAACTTTAAAAAAAAACAACAAGGCGCGTAACCGAAAATCGTGACGATTTGCTATAAAATTTGTCACATACGTCGATAAAGAAGTTTCACTGCAAATACTAAGGTTGGTTAACTGTTTACGTAAATTCATATTAATAATAGCATCGTCTAAAGACAATTCTATTTTAAAATTATTTACTACTAACTACTATTTTATACTCAAAAACATAATTATAACACAAAATTGTCGCCTGGATTATAATTAAGCTCCTAAGAGAAGAAGAAGTACTAGTCAATACCGAGACTATTATGTCACATAAGATTAAGAGGAACAGTTTATTTTGTTCTATCCTTCAACCCATCTTTTACATAGATTGGTGCAAAACTATATCAGAATTCTAAATAATATGTGTATAGCAAGAGAGAGAATATTTGATTAATGAATGTATTTTCTCAGCCAGCTTTCTAAAGTAATTTCAAGAGCACTGTGTAAAGATAAAACCGTTACGTAAGAGTCTAGGAGCGAGCTGGAAGTGTAAATACGTGGGATCTGATTTTCTTATTTGTTGAGGTCGGTATTTTTGTAAATGAAATAGAATTGCATGATTTAAACTATTTATTATATTATTCAAAATAAAGCTGTTAATATTCAGTCCTACACTTAGATACCTACACAATTAACACACCTAATTACAACGGGAAGACTATAGCCAGTAACCAGTGTTGTGTTGGTGTCTTCTGCACTAACACAACAATACACTGAGTCAGCTCCTTTTAGCAGGGAATCACGTGCACACTGTTATTTTTTTATATCTATCATATTGCTTACCTTATTTAATTAGTATTTTAAGATTTTAATTAAATATATAATTGTGATGAATGTAGTGAATTAGGTTAAAATGGTAGCCAGTTCTCGAAATAATACACAACATTTTTCTTAACTACTAACACCCTTATTCTAGTAACTTAGCCGGTACAAGAAGAAGAGAATAAACCGCGACCCGTGACATCTTAATGGTCGTATGGCGTAACACACATTCCGTCAAGTAACCGCACGCCTTCGCGGTGCGGTTACTTGACGGAATGTGTGTTAACGGAATGTGTTGAGCACCGAAACATTTAATTAGAAATCCAGATTTTCTTAGTATTCCAGTAGATTCGCCGCCGTGAGATCGTAGTGATTTCTTCTTTAAGTGTCCCGCGAAATATATATTACACTCAGGCGAATCTAGAAGTACCCAGGTTCTTATAGAAGAGGTGAGTATCAGCTATTCCCTTTATTCCAATGATACCTGTTCTGTTCAACCGAGTACCCCTTTTATGAAAACAGTCGTACTAGTAGTACCTATCAAAAATTGAACAAATGATAATATTACACTTAGAAAATAAAATAAAACTATTAATTAATTTTCTTATAATAATAACTGATCAAATTAATTAATTCAAATGTATGTTAATGAAATATACAACAAAATATAAATTTATAACAGAGCGTAGTTTCGATCCACGGACCTCTAGGTTATGGGCCCAGCACGCTTCCACTGCGCCACTCTGCTTGTTATAACGGTTTAATAATTTACAATGTTGTTCAAAGGATTATCGTAAAGCACACTAGATGTCGGTTGATGGCCACACAAGTCCAAAGTGATTAAATAGTTTTTATTTATATAAATCTTCTTACTTCTATACTAGAAGAGATCACAAAACAGTATCAACATTTTGGTAATATTTTTTGTAATTTAATGAAAATTATAGTTTTAAAAGTTAAAATCAAAAATTACATTATTTTACTTTGTCTTTGATACGCAAACTAAAAAACAAATAACGTTTTATAATCTCTAATCAAAATTTCACAAAAATCAACATGAAATAAATCACTTGTAATCCTGAAGATCAAAAATACTAATATGAAACTATGTTCAGTCTAGACTAGACTAGATCACTGATTCGTAATCAGAATCCTCATGTTAGAGTTCTTCTATTTTTTTATCACTCAAAGACCGCAACATCTTGAATTAATAACCATAAAAATAACAAAAATCTTGCGTAACTGGTATCGTGGGGGCCGCGCGGACCCATACATGTGCATACCTGGGTCCCACTAAGTGATACAGCGCTCAACTGCACTCGAATAGCCATGTAGTGAGAATTCTTAAAATATAGGCTGCTCACTATGCTTACTTTATTACAAAACGTAAAGCGTGGGGGCCGCTCGGCCCAAAGTCAAAGTTGGTGCCTATTAAGGCCCCCACGATACCAGTTAAGGGTTAATAGTAACATTTACCTGAAATCCCAAATAAGCAATACATCTCTTTCCTATTATGTATTCTTTGGATAAGTCTAAAGTTATAACCAATATTAATATATAAATATATAAAGCATCCTCCATATTTTCATGAGTAGCCTACACTTTATTTATTAAAATTTATTGAAAAACTTGTTAAAGTCATGTTATAAATATACTGAATAGCATATTATGAATTCTATTTAAAACTATAATATTTTTACATCTCCAGTTTTGTTATCTGCATAACAATGCACACTGGATTAATCCAACATTTATTTTATGTAGAAGACACAGTGCAGGAGATCGAACAAGATGTTGTTGCTCCCATGCGTTCAACGTTCACTGGATTAGGTTTTGAGTACTGTCTGCCAACAACAACCCAACACAGGGCACTGGGTGCCTGACAATTCAAGCTGCTCTGCATTTCACGCGGTCAAATAGATCGATCTGATACTGGGGTTTGCCATACCAGAGCTTACAGTTATACTCCATTTGTGGCTGGACCTGCGCTATGTAGAGTGCTAGAATGTGGGCCGGCTTGAAGTATTGCCGTGCTCTACATATGACGGCCAGCTTCTTCTAAGCCAATTTGGCTTCTGGATATATGGTTATATATTAATTATATTCTTCTTAGAACTTTGTGATCAGCAGTACAGGCTTCGTACCTGTGACTGCTATTTGCTGTAACCTGCTGCTTCAATAAAATATAATAGCATACTTAAACTGTGAAATTGTAATTTACGAATGTAAGAAACATTTCTTTATTGTAAATTCGTTTGGTTGCTTATATCATTTTCTCATCATAAACATGCATAATATGCAACATCACATCTCTACAAAATATAATATTATTAACTGCAAAAGGCGATACTTAGTGGCATTCTGCCAGGCCAACATTTATACGTCACTATTTTGATGTGATGTGATTTTCTTAGTAAAGTACCTAGAAGAAAATATTTCATATTCTGCAGAATTAAATGCGAGTGAGAAACTTGCACTAGGCAACATAAATGGTTACTATTTTTGTAAAAGTTTCGGTTAGAATATAACTGGCTATTAAAATTTAAGAAAAATTTTTTTTTTGTAGCAAGGAATTGCGATTCATAACATTAAAGTTTTTTTTATGAAAATAAGGGACGAGACGTGCAGGTCATTCAGCTGATGGTAATTGATACGCTGTGCCCATTACAATGCAGTGCCGCTCAAGATCTTAAAACAACCCAAAAATTCTGAGCGGCATTACAATAATTATTGAGCTCGTCACCTTGAGATTTTAAGTTTTTAAGTCTCATTTGCCCAGTGATTTCACTACCTACGGTGCCCTTCTCGAATTGCTCTCTTATTTAGACCTCGATTCTTTTTATGACAAAGTTAAAATCACGTATTTTTTTGCCGTTAATCCATTCATACTTTGAATGAATAATAAAAGACATACATTATGTCTGTAAGAAATCATTTGCAATGCAGTCACGATTGGCAGTTTGTAGGTAGTTGGCAGACACGCCACGACACATCACGGGACGTGACCGGCTGGCTAGTAATGTTCGTGTTGATACGCGGTACTGAACACACAACTGTTGTAACTATAACTATCTTCAATACCATCTAACAACGTCTGCATAAGTTTCCATTTTAGTTAAAGTTCAAACAAAAAGTTTGAGGTGAATCAAATCCGTTCAATATGTGAAAAAATATGATGCATTCATGGAATGTGTTATAATTATTTATTTAGATGTTTATGATATATTATGATGTTTATGGAAGTAGAGAAAAATAATAATAAAAAAATCATTTGGCATTTTCATCTTTAATCAACACTTGATAAATTTGTGGGGTACATCATATGCTTTTACAACAAGTTCCCAGAAAATGTCCAAACAAATTTATTACGAAATTCAATTGTTAAAAAACTTTGTGGTGTTATTAAAACATAATTGAATTTCTTAATTATACTAAATATTAGCATTGGAGCGACCGTCCAAAGGCTATTAAATATAAAATTGTATTGTATGATTTTAATACACTGTTGCAAATTTATATAAAAAAAGAAGCCAGCTTTGTTGCGCCCGTTCTTCTCAGGTCTGAGGCATATTATCAATAATTGATATTATGGCCTATTTGGAATAAAAACATTTGAATATGAATTAGAATTTTAAATACAAGACTTCTATCCGTAGTACACAGTCATGAAATGGGTGTAGCAACTTGTTAACATGATCTGTTAACTATGTGTCACTAAAGCTTAATTTTCTCTATATTTTTTTAGGTTTTAATTCGATTGCAATACAAATTCAATGTTATAATGAAAAGACAATACTTTCAGAATCTGTAACGGTCATGGGTCGATATGACCAGCTCATCATTCGGGTCCACATCTGAGTGTTATCGTTGACGTGAATGCAATTCCAATTCAATTGATCTTGTGGGCGAGTGGGAGGCTCCTTTGCATAGGATGCGGCTAGATTATGGGTACCACAACGACGCCTATTTCTGCCGTAGTAATGTGTAAGAATTATTATGTTTCGGTCTGAAGGGCGCCTTAGTTAGTGAAATTACTCGGCCGCTCAGAATTTTTGGGTTTTTCAAGAATCCTGAGCGGCCCTGCATTATAATGGGCAGGGTTTACCAATTACCATCAGCTGAAAGTCCTGCCTGCTAAAAATAAGGGATTATTTTATAAAAATAAGTTATACCGCTATGGAATCTTTTGACAATCATTGTTGTACAATATAATATAAAGATAATAAATTATTATAATATTGTTGATTCAATTAAAATTATTTATTGCACAAATAAAAGTTATGTCTCGGTCATCTAATCAGCGATCTATTTCGGGTCACCTATTATAGAAATACGACTTACAAAGTAAAGCGGTAAACTGTATCATATTATTACGAACAAACTCTTTAGCAAAGAGTACAGAAACGATTGCGACTAAAAATTTCAGTATGGAATTCATAGTGATCAATGATTTATTAGTGAAAAACGCTTGATAGTATGATTCTAATATTACTTTAATGAAAACCAGAATTCTAACTAAATAGTAACTAATCACTAACCCTGACTTCTTTCAGATTGAACTAAGAGAAGTAATAAGAAAACGCTCTGTATAAGCCGAATAGTGTTGCCAACAATGATTGGCTACGCTCTTTTCCTAATTTGAAACGATTGTAAATTTCGTTGGGGCCTCTTATTGTTTCAAATAATGTACGGCCCGTGTTATTAATGAAAATATTAACTGGTGACATCATTTTTAAAAATGGGATGAGCGAAATACTTCATGTGACGCCGGACCTGCGCTTAGAGCACAAGAAGATATGCTTAAAGCCTCGAAGTATTACCCTCTTAAGCGATGATCTCCATAATAATCTTCAAAGCAACTATGGTTTGCCTTCTCTTATACTAGGCGAAATATAAATGGGAGTGTTTCCGAACAGTGTAACTAATGAGGTTTTTAGAAGTTTAAATTTAAGTCAAGTAAGCAAATTTAAGTCTTGTGGGGGTTAAGCATTTTCTCCCATTCCCTAAAAGATAACCTCGTGTTCACTAGTTCAAGCAATACGTCAATAACAAACAGTATGTTACGCCCAGTGAGGAAGCTGGTGATCTGGATCTGGTGAAGCAAGTTGCTTAAACGATCCCAGGTCTTGTTAACGTTATCTTGGCACTGTCTTTAAAGTTAGAGTTAGAGGCAAAAAGAGTGCCAGTACTCAGCTCTCCTTTTTTCCTCAAAGGTCAGATAATCGTATGCAGCGGCGACAAGCACGGCTTGCTTAGATTACGAAGCATTTTTGATAACGTTAAGAACTTTCGTCTTCTATAATTTTAACAGTAGTCACGACAATTATGTTTACAATTTTTATGGAAAAGGAGGACAAACGAGCGTACGGGTCATCTGGTGTTAAGTGATCACCACCGCCCACATTATTTGGAAGCGCCAGAAAAATCACAGGAGCGTTACCGGCCCTTGAGGAAGTTGTACGCGCTTTTTTTGAAGGCTCCCATGTCGTATCGTCCCGGAAACACCGCACTAGGAAGCTCATTGTGCAAATTTGTAGTACTTGGAAGAAAGCTCCTTGAAATCCGCACTAATGAGGATCGCCATACATCCAGATGGTGGGGATGATACACTAACTTGTGGCGTATTGTGAGCACTCCCCGTGATAAATGCGGACACACAATTAAACGACGTCTCTACGCAATGCCAAATGATCCAGCCATTCACAAAGCACTGGGTCCCCGACAATTTGAGCTGCTCTGCGTTGCACGCAGTCGAATGGTTCGAGCTGATACTGGGGCAATACTCCATATCTGGCCAGACTTGCGTTTTGTAGAGCGCTAGAACGTGGGCCGGCTTGAAGTATTGCCGTGCTCTATTTATTACGCCCAGTTTCTTCGAAGTCGATTTCGCTTTGCCCTCCAGATGAACACTTACATCACAAAATCATTTGAAGTAAGAACTTCTTAATATAAAATTGCTATGCAATCAAAAACATTCTCAAATACTTGAAAGGCCGCGTCTGTATTTGCATTGCATGTCTGTTTGAATTGATATATATGTATAGCACGCAGTTTTTGTTTATCTTTTCTGTCTGTGAATACTTTCAGAAATAAAACGTTGCAAATGCGTAATTCTTCAGCTTATTTAATCTGGCTTCTGAATGCTCGCTATTTATTTATTCACCGCCTGTCTGAGAAATGTTAGATTCCGTTGCCAGTCTCCAGTAATAGCTGCAATGTACAAGTCAGTTTTTAATTTAACAATGTTTACGTGTGTACCCATTTTATTATTTAAAAACAATAACGTTATTTAAAATAAGAATAAATTGAAGCCTTGATCAGAAAATATAGGATGTCTCAGAATTTCGTTTGTAGATGCTATACTAAAACAACAATATCAATTAAAACTCTTTTTATTTATTGTTAAATTAAAGAGCACTTCTTGAAGTTTATTTATGAAAAACAACCGTTTGCAAATGCGCACCATTCTCTTGTTCACAATCATTTAACCTGGAGCTAAAATTTTGGATCACTCACTGGAGCGTCGCTCTTGAAATAGAGTAGATTTCTTGAGTGATTATTTGCTTCAAAACATTCAAGTTGGGTAGCAATGTATTGTAAACTTTACTTTTTAGGTAGCCCCATAGCAAAAAATTAGCAGGCGTTGAATCAGGGCGCTTCGGTGGCCAGTTGATGTCTCCTCGACATCACTCTTTTAGGAAACTTAAACGAATACGTGCTTCTTTTTTACGTTTATAAGAATATTGCGAATAATGTAATCACAGCAGATTCTTCCTTCATCACTACAATACGACCACACATTCAACTTATTTAAGAAATGAGTTTCTTCAGAAATCATATCATTTCCAGTTTTCCAAATAAATTGTTACATATAATTTTCCTGACATGAGACAATTTTTATAATTGCATCTAAAATCATGGTTGTAGGGTAATATAATTACTGAGCAAAACAACAAAACAGCTCAAAAATTTCAGCTAAGCAACATCACTATCACTGCATATTATAAAATAACATCGCGTCCGTCTGTCTATTGGCGATAATGACAAAAACTATTAAACTGTCCTAAATACGGTTTTCACTAAAAAAACTGAGTAATCCATGAGTAAGTATCCCTTTAATATATAATAACAAAAATATGCTCTATTGGAACAGGCTAATGTCCTACTGTCCGTGGGAAGCCTAGACGGCTCGCTCGTAACCAATATAATAATAATAATAATAATATTGACACACTCTTACACAAATTATTTTGCTAGGCATAGCCTATGTACTATAGGTATTATAGAACGATATATTTAATACAATATACTTACTTAAATATATACAAATACATAGTAACATCGATGACTTGGAAACAAAAATCCATATTCATCATATAAATGATTGCACTTACCGGGATTCGACCCCGGGACCTCAAGCTTAACAGGCAGGGTCACTAACCACTGAGTTATATGGGTCTTCAATATACAGGATGGCCGAGAAGTTGACGTCCTAAGCTAAAATTTGAAAGCCTCATGGTGATGAGTATCCGAATCACTCCTATGTATGTTCTACGATTTTGGGTACTTTAGGAGATAACAATTTTTTCCAATTTTATCCGCTTTTTTAACGTAATTTAAATAAATTTGAAACAAAGTATTTATTTCCATTAAATATCAACACGGAACCACTCTTTTGTAGGACACTAAATAACCTGTTATTTTTAATCATTTAAAAGCTGAATATCAGTTTTTGAAAGGTCAATCATTATACATCCATGTTTCCGATATCACTTAAATATTTTTATCACTGAATTTTTTGCTTTCGCCAATTGATAAATTGAATCTGCGAAAATTTATCATGTTATTTCCTCGCTTTGCGGGAAAACTATAGTTAATAATCGTTCGTTATTTGAAGTTGATTTCATTTAGCTACGAGTCACCGTCCGACAGTTGGTCGTCTGTCGAAAGAAGTACGCGCAGCATGGACTGATTTCTTAAAAATAATATTAATTTGGAAATATAAAAATACTGTTTCTACTATCCAATTGGTGCATGAAAATCGGTGCTGTAGTTTTTGAGCTTATCACGAACAGACAGACAGACGCGGTAGAGTACTTTGTTTTATAATATGTAGTGATTTATCTATTAATAATGACAAATCTTCTACCATTAATAAATTTTAAGTCATTGATTGGTGAAATGACAGTTCAACTAAATGTGCAATTTCTAAAGTTCATTTCAATCATATTTGAAGCCGTATTGATACACAATATAAGTAATATTGTGTAGACTGAAACGAGTGACACTATAATTTTTGATTCACTGGCAAAACATATAATTTATCAAGAAAAATATTGTCTTTCGTTACAATGGCTTTGTAGAGAAAATGGTAAACTATCTTTATTAGATTCAACTTAGCAACTTTTGTTTTACTTACAATCACATTTATAATTAACATTTAACAATTAATTAACACCAATCCATGACTAAGAACAAAAAAATACATTCTGGTGCTTTCTACTTTGCCTTATATTTTAACTAATTTTAAGACTTCCAAATAACATTCCTGTATTAATTGCTCATACTTTCTCTGATGAAGGCTCTGTTAAGACGACTAAATTTATAGAATTTTCGTAGGTCATATTTTAGGTTTTGGGATTCTTGGTTGTCATCTATATATTTAAAAATGAATTGCTGTTTGTTAGTCTCGCTAAAACTCGAGAACGGCTGGACCGATTTGGCAAATTTAGGTCTTGAATTATTTGTGGAAGTCCAGAGAAGGTGTAAAAGGTGAATAAATAGGAAAATGCTGCTAAATTAAATAAAAACAACAAATTTGTTTTTCCTTTGATGTGTCCATACATAATTTCGATGAGATAATTTATTGACGCACGATTTGACAGTTCTCCTGTGAAACAATTTCATTACGATACCAGGGTGCATATTTTACGAAGTAATTTTTGCTGTTATGATATATATTATGTTATGATATAAATAATGTTATTATTGACAAATTCATATAAAAACATTATTTTATTTATTATATACAGAACAACGTCTGTCGGGTCAGCTAGTTCCTTATATTTTATATGTTCAATCTAACAACATTATCAATTCTGATCAAAATTCTAGGGCATGATCATCTGATCTTTAGTTTGAAGTCTCATATGAGTCTTCTTATTTCGATTTGGATTTTACCTAAAAACTTGAATTAAAACGTATATTAGCAAAATATATAAGTAAATATTTTATTATTATATTATATTAGCAAAGTATACAACAGTTCTTTTCGACCACATGAAATATTGATTTGGTCAATTTCCTACAAACCTAGGTGTTACAGGGCATCTTCCTGTTTTGATATTATGTCGACGCATATAAGAAGGAAAACGGTAAACGAGCAGATTTCATGCTTATTTCGGTGTACTTCAGCATCTCAGTATGTGCTATGCTGAATAATATTGAATAATCCACTGTACTTCATGATTCTTCGCTGCTTTTAATTAATCTCCTCATGGTATTTTGATTTAAGGCAGAAACACGTCTTATTATATTACTGTCTTAATTAAATTAAGTTTTATTTAGTTCGCTTTCTTGCCTTGAGGGCACAGATATTGCCTTTGGAATGCATAGAACTTTGAGAAAAGCTAAAAATATTTCATATTGGTTTAAAGTCATATTTCTAGACGAGCCCACAGAATACATAAAGTACATAAGATTCACAATAACTGCATAACACTACGTAAAAATGTTGTATGGTCCAGCTGTATATACCAATATAAAAATACATAAATCAAGTCATCAGAGGAAAACGTTGCATTACATCGCTTTCCTCTGCAAGTTTTTTGTAAAAAATTTCGTGGGAAATCATATTAAAAGGTTCTCAATGGGAAACAACTCACGCTTATTATAGTGTAAGTTGTAATTCACATCGCCACAAAGTTAACGTACGCTTACAAAATAACTTACAAACTTGTTATTATATTTAATAATTTATATTTGGAAGTATCCTGCTATTTATACCCATAATGTGCGCTTGATGCATGCCCAAAATTTTGAGATTCTGTGTCCATAATTTAGCCGGTATTCTATGCAAAGGAGCCTCGCACTGGTATATATAATTATTACACTGGTATATATTTATTAAAATTGGTGAAGTTGAGGGTTCAGAATTAAAATACTAAATTTGTCCATTTAATAATTTAAGGTCTCTAACATAAGCAGAGCACAATATTTCTGAAAGTCATACATTACGCTAAATGGCTCATATTTAGCTTTAGCTATCTGACAAACGAAAGGGTTCGCGTCCCATTTTGTAATTAATTGATTCCCGCCTCTGTCGGGTCAAGGTTAATTTAGCGAGTCGTATTATTATGATAACACCTAAAATATTTCTTATCGTCTGTATCACAGGCTCTCTTTAGCCTAAGAATCATACTAAAATGAGAATTTCTCGTAACTTTCTGCAGCACATCATACTACAAAATAAGCTGGGTTTTAATTAATACGTCTTATATCCATTTGAAAAAATATTTTTAGATTTAGGTATTTAATCAAAGTAAGTAGTTAAGTAGTACCAGTGACACCTCCTTTGCACAGGATGACGGCTAGATTACGGGTACCACAACGGCGCCTATTTCTGCCGTGAAGCAGTAATTTGGAAATATTATTGTGTTTCGGTCTGAAGGGCGCCGTAGCTAGTGAAATTACTAGGCAAATGAGACTCAACATCTTATGTCTCAAGGAGACGAGCGCAATTGTGGTGCCGATCAGAATTTTTGGGATTTTCAAGAATACTGAGCGGTACTACATTGTAATTGTCAGGGCGTATCAATATCTATCAGACGAACGTCCTGCTCGTCTCATTCCTTATTGTGATAAAAAAAAGTGTACACTTATTTACAAAACCTATACCAATAAATACTATAGCAAAATTATAGAGTTTATCGTGCCAAGCTTTAATATTCATTGTGAACCAAGCCTCTATACGAGGCTGCACTGCAAGTGTTTGTTATTGAAATTAACTTCGTTTAAAATTCATACGAACAGCACTGAATGTTTCTTTATGCAACTTAAAGGCAAATTGAAAGTGTGCTGTGATAATAACGTTACCTCTTATTCTATTATTCGTATCAATATCAGTGTTAATTCGTTATTGATGCTTTAAGAAAGCTAAGTTTTAGATAAAATAGTATCTGTGAACGGCTGGATCACTTTGCGTTGCGTAGAGATGTCGCTTCATTGTGTGTTTTCTATCGCATTTACCAGTATTCCGAAGTGCTGTTTCACCTGATTCCGGCCACTGAATTCCACCTTCGCCCAACACGCCATAAATTAGGATATCATCCTCACCATCTGGATGTGTGGTGGTCCTCTACAGTGCTGTTTTCAAGGAGCTTTCTTCCAAGTACTACAAAGCTGTGGAAAGAGCTTCCTTGTGCGGTGTTTCCGGGACGATACGACATTGGTACCTTCAAACAAGCGCGTTCACCTACTTTAAAGGCCGGAAACGATCCTGTGATTCCTCCGGTGCTCCAAGAGAATGTGGGCGGCGGTGACCACTTAACGCCAGGTGACAAATGGATCTTAACATCTTATGTCTTAAGGTGATGCGCGCAATTGTAGTGTTGCTCAGAATTTTTGGATTTCTTAAGCACCCTGAGCGGCACTGCATTGTAATGGGCAGAGTGTATCAATAATCATCAACTGAAAGACCTGCTCGTCTCGTCCCTTATTATCATAAAAAAATGGGGAGGTGTTTGACTGGTTGTTAAGCTTACACTTTAAAATATATCTATCACGTTATTTTATGGAAGACGAGGAAAATTAGTGTAACTTCACCTGATGTTAAGTGATCACTGCCGCTCATATTCTCCTGCAACACTTAGGAATTACATGAGCGTAACTGGCAAGATTACTATTACTCATAGAAAGGGAAAGTGCTTTGCGTCACCTAAAATAAATAATTCAGTGAATTGTCGAAGTCAGTTACTTCATGTGGTATTACACCTACTAGCAATCAGTCATTGTGTATTTTTAAAAAAGCAACTCATATACTCATTTTTTATTCACGCTTGCACGATTATTTATTTTATTTATTTATTTATTTATTGGAAAACAAACAGCTTAAGTTATATACACATTGTAACACATAATTTATATTACACAAGCCAATAAAGTTTCCACTTAAATATAAACAAAGTAGGAGTGACTATAATACAAAATATAACGATTTTATATACAATTAAACATAAGGCGAAAAAAGTACACAAAAATACAAATGAAAAAAAATTTATCAAATTTATCGGTTGGACATATTTTAAGAATGTTTAAGATATTCTTTAATTTTTTTAGTAAAAGTTGGATAGCTGCTATGAAAAATGTCTAAGTGACTATAATTATTATTATAAGTGTTGCATGCTCTTATAATAAAACAATTGCTAGTATAATTAGTTCTACGAACAGGGATAAAGAATGTATCTATAGAACGTGTATAATGTTTTGGACAGTTAAGTTTAATGTTACTTAAAATACGATTGGAATCAATTAAGTCATGTAATATTTTGAAAAGGAAAACTTGATCTCTGTATTCTCTACGCTGTTGTAAAGATAGGTGATTTAATTTAGGAGTATTACAATTTTGAAACTTATAATTTAATCTTTTAATAAATTTATTTTGTACACTTTCTATAGCATCTATATATTTTTTATAACGTGGGTTCCAAGCAGTCGAGGCATATTCTAAATATGGTCTGACATAAGCATTATATAAAAGATTAAAAGTATGAATATTTTTGAAGTCATTTCCCTGTCTGAATATAAAACCAAGCATTTTATAAGCATTTGCTGTCATATTGTCTATATGATTTTCAAATAAGAGAGCCGAATCTAGCGTTACCCCAAGGTCTTTTATTTCTGACACCATTTTAAGGGGTTTATTGTTTATTTTATATTTGAATAAAATTGGCATTTTTATCATACAGCATTTGTCAACATTGAGGTATAAGTCATTAGCGGAACAATAGTTTCCTAACTCAATTAAATCGCTTTGTAGGTCAACACAGTCCTGTTTTTCTTTAAATATTTTGGTGTCATCCGCATAAAGTAAAATATTAGAATTTTGAAAAGATTGCAAAACATCATTAATAAATATGTTAAATAACAATGGGCCAAGGTGAGAGCCCTGAGGAACGCCCGATGTAACAGGGACAAAACTAGAAATAAATCCTTTAACAGCTACCGCTTGTGTTCTGTTACGGAGATACGACTCCAGCCATCTTAGAAGATCTCCTTGAATACCGATACGCTCAAGTTTAAATAATAGTCGGGCATTCGAAATTTTATCGAACGCCTTTGAATAGTCGGTATAAATTGTGTCTACCTGGAATCCATTGTTTAAGGCATCCATTACTTCATCTAAAAATTCGCAAAGGTTAGTTTCCGTCGAGCGTTTATTTACAAATCCATGTTGCTGTGGAATAATTAGTGGTCGTAATAAAGGAAATAAAGTGTCATAGATTATTTTTTCAAATAATTTTGGGATGACCGATGTCTTTGAAATCCCACGATAGTTTTTAATATTATGTCTGTCACCACTTTTAAAAATGGGGACAATTAAAGACATTTTCCATATTGATGGTAAACTACCTGAATGTAATGATTTCCTAAAGAGTATATCTAAAGGTATTGAAATTTGTCTACTACATGCCTTCAGTAAAATTGGGTGTAAATGATCGGGACCACTTCCTTTGGATGGGTCAATTTTTAACAAGTACTTTTCTACCTTTTCACGTGTAATGTCTATTGTTCTCGCAAAAGTTTGAGTATAGCTTAATGGTAAGTTATCATGGCTAAATCTAGTATTAGAATCGGCTGTAAAAACGGAGCTAAAGAATGTGTTAAACATATTAGCTATCATTTGACCGTCTGATCCAGTATCATCATCATAGTACATACAGTCTGGAATACAATTACTACTTCGCTTAGATTTTACAAATGCCCAGAATTTTTTAGAATTGTTATAAATATTATTTTCGGCCTTATCAATAAATAAATCATAGCATTCTGCTTCTAAACGTTTTTTTTCACGGCGTAATTCCGAGAACCTAGCATAGTCACTAGATCTTCCGTATATTTTCCATTTTTTATGAGCTTTCAGTTTTTTCTTAATTAACTTTATTAAAGATCTAGAGTACCACGACGGAAACTTATCATTTTCATGCACTAGTTTTGTAGGGACAATTCGATCTATAATATGGTTAAGTATAAAATAAAATTTTCCTACGGCACATGTTATATCTTCTGATGAGAGCTCTTCAACCCAGTCAATTTTTGATAATTCATCATTAACTGCATTGTAGTCGGCGTTGTGATAACAACGAACAACACGAGTCGGTGCTCGTAAGTACATGTTATTTTTTTCACTCTCAACTTTCACCACTAAGGATGGATGATGACCGTCTTCTGGCAATGCTAATGGTTTTGTTCTATTGACCACACAAACAGTATTAGATAAAACAAGATCTAATAGTCTATTATTATTGTTGTAAATATTATTATACTGATTAAATCCTGTAAATGTCATAAATGCGAATAGCTGATTAACTAAATTATTATAAGAAGTGTTTACAATGGTAATATGTCCTCCGGGAACATGCAGCCATGTTGCATCCTTAACATTGAAGTCTCCTAATACTATGAATTTATCATTTGGGAATTTAATTACTAGATCAGATAAATATTCGAAAAATGTAGCTTGAGAGCTACTTTGTTGTGTGTTTTGTGGAAAATAACAGCAGAAAACCCTTAACTTTTTTCGGGTTGTATACTTTTCCAAAAGTAGGTCCAGAAAAGTAATGTCCGCATCAGGCAAACATGGAGGCACGTAAGAGTGACGCATGTCTACAGTAACACAACCACGACGTACAGCAATCAGTGTACCCCCACCCATAGTCACTCCTAGACGCTTGTAATCACGATCATTTCGGTATACACTATATCGCGAGTCAAAAAATTCTTCATTGAAAAATCCTTCTGACAACCATGTTTCGCTCAAACAAACTATATCATAATTCATATTCAAAAGATTCAAATATAATTGTTTTGTTTTGGTGCGTAATCCCCTAACGTTTTGGTAAAATATAGTTAGAGTTAGAGTTAATAAATAGTAATCATAAGTAATAATTCGATCCAAAATTTGTTCAAACAGTTTCCTACAAATTAAGTTTAAAAACATACACCACAAAATTGTATAGCAATAAATAAAAGCATTTATAATAAATAATAAAATAACTAGCTTATAGAAACATTCCCTCGTAGAACCAACCACATTATAAAGCTTGCAAAAACAGCAACTACAATTAAAACTATAATATCTATAAATAATTTTAAAAGTCATTAATATCAAAGCAAAGACAAACATGTATGAGTTTAGTATGGTAGCACTTATGTGATTTTCTTTAAACATTCACTAGAACTTATATGAATAACTGGTGAGCTGCTAGTTTTCCGAACCATGATCGTACAGTTACGGACCCAGCAGTACATGAAGCCTTTCTCCTTCGCTCTTCGTCTAGCCTCATTTAGAAGAGATTTATTATAGGTTGATAGGTGATAGCATATATTGGAGTATTAACACCGGCATGTCCAAGGTCGGAAGCTTTTAAATTTTTTATTTTCCTTAGTGATGAAAGAAAGTCATCCTTTTTATATCGTGCCTGCATTTTTAATATAATTGGGCGGAGTTTATTTTCTACCGAGTCATTCTTAATTGCCACTCTGGTCACGAAATCTATGTCCGTATCTGGATTTAAGCACTTTTTGACGCTAAACTTTTAACAATTTGAATTAAGTTTTCGCTTTTTTTGTGTGGGATGCCGTTAATCTGAATATTCGAGCGCCGAACCCACTGGTCGTTTCTTAAGATGCCTTCTGATAGTTCATTAATTTTTTGCTTTAAACATTTAATTCCATTTGATAGCTGTTAACTTTAGAGACCTCTTTATCTAAATCATTTATACGGTCTACGATGGTATTTATGCATGACTCCATAGTAGTAATTTTTGAAGACCATGAACTTACTGTTTCAGAAAGCTTACGAAATTCATCAGTAAAGAAACATTTAAATGATTCTATTGTAGAATTTAAACTATTAAATCTATCGTCAAAGTAAGCAAACATAGACTTTAAATCGGTGTTTTGAGCTGAAATAGACTTAAAACTACTCTCAGGAATGGTGTTTGTAATAGGACTTATTATTAAATTACTTCCCTTTTTTTTTTGATTTGCAGTTATTACATTTCCACTTAGCTTTATTCATAGGCAGCATCGTTTTGTAATCGATATCTTTTATTCCAAAACATGCGTAATGACACGTTTCCTGGCAGGCCACACATTTTATTGTTTCTTCAGGTATCAACGCAATATTACAATTGTTACACAGCATGTTTAATCTATTTTGTAGAATCCGATTGTAGGAATTATGAGTCACTCAGGCGAATACTTTGTATCACTCACTAAACCTGTTCGTCGATGAATTTAATGTGCAAAATATTGTTATTTTAGCGAGTCACTGTAACTAATGCAAATATTTAAATGTTATTTGATAGATATGATCATAAAAATTGATATGACTAAAAATTCACTCCTGATAAACCACTTAAAACACTGTTACTGCACTGTTAATACATTTATTTTTATTTATTAATTTATTAACCCACCAACACGATGACATACAAAAAAATACAGTGTTTTCATTCTATATAAAAAAATATTGACTGTATGCAAGCCAATTACAGGTGTGTACATCTTGCTCTATACATAAGACGGTATCAAGTATAATACAATGATATATATATTATATTTTTACAAAAAAAACTGTAGTATTAGTAGTATTAGTACAAGATAGTGCTTATAAAGATAAATAATTATCAATAATTACAGAGATGTGCGGTAAGGTTTTTCTTAGTTTTAAAATTGAGTCGAAAAAGTTATCCATTTAAAATCCAATTATAAATTTTCAATCATGCAAACAAAAGATAAATTTATGCAAGCATGCATGATTATTTAAAAGGAAATTTTTATATTAAATTAAATAATAAGAATGCCTAGGAAGTGAACGTACCACTAATACATATACGAAACTCAGGATCTATTGAGTTGAAATTAACGTCATTATTTCTTTTTTGTACATTTTTCACAAAGCAAAGTTAGCGGTTCCGACCAGGGTATAATAGATTGTAGGCACGAGTTAGGAACACATATTATTAGAAAAATTAAAAAAAAAACAATCTTAATAATCTATGGGGTACTTTCAGATAAGAGTACCTAATAACAATGAAATATGTGATCCTTCGACAAAAAGGTTTTCTAATAAAATTACGGCAGTTGGATGACATCCCCTGCTTACAGTATCCTGATAATATTATGGGGTTTGGAAACATCCAATACTAACAACGTAATATATCTCTCAGGTAATCACTCGTCTGGAACCTTTTATCGAATGAATGTTTCATATATCTTTTTCTCCATTAGTTATTTAGATTAATAAGACTGGATATAAGTACTGTTAATTAAAAAGTAAAATATATTTATGAAGTGAAAACTTGTTTAGCGGCATTGAGAACTTTCCTTGGGATGGGTAAGATGTAACTCACGACAGGACACGTGGCCTGATCGAAAATTGCTAAGACAGTCGTTAAAATTAAAGATGAAAGTTGATTTTTCTGCGAGATTAACTTTTTAATGTAAAAGGATTGTAATAGCTCTGAAGTGTTAATTTCTTAAGTCATATAAATTGTCATTTTTGTGTAGGATAGTGTAATACAATACGATAATTGAATTTCACCACATAATAGCATTTATGTGTTAAAATTCAATATCAGGTGGTGCAGTAGTAGTAGATACTTCTTTCTATACAGATAATTAAAGCAATGTCTAATTGTAATGGGCAGGGCGTATCAACAACCATTAGCTGATCGTCCATATAAAATGAAGATTCAAAGACGCTTAGTTAAAGACTATTCGATTAAGTTTATTTGTCTTTGAGTTTACTTGGGCCGTGAAGTTAATTTGTAACATAAAATACGTCTGTAGAAGCACTCAACAGGTAGTATTTTAACTTTAATTAATGAAATGAAACAAATTTATTTCTTGCTGACGTACGTGTAATTGAACAAGAACGCCATAACACTAAACGCTTACAAAAATGCATTAAACATGTAAATATAAGCTTTGCTGGTTTAAAGCTGCAGGCGTCGACATATCCCCACCCGTGGGAAAACCTATTTCCCACCACCTTCAGCATCCTCAGTGCAGATTGGTAGTGGACAGATCTTGGTGACAGCACGGCGGAGTATCCCGTTGGAACATTTAACATCTGCGACCCTTGTCACTCCATCAGATCCTGGGTGAACTCCCACAACGCGACCAAGGCGCCATTTCAATGGTGGTAGATGATCATCCTTTACCACTACTAATGATCCCATTGTCAACTCACTTTTCGTCAACTGCCATTTAGATCTTGTCTGTATAATATATACAAATATCATTATAAATTATTGCCTTTAAAGACGTGTGATGTTAACTGAACCAAACTGTTTCTAATATTAAAATATAATCAAATTACCAATTCGTTCACAGACGAAGTGAATATCAGAATGTTTTTTAGAATATTGTACGCATTATCGTCATCTTCAGACACCTCACGTACAAAGGATATCTACTCGATTACTAACACCTGACTCGGTTGTTCGTGCTGCACACTTGAAAGCACCGCAAATCTCTCGAATAACAACCTCACGTAATAATCAATGCTTACACAATTTTTTTGTAACAATAATTAACGATAAATATATTTGATTTTATAATCAAAATTAATTCTATTAAAAATTTAGGGTACCTAATACAAAGCATGCATTTATATTCAAATAATATAGCAGTTATGTATTGCGTAAAGGTTAATGACCATATGATGTTATTATGTATGTTAGTAGTTAAGTTATATTTTGTTAAAGTGGTGTCAAAACGTGTAATAAATAAAAAGACTGAATTAATTATCTACTTAACATCAGGTGACCAGACCCAACAACAATCATTAAAATGTTATCTATTTGTGAAAATGGCCTTTTAATTGTACCTTTCAGAAAGTTTCACACTTAGCACGAGCGTTTACTGTTAAACAAAGGAATTTCATTACTTTTATTGCACTTGATGTTACTTTGTAGAAATAAAGTAGAATATAATGCAGCAGATATATAATTCCTTTTCAGTCCATTCTAATATCAGTGTAAATATATTATTTAGCAAAAATACGGGTTGCACTCCGGGAGTGCCGGCAGAAGTGAAAACTTGAAGATTAAGGTTGTGCATTTTATAATATTTTGGAATGGTAAGGGAATAATTTTGCAGAAATTTCTTGATATATCAGTATAAAAGTACTAGCATTTATTTGTTTGAATACCATATTCATTTATTGCGCTATAGTACGCAAAAATTACAATTTAAATTACATAAAATATTTGCATTTCAGATCTATTACAATTATTTTACATTAAAAAGTTTATCTCTATCTAAAGTTTATCTCTCAGATAATTCATCCATAATTTCAACGACTGTCTTACGAAGTTTCGATCAGGTCACGTGTCCTGACGCGAGTTTAATATTTAATACCTATCCCAAGAAAGTAATCAACGCCGCTAAAGAAGTCTCCACTTCAAAATAAGCTACATTTCGATTGTTTATTGACTGACATGGTATTGATATATTTTTCCATTGTAATATAAATATTTTTTTTTTATTTATCAGATTTAATTTCGGTTTCAATGATTTAAAAACATACTTGAATGTTTTTTTTTTATTATATAGTAGAAGGTAATCAAATTGTTTCCGCCAAACTTGATGGCGAGATAGTGCTCAAAATTGATTAGTTGATCTGTTAACAAGCGCTACCAACATCATGGACTGATGTAAGATAACCCAATTAATAATTATATTTCTTTAACTACTGTTACTCATTACTGTGTTGTTTATGTTATTTAATATAATTAGATCACTATGATTAGAACTAACTATAATAGCTAATATTCAGATCTTTAGTTAACTTGATTCGGGTAAGTTAGTTGGCACTACAGCAGTGTCAACTAACAGTTGGTAGCATCATCACGGTAGGCGATCGTGCCCTATATACCTAGGCTAGAGCGCTATGTTATTAAGTTATTTAGAGAGTATTCATTATTATGAATTTTAAGGCGAAACTCGGCCCTAATTGTGATTGTCAGTAATTCTAAATGGAAACTGTAGAATATTTATGTGCGTTTAAATTACCAACCCCTTCAACGCAATGCCCATTTAAAAGAAATATATATGTACGTAAATTATACGTTATGTTACTTACAGTCATTCATAAGTTAAGTTGGAAAGATATAATTTGTATAAATAGATATTATTATTATTTTGATGAGGGAACTTTCAATGGTATCTCTTGTATAGTATCTTGTGTTAAGAGTTATTATATAATACCGATGAATGTAAACGAAGCTTAGGTTATACTTTATTTTGATTTAAACCCAGGGGAAATCAAATCTTAGATCATGTATACGACGTCTAGATAGACTATGACAGCTGTGAAAACGTCGAAAAGAATTGAGTTAAGACCTAACCCACAGTAGACACATCTATATTGAGCAATGCACGCACACTGACACAAAGTGTCATACAAATCGCGAGTGTAAGACGTAGCTTGTCATGCACACTAATCTTATATATCCCACGAGATGGACCGACGATCTGGTCAAGATCGCCGGAGTAGGTTGGATGAGAGCAGCGCAGGGCCGATCGTCATGGCAATCATTGGGGAACTATTTTAGCTACGGACCCATTCTAATCTAATTATGTATTTCTATAACACAGAAAAAGAAATACTAAACTAATTTAAACAAAGTAGGGATTCCTCAAGTTACGAGTATTATAAGTAGGAAATTACCTCAGTTTTAAAAAAAAATTAAAATGTTGTTAGTAAAGTTGGTAAAGTCTTGCTGTTAAGGTGACAGTTAGAGTGAGGGCACACTAATTGCTGGGCAGAATGTGTCGAGGTCACCACAAATTGGAGTACGGGCGAGGTTTTCCTAAAACGTCGCGAATGTTTTTCTTTACATAGCATTTTACACTTGCCATTTGAATAACTCACAGTAAAATTAAAGGCCTCATTCAAAATCTTATTAAAGAAAGATAATTATGTAGGAATTATGTACGTCACCAGTCATAAGCAATAATATAATAATATTAGCTTACTCGACCGACGTTGTACTGTACATAATAAATAAAAGACTGAATGAATTTGTCAATATATATTTTTATAACATCAAGAATTATTTCTTAGAATTGAATTCTTAGAAACTGCGAAAACGTGCGTCAATAAATTATCTCATTGAAATATTTGTCTATACAGAACAAATATTGGAAATAAAAATAATTATGGGTCCCAAATCGAAATAAAAACTATCTTATCTCTCAAGTTAGACTATACTGCAATCCATGAAGTAGTCCCCAATAAAATCCGTTCATTAGTTTAGGAGTTCACTGAAAACAAACATCAGGACACTGGATAGATTATAAAATACAGATTAAATATATTAAAAATTTAATATATTATTGCTGTGACATCGTGGCACGTATAATTCCTACACAATAGACACAAATAACTGTAAGTTTCAATGTATTCTGTTTATCACCAAACAATTCTAATGGTAGCCTAGGTTTTTCTAAGTTTCTTACTTCAGTGGCTGCGGGTATTAATTATCCTTTTTATACTAATAACTAATACATTTTAGTATCACTGTGTTGAAGTTTCATCATAATGCTTAATATTATATATATAATACATAATCTAGGAGATAAGATCAAAAGGGTTTTTTATAACAATTAACAAATTTTAATACCACCTACTAAAAATTCACAAACAAGCTAACTATACAATTTGTTTTTTTCGAGAGGAGGAAAATACATTTACGTATTGAAGAATTTACACCCGAGCCCGGCGGCTCGGGTGTAAACAACCCCTACCGACTAAAAACCACCTCTGTGCTGATAGCCCTAAGAGCTTCTATAGCTAAGCCGGGCGGGGGCCTTGGAGGTCGAAAATGTAGCTCACAGGCGTGGGGTGTCTTAGGAGGCTCGAACCTCGGATCGCCTGCTCACTAGGCTGGATGACTTTACAAGAAACAAACTTTAAGGTTTTAATAATGTATAACAAAGAATGACACAATGGTTAATATTGGAACTGTAAATGGACAGAGTAACGCCCCAACTCGTTAACGGTTGCAGTGGAAATGGTTCGAGGCTAGGAAGACCTTGCCTTTTATATATATCTTCACCCTGTTCACCTGTCACTGTAAAGAATATATAAACGTAGTGTATTTAAGTAAATACAGCTTATAAAAGCGGCAATTTCAAAGTCGGCGAGTAGATTTCTGGGCATTGATGACTGCTGCGCTTGGTAACTTCAACCAGCTGACCATCTCACTGCTGAATACTGGCCTACACGGCAAAAACAAAATAAATTTTAAATAAAATAATTTGATAGCAGAGCGTGGTTTCGATCCACGGACCTCTGGGTTATGGGCCCAGCACGCTTCCACTGCGCCACTCTGCTTATAATTATAAATATGAAAATATAGTATTAGTTCAATTAATACGTTGGCAATATATATGAATTATATACATTTTGCCTACGTGCTGTTGAGTTTTAATTAAATTACATTAAACATAAAAATCAACCTGAAAGAAATAAAAAAGTCAATTAACTTTGAAAACATTTTTCACACATTACTCGGCCGTGAGTTTTTTCGTAAAATGTTAATTGAAGCGTGAATTCGTTTGACTAATTAACACGGGAACATTTTCAATCACAATATTCGTGTGTTGCAGTTTTAACCTTACTGAAACGTGAATGCGATGAAAAGTTTATGATTGGTAAACCTTCGCAGTTCAGGTTTTCCGCTTACTAACAACAAGTAACTACGTTTCACGTTGAAGTTGGTTTGTTGAAAAGCGATTTACTTCAGAAATTTGATGGTGCATTAAGATTAACTATGAAATAGTCTACACATGGGTCCTTATGATTTTTGATAGATAATTCATTTAGTTTATAACGAATAGGATTTTTAATTTAATTATTTTATTTATTTTAATTTATTTTGGCAGCAAAGAGTCATGTACAAAAACATTTCTTACTCTAAGTCTTAATGGATAAGGAACTTGAATGCCCACAAATTATGTAAATATTCAGGAAGTATTAGGAAATTAACAATAACACAACGCAAATACATAAAGAAAACAACAAAGAGAAAAAAACAAACATTAATTGCTTGTTGTAAACAAATAGTTAATTAATGAATTTAAAGGTTCTTATATTAGTTGTAAAGTGATCCAACTGAGACATTTGATTATTGTATAGTTTCAAACGGCGGTGAAAGAAAGCATTTTTAGCAAAATTAGATTTAATTCTTTTGACAGCGAATAAATTGTTAGTTCTACGGACACATTTAGTCGGGACTCTGAGTTTCATCTCTATTATATCGAAAAGAAAAATTAAGAGGATGAAAGAAGCGATTGTGGTTGAAGTTTTGGTAGTTAATAATTGTAATAGTCAAATTAAAAGTCAAAGTTCTTTATTTTCCAGAAACACTTAGAAGTTTTAACTAATACAAGAGTAGATGTACATGTTTCGTCTTGACAGACATGCAAATATTCCAGTGGTTTCGTTTTATTTATTACTACAAACAAACACAAATCAATAATTACTGCCAGACTTAATTCTTACCAATGTAAAGCCATACCTAAAAGACCCTACTTACGTAGACGACGTAGATGAAAAGAAAAGAGTGACTTCTAGTTTTATTTTTACAGGCATGACATTTCTTAATGATGTTCGCTATGTTGAATATTGTTTAAAATTAAAGATAACATTCTTCAAAAGTTTCTTCTGTCATTTTATTTGTCCCAATCTTTATTCAAAAGCATCTTCTGATTTCAGTTGTTTCAAAAGCATCGTTAAAGAACGTTAAAAACAAAGATCCTAAAAATTCGGAAGAGCCGAACACTTGCTTAAAGCCAACCACTGGATCGAGCTGCATAACCCACGTGTGATTTCTGCTGAACGCCAATATACCCCATGACTTGTTAGAGGTTATTAAAATAGGAAGGATGGATTTAGGCTAAAGCAAACATGAAATCCCGTGGTCTCTCTCTGCAGGACAAATGCAAAAAAAAGACCTGAAAGTATAGACGTCGTCAGTAGTGTGTGTCGTGAATTAGGGAATCAAAGACCAAAACGAATTAGGTGCCAAGTGGACAGATTGATGTACTATTAGTGTCAAGTGTCAAAGTGTCAAGATTTTCTCGCCGCAACCACAGTACCACCACGACCACGATTCATGCGATTGGATAAAAATATCGGCATCAAATTAATATAATATATTAGATCGTGAGTACCCGTCATAATAATTACAACATCTTATCATAATAACTCATTAAAAGCTCGACTTCAGCAAACTACAATTACCGGTAATGTTAGACCTAGTCGTGAGTGAAGTCTACTGTTGCGTAATGTGATAAGCACTGAGCGTCTGCTACGTTATTCTCGGTACAGTGCACTGAAATTTCATCCCACTCGCCGCGCGGGGGGGGGGGGCACGTGTTCCAAAACACTACGTGGATGACTGTATCAAAATTTGTAAACCCACTCTCCATCGGCGATGATCGTTACTTGTATGATCACCTGTCATCGGCAAGTTTATCGTTGATCATCGTGTAAGCATCCACGCGATCGTCCGTCATCATTTATTGAGCGGCAGTCCTTCAAGGTGGATGTGGAGTTTATAGCTGCTGCTACCATTCATTAAATTTCAGTATACAATATTTATGTATGGTTCCATATTTCTGGGTAGTTCTGATAATAAATAATTAATAATTTATAAAATAATTTATAATAAATCAGATACTAAATAATTTTAAGTTACTTTTACTTTTGATAAATAATTTTGAGGTAATACAGTAATGTAAGGTGGGGTGGTTGCTGGACGCTTATTATAGTGAAAAAACTCTCAGAATCTCAGAAATTAAGTATTTATTGTAACGTACAACTTAACAAATTTAGTTTTACTACTATGAAATACTTAACAAAGTGTCACACTGACGTGTAAGCGCTCTGTAAGTTGGTGTCCCCGTTACCTGTTCAGTTTTTTATATGTATTAATGTCCCAGAACAGTCACACTAGCGTGTAAGCAGTTGAAGAATCTATATATAAAACAAGTAACAGTCGCTACCTTAAGAATAAGGAATACAATACGAGAGTTGAGTAGCCAACATGACAATTTGGCAAAAAACTATTGACGTGCGAGTTAATATTCGATTAGCGCCATCTCTGGATCACCTTTGGAACTAAATATATGAATGAAACTTCTATTGTGTTACAGTCTCCCCCTCAGCTTCTAAAGACGTCCCGGCGAAGAAGCTGATTGGATCTTTCTCGGTCTTCCTCGGTTTCGAACACTGCCATTCTGTTTCTTCACTACCGTGGGCGTCCTCTTTTACGTAGTGGTTGTAAAGAAGAAGGTGTATCGTTACAGTCACGTGGTTTGTATACGGGCTCTCTCGACGTTTTTTATCAACATATTCCTAACGTTTTTCTTCTTTAATCTCTTGTACTTCCCTCACTCGTTCCAATGTATTTGCAATTTGAAGAAGTTTTGGAGTTATATCCGATATAAAATTTTCTGATATTACAATTTCCTTAAGGTTGTGCTCGTTGTCATTGGGAGTTCTAAGCTCTCTCCCAAAAGTAAGGTACGCAGGGCTATAATTTGTCGAACTACTTAAGGCTGTGTTCATAGCAAAACGCATGCTCGGCAACTTTTCTAGCCATTTACCGTGGTCGTCTTTAACGAGGATTGCAAGTTGAACCTTTAAGTCTCTGTTCCACCACTCTACTGGGTTTGATTCAGGATGATAGATTGGTGTGAAGGAATGTTTTATTTGAAAAACAGAAACAAATTTGTTGCATTACTGCACTTACAAATTCTGATCCATTGTCACTGGTCATTCGTCTGGGTACACCATACCGCAGGAAAATTTCATTGACTAAGGTCTCAGCACAGCTTGCAGCAAAGGCATTGACAAGAGAAAATAATTCAACCCAGCTGGTAGCATAGTCTTTCACAATCAGTATCCAAGTTTTCCCCTCAGGTGAAGCCGGTAATGGTCCAAACAAATCAAATACAATAACTTCAAATCGCTTATTCATAGACGTAGTCTGAAGTGAACACATCTGAAGGGAAATGGGCATTTTGAAAGTACACAAAACATCGTATACTATTCTGGTCATGACACAAAAAGTATAAATGGAGTAGCAATTGTACTACCGAAAAACATCAACAACTGCGTAATGGGATATAAGTCTTATAGCGACAGAATCATATCGATTAAAATAAGATCCAATCCGGTGAATTTAAACATCATACAAGTATATGCACCTTCTTGTGCCGCAGAGGATGACATTGACATTGATCGCTCAATCAATGAGACTTCTAATAGGGAATTACTGATGGTGTCAGGTGACTTTAACGCAAAAATAGGAGCAACGACAACGGATGTTGAATTGTTTATACAATTTGCGGCAGATAATGGTCTTACCATTACGAACAGTATTTTTAAACACCATCACAGAAGACTCTACACGTGGATTTCACCAGACGGGCATTACCGAAATCAAATCGACTATATACTGATCAGGTCAAGATGGAAATCATCCGTTAAAAACACCGTTACTAGGCCGGGCGCAGATTGTGGTACAGATCACCAGTTGCTGGAGGCAGAAGTTAAGGTAAAACTAATGGCCGCGAGATCCACTGAGAAACGCGCTCGTATAAGTGTCGTGGACTGCAAAATTTTTCCAAAAGTGTAGAGGAACAGAAACACAACTGGGTAAACCAGAAACCTGATCAGTGTACAGTAGATGAGGTCTGGTCTCAAGCCAAATCGATTTTAATAGATTCCGCAAAATCTGCTGACTGACCGAAGGACGTGACGACAAAACGCCAACGTTGGATGACGGACGTGACTCTCGCGCTTGTCGAAAAAAGACGTGTTTTAAAAGTTACTGGGGCTGACATTACGCAGCAGAACCGTCTAAGTTGCCGAATTCAAGCGGCTTGTCGTCGTGATAAAAATAGGTTTCTTCAAAATATATGTACCGAAATACAAATCCACGGCGAAAAGCATGAAACCAAAGACCTTCACAAGAAGATTCGTGAAATTACAAAAAAGTTTAGTTCTAAAACATGGTCCATCAAAAACTCAGAGGTAAAGGTTGTGACTGAACTGGAAAATACTCTGGAAGTCTGGAAGAATTACTGCCAGTCGCTCTTCTTTGACCCTATATCTCCACTGAACCGGAAGATCAGGACTTGGAACCTCTTATTCTTAGAGAAGAAGGTAAAGCTGCAATCAACCATCTAAAAGGAGGGAAGGCAGTTGGAAATGACTGTATTCCAATAGAGACAATCAGATGTTGCGGAGATTTCGGAATAGATATGTTTCACACCATATGTAACAAAATTTGGGTGAGCAGGATGTGGCCGAAGGAATGGACGCACTCTGTTTTCATACCATTACACAAAAAGGGGTCTACAACGAAATGCAATAACTATCGTCTTATAGCGCTCATACCACATGCCAGCAAAATTTTATTCCATAGAGTAAACGAAAGACTGAAGGCTTATATTCTGAAGGAAATAGCACCAGAGCAGGCCGGTTTCGTAAAGGGCAAAGGTACACGAGAACAGATCCTAATTGTGAGACAAATAATAGAGAAAGCAAAGGAATTCAACAGACTGACTTTCATATGCTTCGTTGATTTCCAAAAGGCATTTGATTCTGTTAAATGGCCACAACTATGGAAGATCCTCATAGAGATGGGAGTGCCCAACCACTTGGTGCAAATCATCAGAGCCCTTTATGAACATAGTTCCGCTTCAGTCAAGGTGGATAATGTCACGTCCGACCCACTTCATCCCTCTGCAGGAGTCAGGCAGGGCTGCATTTTGTCGCCTCTTCTGTTCAATATTTATACGGAGCACATTATGAGGATAGCTCTAGAAGATTGGACAGATGGCATACCAATTGGCGGCAAAATCATATCCAATCTCCAATATGCCGACGACACCACGTTAATAGCGACAAGTAAGGAAAACATTGCTGAATTATTACATCGTATCGAGCATACCAGCCTCCAGTATGGCCTTAAAATAAACCGGCAGAAAACAAAAATGATGATTGTCGATCGAAGTCAAAACAATGCACCAGATATAGTCGAGATTGCTAATTGCGAGGTTGTACAGTCATACATATACTTAGGATCACTGGTCGCTAATACTGGTGGCTAGGAAGACGAAATTAGAAGGCGAATGGCTATTACCAGATCTGCAATGCAGAAGTTGACGAGGATATGGCGGGACAGGAATATCACCAAAGCTACTAAAGTTCAGTTAGTAATATCTCTGGTGTTTCCCATACTACTATATGGTGCCGAAACATGGACAGTCAAAGAACGAGAGAGACAAAGGATTGATGCACTATAAATGTTGTGTTGGAGACGAATGCTACGAGTATCTTGGACACAACGTCGCACAAACGTCTCGATACTTGAAGAGCTCAAGGTGAAAGAAAGGCTTTCATCTATAGTCAGAGCCCGTATCCTCAGATACTTCGGACATATCACGCGACGTGGAGAGCATGCCATAGAGAGACTTGTTGTTCAGGGAAGGGTCAACGGCAGTAGGTCAAGAGGACGCTCCCCTATGCGCTGGACAGACCAGATCAAAGCCCTAACCAATACTCCCCTCAACATATGTGCCAGAGATGCAACAGCCAGGGATAACTGGCGTAGAATCGTTCGTCGTTCGACGTGACCACGACTGCTCTGTCAAGAGTAATCCGACGAAGAAGAAGTCTGAAGTAGCCTGCCGTAGTAAGTCTGAAGTAGTAAGCATACTGGCTTCATATTTGAAGGCTTATACCGCTGACTGGATAGACAATTCTTCACATAAGCATCTATAAATCTTCTCAGGCCGCGCCAAAAGTATCTCCTTGATATTCGAGCATAAGTCTTTTCGGCTCCATTATGTCCAGCAAAATGATCATCATGATACGCGATGAAGACATTTGTCCATACATGTTCAGGAACAACTAGTTGGGCTTCTTCTAAGTCAGAATCAGGAGCCAATCGGTAAAGTAAGCCATTGCTTAGGTAATTTGCCTTTATTATTCCAGTATTTAGAATTCTCAGTGTCTTCAGACTTTTCGAGGATCTCGACTATGTTAGCAATGAAAGAGTCTTTCATTTGCTCTTGGCGTATCTCCTTTGCACTACGGGTCGGCATATCAATAGTTATAGTACAAACATTGCAGCTAGATTGTGTCTCTTGCGTATATGGGGGTCTGGAAAGCGTGTCAGTGACAACATTCGTCCGCCCTGGAGAAACTTGATAGTGAGGTCAAAGGCCTGCAGTTGAAGTGCCCATCTCACTAATCTCCCTGTTGGTGATTTCAATGACATAAGCCACTTTAAGGCTTGGTGATCCGTGACAACGACTACTGGAAGCCCTTCAATATAGCCACGAAATTTATTTACGGCCCAAACGACTGCTAAGGCTTTTCGCTCTATCGTTGAGTAATTCCTTTCCGCATTATTTAGAAGTCTACTTGCATATTCAACCGGGTGCTCTTCCGCACCCTCCCCCTGGATAAGCTGGCATCTGTCTTTATAACATACGGCAGGGTCTCATCAGCTTGTTGTAGTATTGGGGCAGACGTAAGGTGACGCTTAAGTTCGTCGTATGCTAGCTGCTGTTCTTCAGACCAGATCCACGTAGCGCCTTTTTTGGTTAACCGAGTCAGTGGTTCGGCAACATATGAAAAATTTTCGATGAAGCGACGATACCATGAACAGATTTGTAAGAATGAGACTAAGTGACGCAGACAAGGGGGTGTTGCCCTGTTTAGAATTGCAGAGGTCTTCTCTGGGTCTACCTTAAGGCCATGTGGTGTTATGTAGTGTCCCAAATATTTAACGGTTGAACAACAGAACTTGCATTTTTGTAAGTTGATGGTTAGGTTAAAATCTTGAATCTTTAGAAATATTTGGTCTAGATCTGCCAGGTGATTGTCAAATGATGATGAAAATATAATCAGATCATCAAGATAAGCCAGTAATTTCACGCCTAGGCATAAGGCATTTATTTTCTCAAAATTGATTCCTTTAGAATTCTTTTTGATGTCATTTCTTATACTACTAGATACTACTACCGCTTCGGAAAATAATGGCGCTCTGAGAGAGAAGAAGCGGCGCAAGAAACTCTCGCAGCTTTCTTTTTTTTGCGCCCTTTTCAATAAAAATATACAATATTGTACAGTCATTTCTATCGCTATAAAATAATCACAATCTAGTCCCAGGCTGTCCGATCATTTAGATATTCAGCAGTGGAGTAATAGGATTTATGACAGAGCCATTTTTTTATAAAACATTTAAATTTATTTATAGATAATGCCTGAACAGTGGCTGGGACTTTATTGTAGAAGTGTATACATTTACCCTTAAATCTATTATATATCTTATGAAGCCTACTAGAATGAGTTACAAGCAATCCCTTATTTCTAGTGTTATAATAATGGAAATCACTATTAAGAGCAAAAAGGTGACGATTTTTGTGAACATATATAACATTTTTATAAATGTACTGACAATGAACAGTCATAATATTTATTTCTTTAAATTATAAGCTGATATATAGCACGAACAGCTCTCTTTTGCAGTGCAAACACTATACCAATATCAGCAGCATGACCCCATAGTAATATACCGTACGTCATGATGCTGTGAAAATAACTAAAGTACACTAATCTAGCGGTCGCAACATTCGTGTACTCTCTAATCTTTCTAACTGCATATGCCGCAGAGCTGAGTCTATCTGCTAGATGGGTAATATGTGGACCCCACTGAAGCTTTTTATCTAACGTGATACCCAAGTAGACCGTAGTGTCCACAAGTTCCAATCTCTGGTCATTTATAAGTACGTTGGTTTGTACCTCCGCTGTGTTTGGTGTAATGAACCGTAAACACTTTGTTTTTTTACTGTTTAAGTGCAAATTATTCGTCTCAAACCAACGCACTATCTTTGAGAGTGCATTGCTTACCTCGTCATCAATATCCGCAAGTCACTTCACTTTAAAAATAAGTGAAGTATCATCAGCAAACAATACAATCTCATGGCTATCATCTACCATAAACGGTAGATCGTTAATATATATAAGAAACAAGAAAGGACCTTGAGAAAGAAAATCTTGAGAAAAAGATAGAAACACTGAAAAGGGGAAACAAACAAAACAATTTAATTATTTCCGGATTGAAGGAAAATGAAGATGAATCTACTCAAGATCTAATACATAAAGTGAAAAATATCTTCAAATCAGAACTAAATATAAATTTTGAGGAAAGTGAGGTAAATAAAATTTTTCGTATTGGAAAGGAAAAGTTAAATAACAAACCAAGGCCAATTCTATTTTCTTTTGTGAATGAATGGAAGAAAAAAGAAATAATGAAAATGAAGGAAAACCTCAAAGATATATATATTGCGGAAGATTAATTGAGGAGAGGAAAAAAGGAAATATTGCATATATAAAGCTTGACAAACTAATAATAAAAGGAAAACATATTAACACAACCAACGATAAAAGAAAAAGAGATAATATATCAGTATCACCACAAAATAGTACACATATAAAGAAACATCAAATTTTAAAGCCCACAAACACCAACTCAGTAAATGCGTATAATATGATGAAGATTAGATCTAATTCTCTTCCCTCCACAATAAAAACTAACAAACTATAACAATTAACTATCGGTAAACGGAAAACCCAACAACCTAGTTATATAAAGGACAACATAAGAACAAAACATCACCCTCCCCCAAGCCGAATGGTCCTCGTGGGGGAAAATGACCACGACCCTCCAAAGATTAAAAATAAAATTCACACAAAGAAGAAAACAAATGATTTTCATATAGCAACTATCAACTGTCGATCGCTTAGAACCCCTGAAAAACTTCAAGAACTGGAAATGGCGCTCGCACAAATTAAATGGGATATTATCGGACTTAGTGAAACGAGAAAATTGGGAGAAAGTATAGAAGATCATGGAACATACATATTACACTATATAGGAGAAACGCCGGGGTTGCACGGAGTCGGATTCATGGTGAAAAGAAAAATGGTAAACAACATAGAAGAACACAGAGGAATCTCAGAACGTATTGCTATTCTTAATATAAAATTAAATGTAAATGGAGAAAAGGAAGAGAAATGGTCCATTATACAGGCCTACTCACCAACAGAATCAGACAAAACCGGAGATATAGTAAGAATTGACAAATTCTATCATGACCTCCAAAATAGTATTGCAACCGCATATAAGAATATCATAGTAATGGGAGATTTTAATGGCCAAATCGGAACACCTAATAACGGAGAAGAATATATTATAGGCAGATATGGTTTTGGTAATAGAAGTAAAAATGGCACAAGATTTATAAATTTTGCTTTAGAAAACAGACTAAACAGCTTTTATAAGAAGAAACCCTCAAATAAATGGACATGGATATCACCTAATGGGCTCTATAAGAATGAAATCGACTACATTATGTCAAACAATAAAAAAGTTTTTAAAGATGTATCCATTATAAAAAATTTAAACTTTAACACCATAGGATGATTCGGACAACGTTGTCAGAACAAGTATCAAGAAAACTAGACCATTTATCAATAAATATACAGCTTTTCGAATCACAGGAAACACGGAACTACTGCTTAACAACATTCAGACATCACTAGATGAAAAAAAAACATAAAGAGGAACATGATAACAAAGAATCGACATCTATACAAGAAAAATAAAATAAATTAATTAACAATATAAAAACTATCACAAGCAGAACAAAGACAAGAAACAAAAACGAAGCATCACCTAAAGTTAAAAAATTACTACAGGAACGGCAGGTACTTTTACAAAAAAAAAAAGAAAAATAAAGATAACCGTCAAAAAATAACAGAAATCAGCAAACAGATTAGTGAACAACTTAGGAAAGAAAGAAAAACTAAACATTTAAATACGATAAAAGTGTATATAGAAAAAACAAGTGGAATTAAAAAGGCACTAAAGGAAATTAACCACAAAAAAGACTGGATACCAAATATTACAAACAAAGACGGTAAAACTAGTAGCAATAGACACGATATATTAAAAATTGCTACCGAATATTATAAAAATTTATACAAAAGTGATAAAATTCGAAAAACTACAAAAGAATGCATTGCGCTGACGGACGAAGAGCAAATACCTGAAATATTAAAGGATGAAACTATAAAAGCTATTAGGACACAAAAGTTCGATAAGGCACCAGGACCAGATCTCGTTACAAATGAACTACTAAAAACCACATTACCAGTGATCGCTCCAAAACTAACAGATATATTTAACGAGATTCTCAGAACGGAAATTATTCCAGAGGAGTGGACCAAATCGACTATAATACTACTACATAAAAAAGGAGACACGACAAATTTATCATTTTATAGACCAATCAGCTTAATGTCCAATGTTTACAAAGTGTTTTCCAAAATAATATTATCTAGAATAGCCAATTGACGAAAATCAGCCTAAGGAGCAAGCTGGATTTCGTAGAAAATTTTCAACTATAGACCACATCCACACCCTTCGACAAGTACTACAAAAATTTAAAGAATTTAAGAAACCCTACTTTATCGGATTTGTTGATTTTAACAAAGCATTCGATACCTTAGAACATGAATTTATCTGGAATGCATTACATTTTCAAGGAATACAAACAAAATACATTCGAATCCTGAAAAATGTTTACAAAAAGAGTACTGCACAAATAAAGTTTGAAACTACATGTGAAGAGTTTGACATTGAAAGAGGTGTTCGCCAGGGAGACCCTATCTCACCTAAACTGTTTTCAGCCGTCCTAGAAATGGTATTCAGGAATCTGAATTGGTCAAAGAAAGGACTAAATATAAATGGCGAAAATCTGAATCATCTACGTTTTGCTGATGACTTAATCGTATTTTCTGATAGCCCAGAAACTTTAAATGGAATGTTACAGTAGTTAGCGGATGAGAGTATTAAGGCAGGCCTTTCAATGAATTTAACATAAACAAAAATAATGACAAATTCTGCACAAACAGTGCAAATAACAGTTAATAACGAGCAAATAGAATACGTTCAGGAATATATATACTTAGGGCAGTTAATATCTAATGCAGAATGTATGCAAAAAGAAATAGAAAGAAGAATAGTTAATGCATGGAAACGATACTGGTCACTTAATTCAGTTATGAAGAATAAAGAAATGCCTATGAAAGACAAAAGGAAAGTATTTAATACGTGCATACTACCATGATTATTGTATGGTTGTCAGACATGGGCATTGACAGAGCAACTAGCTAACAAAATTAAAATTTGCCAGAATGGAATAGAAAGAAGCACAATAGGAGTAAAAAGAAAGGATCGTGTGAAATTAAAAGCAATTAAAAATAAGACAAATTTTAAGAATGCATACAAAACATTCAAACAATTAAAATGGAAATGGACAGGTCATATGATAAGAGAAAAGACAAATGGGCAAGATTAATAACTGAATGGCAACCACTAGATAGCAAAAGAAATAGAGGTAGACAGCCTATGAGATGGGAAGATGACATCAAAAAAATAGCGGGGCAACTATGGACTCGTATAGCAAAAGATAGGACAGAATGGAAATCTTTGGAGGAGGCCTATGTCGGAAGACAAGCTGTACCACAGTAAAGACCGTTTGCCGATAGCATTTAGAGGCACTTTTTTACTATTTTAGTACCCAGTATGTAAACTTTGTACAGTAATAAAGGCTTTTTTATTTTATTTATTTATTAATTGTTACGGAGTTGTTCTTCAAAATCATGGAGCGTCGATACGTTATTCTGTATGTCACACCACCAATCGTACACGTCGTTGAGCAGCATAATTGGTAATGCCTTAAGGACTTCGGTATCAGGTATCTTTTCCAAGTCTTTGAATATTCGTACGGCAGACAGGAATGCTTCTACAGATTCGGAATCCTTATTCCCGCTAAAGCGAGCCGTGCATGCAATCATGGACTTTTTCTGATTGTTTGCAAGCGTACTAAGAAGTTCTTGCTGCTGCTTACGTTGCAGGCGTAACCAAGCTTCAAATTGTTCGTTTGACATAGACATACTGAGATTTCTTCTGGTTTTTCTTTGTTGGTGCATCCAAAGTTAAACGGTAATAGTTACTTGAATGGGTTTTTTCAACAAGTTGAAGGCCACAAGTTGGGCGCCAGTTGTAAGGTGGGGTGGTTGCTGGACGCTTATTATAGTGAAAAAACTCTCAGAATCTCAGAAATTAACTATTTATTGGTCTAACGTACAACTTAACAAATTTAGTTTTACTACAATGAAAGACTTAACCAAGTGTCACACTGACGTGTAAGCGCTCTGTTAGTTGTTGTCCCCGTTGCCTGTTAAGTTTTTTTATGTACATTTATGTTCCAGAACAGTCACACTAGCGGGTAAGCAGTTGAGGAAGCTATATAAAAAACAGGTAACAGTCCCTACCTTAAGAATATGGAATATAATACGAACTAACTGGTGGGTCTTCCGCGTAGGTCCTTACGGACCTCGGGGTAACTGTTCGGGGCGATGGCCCCTTTCAGTAGTATAAACGCGGCGAACACTTAACTGTTTAAGTGCGAGTTAATATTCTATTAGCGCCATCGCCGGATCACCTTTGGAACTAAATATATGAATGAAACTTCTATTGTGTTACAGTAATAAATAAAGTAATTTAAATGTTTCTTCATTTGACCACCCAGTAGTCATTGCATCGCTCGCTTTATGTAAATAAAAGGAAAATAAAAAAAAATTGTTGTTGGAGATTTTCTTTTCTCTCGCACGTTTTGTTTCTCTATGCGCAAGTATATTTTATTTTATTTTATTTGGTAAACTTACAGTGTTACAATAACTTAATAACTACACAAAAGTGTGATAATTTTACACATTTAAAAGTTTTCGCATATTGATTCTAATAAAACATAGCATAATACAAGTACAACTTTTTTTTAAATATAAGTATAATATAAAATATGTTGATGATTACATAGGTTTGTTTGTGGTACCGAATATTTATTATGTTCAAAGAGAATTTAAGCACTACGTTCGATTATGTTTATATTAACAGTCAGGGTAACACATTAAACCGGTTTTTAGTCAAGTTATTTTTAATCTGCTAGAATTTGTGGATGAATTAAACAGGTCAAAATCAGGAAAGCCTTTAAAGGCCTTTTATGTAGTGAGATGCTCTTGAGAAGAATGAGTATTGTTTGTAATATGTCGCACAATGGGGCATATGTAAATATTTAGGATGTCTTGCAGAGATTCTGGGAATATTTAAATTTATGTTCGAGAGAAGATGTAGAGCGTCGATGTGACATTGTGGTACTTTTGTTAAGAATAGAATATATATATATATATATCATACTGAGGGTCCCAAATTTGTATACAATACTCGAGCATGCTTCAAACATAGTATGTACATACAACGTTTGTATTGTTAGGTAATCTATGGTTGTTGCATGTGTAATAGTCATAGGCATGTGTGTCGTCTATAAAACTTGAAATTCTGTTGCTAATATGAACGCTGAATAAAATGAAACCGAATTGGTTGAAATATGATTGGCTATTAATTATTAAGTGTGAAAATAAACTCATGTGCTGTTCTGAGAAATACAAAATTTATTGGCATTTGATTTTATCACTAAGAATTATGAACAACATATGAAATAATAGTTTATATCACTCACTTGTAAGAAAAAAAAAATTATAATAAAGTTTATAGACACAAATTAGCTTATTTGCAATTAATGAAAAAAATCTACAAAACTCATTAAGAGATATTTTTTTTTGACACTTGACGGCCATTATCCTTCTGAGTTTCGCTGACAAAAAGTAATACAGAGAGATCCTTGATTGAGAGACAATATAAATAATAATTCAACTAAAGAAATAAAATTAATTAACATCTCCCCCTCCCCAAAAAAACTATCATCACCTTTTCTCAGCAAAAATAATAACGAATGTAGAAGGTTCATGATCCCGTTTGATAGAATGGATTAAATAATAATAATGATACCACATTTACAAAGAGTTTCGATTGTTAAAATTTATTAATTAAAAGTTAGTATAACCAACAAGACTCCTTGGGACAGCACGGAGTCTTGTTAAATCAACCCTTCATACATCATGTTCACAAGAGTGCATTAAACTCTGGAGCAACACTCCGGGCTTAACCCATTCCAAAACCCTAATCCAAACCTTCAACAAGAAGGCTGCGCATGAGGCACTAGGGCTAAGTAGAGAAAACTTACGCATGCAAACTAAACAAACACCTCTCAATCTTAGGTCTCAGAGATAGAGAGAGCGTGTAGATTCTCTAATAGTGCAGATGAAATCCCGTTACACATTTTCTCTGTGAATGTGGTTCTTTAATGCCTAAACACAGCATCTCTCTGGGAAGTCCAATTCTTCAACCACTTGAGATACGTCAGCTCACTGCAAAAATATTATAAGATTCATGGAAATAATCAAAAAGCAGTGAGCTATACTTAACAGTGGCTATCACAATAGATCACATTGGTCGCAGTGAAATAGGGCTGCACTGAACTGTACCAAGCCACTTTACAAACCGTAACCATAACTATAGTATAACTAATTAAATAAAAACTAATAATTAGCGTAAAAAAAACAACACGATCTCTGTTCACAGTATCAATATCTCAACTCAACATTGATGTACAATAATCAACTAGACTCTGAGAAAAATATCTGAGAGGCAATATTCATTCAAATTCCATTGTCAAAGTCCATTGTATACGTTCATTAAAAGGAGTAACACTACGTCACGCGCTATACGGATGCGTACAATTTTGTAAATTAAAAGGGGCACTTACTCGAAAAATTACACTTCATCCTTTTTATGTTTGGACATGCTGTTAGTCGGACAGTTTTTCATTGAACACTTTGTCATTGCGTGGCGTTGTATTCAAAGCGCGGTCGAAACACAACTGAATGAAAACTCTGCTTAAGACGCGTAGGCAGAGTTTTGCTTCAGACAATAAAATGTGTGATTTGGAGTCTGGTTGCTTATTATTCGTCAGTACAACTCCAAGATAAACTTGAACCAAACATAATCTATACATTATATAAATATAATATTGTACGCAGTTGTTTTAATGAACTTGAACGGGGTTCCGGAATCCAATAACAATGGTAATAAAAGATAATACGTGAGATATACGAAGCGATTGTCTTAATTATCATTGCCAAACTTCTATGGAGTTAGTGTATGTGCATATAATATATTATAAATATAATAATGTTTTTAGTAATATTAACTGTGGTTAATACATTTTAAACTGATTTAAAAAAGGAGGAGGTTCTCAATTCGATCGGTATTTGTTTTATGTATGTGCACCGATTACTCTGATATTTATGATTCAATTTACGTAATTCTTCTTTATTTTGATGCGGAATAGAAGCCATATTTTGGTCCCATAAATTTTACATAGTTTCTTTTTTTAGGAACATTTTTTATGAAAATGTTTGTATACGTGGATGATGTTTTGAATTTTTTTGTGTACGATTTGAATTGTTTTTTGTGTACGATTGTTTTAGGAGTTTTCATTCAGGTTGATTATATATTATTATTATTAACTGACACTAAAAAGTAAAAAAAACTACGTTTAAAAAACCGACTTCAAAAACCGACTTCAAGAACTGATAAGTATAAAATAACTTAATAAAAATTTAACTTAATACACATCTTATGCAAACCTTTACCTTTAATATAATTGAAGGAAAAAACAAAATCTCCAATTATTGAATCAAATAAGTCAATACTTCAAGGCACACATTCTAGAGCTGCTGGTCTTGTGCAGCCATAATATCAGCTCTTGCAAGCCGCTTGTATCGTTAGCTAGTCAATACTGTAGAGTATCTATATATCTTTAAGCGTCAATATTATCAGAGTCGTCTATTGACGTCAACCGAGTTAAGGCACAGCTTAAAGATGCAAGATTGGTCAACTTTACTGTCATCATCTTGAGATTTGAAATAGCCGTCAACAATAATAATCATTTTTGCTGCAAAATATGTATTTGTGATCCCTTTGTGTAATAGCTGTTCGAGTTCCAGGTTATCTTTTTGGTTGTTTGTCGTACTATTCCTATAAATTTAATTTAAAATTATAGACAAACAATGAAAATTTAAGTAAACAAATAAAATTTGAAAACAAAATTACTGAACGATGCGGGACTCGAACCTCTTGCATTCCGTCCGAGTGACATATCGTTGATAAATCTTGTATGTCTTGTTCAACTCTCAGGTTGTGGCTTCATCTACAGAATCTACTTAACAGTTGATAACCTGCTCAACCCTAATATTTGCATAATAGTAAATTGACTTGAGATGTCTAAACATAAGAATGAATGAGAGAAATCCAAACATGTTTAGAAATTTTATTTGTGTTATTAATCCCAGAAGTAAGGGTGAGTATTTTGGAGTTGGAGCTAAAGTTAAATGTTCATTATAAAGATAGGCCTTTACGATTTTATATAATTTTAAAATATACTGTTATACAAAATATATTCATGATTATATTATTTGGCTGTGTGAATAAAATATGTTTACTATAGCAATATATACACTTATAATTTATTTATTTTCTTTATCCCAAAAAATCACAAGCCTGTAGTGGATTCTGGATAAAGGACAAATGAATAGAAATCCAATTACATTGTCGAAATGTTACATCAATTTGATAAAAGGCTTGGGCGAGCCAATACATGAGGAAGGGATCACAAACGTCTAATAATCATTTTAGGAAACATTCATTGGAGCTGATCTTTCGGGGTTGTTCTTATTGCTTATAGTATAAGCAATAAGAACGCTATGCTACTGTATACTGTTTTGTAAAATAATCCCTTATTAAACTATCGTATTTTCTTGTTAAAATTAGTTAAAATATGCCTGACCGACCGATAAGTTTACCAGTTTCCACAGGATGCCGGCTAGATTATGGGTGTGGTTGTCAATCGTGCGGCAGAGCTGGCAAAAGCTCTTGTTTGTACTCAATAGCAAGAGCAGTAAATTAATACGTAAAAAACAAGAGTTTTTTACGTATTCATTTACATTTTTTATTTTTTTTTGAGTATTTGTAATTTGAGTATTATTGCTGCATCACTTTACATATATTGTAACTGAAATGATTTGTGAGTGATTGCCACAAAGAGTTTCTTGCCACTTCTTATTAAAGCTCAACCCTCAGGGAGGTGGATATAAGAAGAAAATAAAATCTTTGGGGGAGGCCTTTGTCCAGCAGTGGACGTCTTCCGGCTGATGATGCATTTATATAAATAAATAACATTTTAAATATTAATTTAGAAGGTCACTTTACATTTATAGCATTGCATTAACGGCCGCCGTAAATAGAAACAAAAACGGAATGTCGAAGGTTTCCGGTCCCTCGAGAGAGGTTGTCATGTCGTTCGTTGCTTAGCAGAAAGATTGTAAACATAAGCTCTAAGTTCTAACATATGTTCTCCAAAGTTGCAGTTTTCTAACGTTTATCTTGCTAGAAAGTAAACATCTTGCTAAGAAAGAATATACTTTACACGCCAATAATATTAAGCTTCAGTAAATGAATTGCCTCTATATAAAACTCATTTAAGCTTTCACTGTGAGTTTATAATATTATATTTGGGTGCTAAAATTAATTAATTAATTCTTATGCTTGCGGGCTTTAGCCCGGGTTATGGTTATTAGAAATAATATTCAAGTTTGGAATTGAAGATTATCTCATGTCCTATTCCAGTTTCGGTTCCCGTTTTCGCTCCTGATCCCAACATATTATATTATTATATTAATCTTATTTCAAGGCAGATAGCTATGGCAAACTTAACCTATTATTTATATAGTTATAGTTCATCGACGTGAGTTTCAGTTTTGCAGAAATCCCGCGGGAACCATGGATTTTCCGGGATAAAATGTAGCCTATGTTCTTTCCCGATCTCTAGTCTATAGCTGTACCAACATTCATCAAAATTGGTTCAGTACAAACACACATTTATAATATTAGTAGGAATTAAGAGAAGCATTTATTTATTACCATTGCATTTATGACATTAAAAACTGAGATAACACTCAACATTCCATCAGCACTTAAATTGTGTGTCATTTTTCCGTCAATACTTTAAGCTGTTGCTACAATCATGTATGTAGCAACAATAAGACCAAATATGGCCTTTACTATTACCAAAATATGCATGCAGATTGCTTAAGTAAAGCGATGGCGTCTAATCAAGTCTAGTCAAATCAAAAATCACAACAGAGACGGCTCAAGAATCAAACATTGCAACTGCATTATTTTAACATCATTTTGGTCACGCTCATTATCAAATTTCTATTTAATCTGTATTTTAAATTATTTAGAAGTTTCAAACAAATTCAAAATATTATACAATAAACACAATTAATCCTCTCGTAAATGGGTATAAGAATCAGCGGATTGGGAGGCTCCTTTGCACAGGATGCCAGCTAGATTATGGGTACCACAACGGCGCCCATTTCAGCCGTGAAGCATTAATAAGATAGTATAATTGTGTTTCGGTCTGATGGGCGCCGTAGCTAGTGGAATTACTGGGCAAATGTGACTTATCTTATGGCTCTAGGTGACTTATCTCGCGTTAATCAAAGAAAATAACACAAGTTTATGACACAGTATTAATAAAACTTAAGAGTTTCCAAACACATTATCAGACAAATATCTTAAAAACTACTATTTAAGCAACGAAACGAGATATCTCCCATCTCCCTGTCTGAGTGAGATCTCAGCACCAGCAGCCAAGGTACGTGGGCTTATATTGCTGTGGTATAATTAATTCTATGATATTGATTTTTCGAGGATTCATCATAAGTAACATAATATAATACTTGAGCTGCTATTACTATACCATTAATTTGTTCTTAAGAACAGAGTAAAGGTGTATATATATAGGTGCAATGTCCCTGATGTGACGTGTCAATAGAGTAATATTGACACGTCACATCAGGGACTTTTATTTACCTAAGCTTACACGAGTACAATCACATTTACTGAATCAAAAACACACACATTATTGTACAAAACCGTTACTTAGTTCAATGAACAAGCTCGTCAATATTGTTTCAACGTTTGTGTAGAGTGAGATATCAAATCAATTAATCTGTTACCAGTCCACAGCTGAACCAATAAGCCTTCACTTAATTGTGCTCTCTCTCTGGTGTTTCTCGTTCCATTGCTCTTCGGTAAGTAATTCTACTTTACACCCTCTGTATTGCGGCACTTATTAATCCACTTATTTCCTTTATTTACCTTATGTCATTGAGCCACTGACCTGTATAAATACCAGTGCGACTCATGCGAAGCTGCGAAGGAACGAAAAATACTCTGAAGTATTTTTGCATATTGAATTAATTTCGCTCGTTTTCAGGGGTATTTATATATTTTCAAGAATCAACGTTATATAGTTCACGATTTTGTTTTGTAAATAGTTTCCCACCATCTATCGATGTTTGCTGAGGTTGTCATCACTAGTTTTAGTACCACAGACTCTCACTACATGGCCAACAGCGCCAAAATGGCGAATATCAAACAGGCACAAAAGAATTTTGACATCCGCCAGTCTAGTGATATATAGTACTATATATCACTAGACTGGCGGATGGCGGCACCATTAACCTATCTTTTTTAAAAAATAAAAAATTGATATAAGAATCACTGCGCTTGGTCTAATAGGTTATGAGTTATTGCTGAACAAAAATACCCCTTTACTTACGGGCGCAAGCGTAGTTCGCCAATTCATAATGACTACACATGCAGGTAGGAAGTGAAGTGATCTTATACTTTTTATATATATTTTAAAGAAGATAAGATTTAAATATATTTTGACGAAAGAAATCATAACATCATATCATAACGTGTCCACTATAGTAAAAATCATACTAAGAATTCAATTGCAATATTTTTTTTTGACGCGTTTAACAAAATAGTCAATTTCTCGTACAACTCTGAAAGAGCGGCGATATCACAGCACGAATCTATCATAAATCACGTTTTTTTGTTTGCTTGTTTATCTAGCAACCCGTAACATAAACCTCATAATGATACCTCAACTAATGTAAACACAAGTAGCTATAGCATCTCAAGTGACCGCGCCGGGTTTGGCGCTAAAACAGCTGAGCGGGTGGGATCTGAGGGCGCGCGGGACGTGAGAGCATACCTTAAGTTAAGAGACGAATAAAACAAAAATTACAAAGAATGAACAACAGTTTTAGTAAAATTAAATGCTAAAAAGATTCAACCGATCTAATGAGTGCTCATTATGACCACCGCAGTTTGTCACACACAAATATATTTTTATTAGAACATTAAGGGACGCAACGAGCAGAACGTTCTTTTAATGCTATTTGATACGCCCTGCACATTAATATTCGGCTACTTACGAAGAATATATTACGAGATACTGTCCTGATATACCTACTTGACTAGCTTCATCAAAGAGCATAAAACTTTTACACAACGTAAACCAGGCCTCTTTTCAATCCAGTTTCATTCATTCTGTTCTTTATTATGAAATCCATCTCAAATTCATCACTACCTCGTATGTTGTACTGCTTTAATAACTTTTCGTATTATATAATTTATTTCATTTTATAAAATACAAAAAGATTTATCATGGACAAGTGATTATTTGACTTAGATTTAATAATATTAAATCCACTTAATGTATCCAAAAAGACAACGGTGTTCAGACTACTTAGTCAATGTTCAAAGAAATACTGCTACTATTAAATATATTTACATTGATCAATTCATCATTACCAAAAGCAGGTAAGGTTTGATTAATATAGGGATATTCTCTAATAATCAAGCCTTACCTGGGTCACCAATAAAGCAGCAATAAGATAAACATCAATTATATACCAATACAAAGTAGATTCTGCGTCGCATTAATTTACTACGTGACCTGGATTGATTGTATAAGTTAACTTAGATAGCAAGTGTCGATACAACCTATGTAGATACAGCCTATGTGGCATCATATTAAGATATACATTTATTTAGTTCGCTAGCAATGTTTACATCAAAAACAAGGTTTTATTTAAAAACAAAATAGAACAAAGATACGGATTAATGTAAAAACATTTCAAAGCAAAAACTTCATGAAATAAGAAGGCATTATCTGTACTATCTATATTATTATCTTATATTTAGGCTATAATTTTATTTAAAGTACAGAAATTTATTATATCACTAAAGTTTTAATCCAAAACACAATTGATATCTATAGAAACAATAAAACACTAAATATAAATACTAACTATTGAAAATAGGGAGAAAATAAATTAAAATGGAAATAAGTAATAGTGACTGTCAGTTGTTAGCACACAAATTGCTCATAACTTTAGTAATAAACAATTTATATAGCTATGAACAAATAGAACACAAATTGTTTATAACTAGACTTATAACTAGAGTTATAAACAATTTGTGTGTTATGAAGTGTATGCATGATTTAATGTCACTGTCACTCTAGCTAATAACTCTTCACATCAGGTGGGTCATTTGCTCGGTTCATCTTATTACCATAAAACAGACAGCGCATCTATTCAGCGCGTTTATTCATCAAATCTCAGTAACGGTACATCGCAGTGTATGTTCCTAACGCCGTGAGCGCGATCAGAAATGAATGATTGCCAATAATTGTATTTCAGAATAGTCAGTAAATTTTGCCAAAAAGCATTTGTTTACAGCAAATACCACCTCCGAGGCGCAAATACGCAAAAATCTAATAAAAAAAAATACAGTTACAATTTTACGCGTTTTAACCCTTTAAAAGTGTTTTACTTGAATCATAATATATGTTAAAATCTATCTCAAATATTTGGTAAATCAATAAAAATATTTTTAACTGGTAAGAGTTTTGGTGGTAAGATAGAAATCTTAACATGAACCATAGACTATTTGTTTAATCATCAACACGAGGAAAACTCTCCCTGTTATTCAAATTCAAATTCAAGGGTGACATTGAAGGGTGAATGTATACATACCAATATATTATACATTGTTATATAGAGCTGATTCCCGTGACTTCGTCCGCGTAGATAAAGGGTTTTCAAAAATAATAAGCAAGTTTGGAATTGAAGAAAATCTCATGTGCTATTCCATGTGAATCTTATTTCGAGGAAGATTGCTATGGCAAACTAAATCTAATATTGGTATAGTTACAACTCATCGACGTGAATTTCAGTTTTCACATATCCCGTTGGAACCATTATTTTTTCCAGGATAAAATGTAGCCTATGTCCTTTTCAAAGCTCTTGTCTATCGCTGTACAAAATTTCAAATCGGTTCAGTGGCTCCGGCGTTAAAGCGTAACAAACAAACTAACATTCACATTTATAATAATAAGGGACTAATTAACTGAAAATCGATATAATATAAATCAATATTGGTGAATAAGCTCTATTTTCCGACTCAAATATAAGTTCCTTACGTAAGGTTGAACTGATTGATCGCTTGCAATGCAGAGCTCCATGAAATGTCGGGTATCCAATACTTTGTAGACGGCTCAATCGCTTAGTGATATAGAGACGTCGCTTTACTGTTAGCTCACAATTTTAAATGACAATTAAATATTTATGAACAATTAAAAATATGCTATTTTATATTATTATATCAATAATTATACTGCTTAACGTTTGTCATACAATGTCTAGTAGGTACGGCCACAAATTCTGTTTGTGTAGTTTGATGTAATTTAATGATACTTACATGTATTTATTTATTGAAGTCTCATATTGTGCGGTTGCGTGGAGTAGCGAAAGCTTCTCCCTGGTACGTCACTGGTACTAAGTGCAGGGGCGTGCATACACCCTATAGGCATTTTGGCAGTGCCTACCTTAAAAAGAACGTAAATAATATTATATACCACTAGTATTAAAGTTAATTTAGTTCCGTTATACTGTAACCAAATTTCTATTAAACAGTTGCCCAGTTAGTTTTAGCTTACTTACTTTTAAAACCACAAAATTGACGTGCCAAGAGAATATCACAACGTCAAACTCTTCGTGATGTGTTTAAAATATTAATATTATATTATAAAGATAGGTACTTGGGTTCTTGTATCAACAGTGCCTACATTGCTAGAAAAGTAATGCATATCCCTGACTCAAGTGTCACCTTATTATAACTAAATAACAACCATTTTATTTCTAATAGCAAGCGGGCACCTCCAACTTTTTAAGTCTTTGACAGATGATGTGTCGGTATTCCAATCGATAGTGCGATATAGGGAAATACGAATGATACTTAGATTTTAAAGTGACCGACTGCTCCATACATTTTTGTGTTCATGCAAGGCAGTCACTGCAATTCTGTAGTGGCTGTAAGTTTTCGAAATACTAACGTGATAAACGCGCCCCAAATTTGTTTGTGAATGATGACAGAATTAGGCAAAACAACTGCATATAATCTTAATAATTTAAAACCTTCTTAGTAAATTCTATTGTAAAATTATACAAAAGTGAAATGTCAGAGACGATTGAGTGCACGGGAGTGGATCCTCGTTGATATGCAAAGTAAAGTAGTTTCCTCGACTCGTGGAATGTAGCTCAGACGTTCATCGCCTTGGCGTTGATGCAACGAACATTGAATACCTACGTGATGAATTTTAGTCTGTTTTCAAATAGGGTCTTGATAAATAAAAGATCGAAAACGTTGTAAAACGTTAGTTCTCTAGCTGAAAGTAAAAAATATTGTTGATTTTAAAGTTTCATGTTTCTTGGAAGTTTTGTTAAAATAGACTGAGAGTTTATGAAAGCTTAGAAACAAACTGGATACACGTGTAATATATACTATAAAAATAAGGACAAGACGATCAGGACGTTCAGCTGATGGTAATTGATACGCCCTGCCCATTACAATGAAGTGCCTCTTAGGATTCTTGAAAAGATCTCAAAAATTCTTAACGACACCAGAATTTCGCTCGTCACCTTGAGACATGTTAAGTCTCATTTTTCCATAAATATTACCAGCTACGACGCCCTTCAGACCGAAACACAATAATGTTCTTCTTCACGCGAGAAATAGGCGCCATTGTGGTGTACCCATAATCTAGCCGGCATCCTGAGTAAAGGAGCCTCCCACTGATGACTGGTGGGTGGTGGCTAGCTATATAGTAATATTATGTTCACAGGTTTATTATTATTAAAAATAATTTAATATGGAATAAACCTTTGATATTTAAAAATCTTTGTTGGTTAAGACTGTTTTTTCAGTTTTTCTAGAATCTCGTTTTTGTAAGCTAAGAATTTTTTAAATCGTTTTTTTCCATTTTAACAAGCTATTCCTCGAAATTAGTCCTTACTTCTTTTTGATTTGTGTCTTTTTCAGTTTTTCCAACCGACTCCAAAAACGGAGGAAGAAATAAGGAAGTTCTGAATTCGATATTTTGTATTTTGGCATGTTTTTAGGGTTCCGTAGCTAATTGGCAAAAAACGTGTGGGGTATGGATAGGTCTTCAAAAATGATATTGAGGTTTTTTATATCATTTTTTTCTAAACTGAATAGTTTGCGCGAGAGACACTTCTAAGGTAGAAAAATGTATGTCACCTGTAACTTCTAAAATAACAGAATGATAAAACTAAAAAATTTATATGATATACATGCAACTTATACATTCACCATGCAAACTTCCACCGAAAATTAGTTTGAACGAGATCTAGGAAGTAGTTTTTTTAATACGTATAAATGATGAGAGCTCATTTGCATTGTATGATTTTGAGCAAAGTTTTTTTGCCTTTTCCATTTAAATAATTTAATATCATTTTCCTTTCTACACAACTTTTATATTATGTAAGTTGCTGCTACGGAACCCTTCATGACCGAGTCTGACTCGCATGTGACCGCTTTTTTACTTTATATGAATAATTAACATCAATTCATCTGTTGCTACTGTTTATGCCTTGCATGGTGTGTGTTATTTGATCGATTTCGTAAATGTAGTTCTTCTCAGGTCTGAGGCATTATTTTTAGAATGGGTGGGAGTTTTTCACTTTCAATATATATACTGAATTAAGATGAATTTACAAATCGAAACTTATTATAATGTATTTAGCATTAAAAAAATCACTCAGCTTAATATGTATGTAGAGAATATATGTATTTTTATATATTCTCAAATATGATGATTTATTAACGTCGATTTACGAATCCCAATTAAGGCAAAAATAAATTCATAAATATGTACCTAGTTTCTAAAATGAAAAAGTTAATTTGTGCACAAAATTATGTTTTTTTATGACATAATAATACAAAAGAAGAACAAGTTACACTTACAATAAGACCTTAGTCGCGTCGCACCAACAGGGACCAAAGCGTATCGTGAGACAAAATGATCAATCACTTTGTCCGACTCGTGAACTTTGAAACTGAGGGTGAATTTTGTCACGTGTTTGAATCACACGTGATTTAAATCAATGAATTACAACAATTATTATCATCATCCAAGAGCGCTGCTTTTATGAGGCAGAACAGAGGTGGTTAAGGAAGACACTGCACATACAGTAACTGCTGTTAAAGTTACATAATTTAACGTTAATGATGATTTTAAAAACTTGACTGGAGCTTAGACTGCAAATAGTTCTTTAAGATACATAATAGCTTTAAAGGTTAATATATACACTTTCATAATAAAGTCCCAGCCATTGTTTAGGCTTTATCTATAAATAAATTAGACAGCTGAATATCTAAGTGATCGGACTTCTTCTCTCTCTGAGCGCTATCTGTTTCCGAAGCAGTGGTAGTGTTAGAAGAGACATTTAAAAAAATCTGAAGGCATCAATTTTGATATAATAAATGACTTTTATGTCTTAAATAAATCTAAATTCTTCCCAAGTAAATCCTTCAATCCAAATTTATAAGAACGACAATAACAAGATAAACTCTCATATATAAACCGTTAGCCAATTTTGAATAAAATTTCTAGAATTTTCATTTTATTTGGATCTCAGATAAAATATACATAAAAGGAATCCTTTTCTGGAATTGGAAAACTTTGCAATGTTTCGATATCTGTTTAGATTTGTTTCATTATTTATTCGTAACAAATATTGGGTATCAGAAAATAATAAAATTGATTATTTGTCCAGATATTACATAATATAACAATCCAGATAATTTTTCTTGTACAATATTCGAATAATAATGCTTTTTTAAATAATATAATACATTTAAATAAAATCTGCAGTCCCCCTGAAAACGAGATCTGGAAAGGTCTTGAAACGTCGGGTTAACTAAAATAAAAATAAAGAAGTAACCTTACTGCAAAAATCTAATGTAAAAACACAGTTACAATTACACGCGATCCTTTAAAAGTATTTTATTTAAATGTGGTTATCAAATCAAAGAAAAACTAATATAATACTCTACATTCCACAAGTCGTTTTCTGTTTTTAATGAATACATGAATAAGAGAAGAGAATAGAAATAAGAGAATTCAAAAAACATGGTGGAATTTAGAAATTTGGATATCTTAACATGGGATAAGCTTTTAAATGTAGGGATATTTTTGGGTGAAATTTATTACAACATTTGAATTATACAAAAATCAGGATAACCCTGATATTTATAGTGTTAATCTCTTATTTATTTTTTCTTTCAGTATTTCAATATTAAAATATACGAGTACTTAATACTTAAACTGCTCATAATTTTCTCCAAGAAAAGGTTTGATTATAGGAGATTCGTAAAAATTCAGACAATCTTTGGAGATAGAGTAAATAATACTCCAAATGATCAAGTTATGACTCGCTTTGGTGAGGACCTCTAGTTTCTTGGAAGCCAGAGTGCTTCATTGAGGACTTCCACTCTTCCTGATGTTAAAGGACTTTTAATGCGTGAAATTGTAGAATTGGTCAAATTTAATGATCGAATTGCTTCGTAAACAAAACATACATAGCTGAAGTCTTGGTAATGTGCTGCTACTATAATTAATGTAAATATTGTACATATGAGGACATCGGTCGACATAAATACATTTACTTAAAGTTGTATTTTCAATAATTATATAAATAAAAATATGATTGCCGAGTTGAAATTGATAGGAAGTAAAGTTATTTGTTACGGTGAATATATGGCTTCCAGATCATTTTCTTGCGAAAAACATGAAAGTAAACGAGTTATGGCTATTAAGTCGATTTCGATTAATGCATTTAAAAAGAAAATGAAAGGAAACATGTAATATTATTGCGAAGATACTCACTCTAGTTCTGTGTTAATATCATGTGAATATATTGTAAACGTCATAATATAATATACAAGAGTGTGGTAGTTAAACAGTAGGTATTTTGAGACGTATAGTACTTTCAATTCTTATTATTTTTTTGCAATAGCCAATTATTCAAACCATAAATCACATCATATCTTCTCAACGACCAAATACATTTAGAATAAGCTAAACAACTTCTGGGACTTCATAAATAAATACTGGTGCTGATTGTTACAAGCATTGTTTATAAGTAGGAAATGATTAATTATTATTTAACATTATTATATTGTGTATCCTATCCACGTGGCATTTTAAAAGAGAACTATGAATCTTCACTATTTTACCACATTTACGTTATACTCTTCTCCAAATACGATAGCTTTGTGACGGATTGGAACAAAAATCTTTACAGTAAATAAATATTATCATCTTACTAACTGCTAGTTGCTTAAAGTATATTTAAAGTAAAATTTAATGAACTATTAACTTTAAGGATGCTTTCTGCAACTGGCAGTTACTCTCGTATTTCAAATCAAATCAAATCAAAATCTCTTTTCCATGTATGTCACAGCAATGACACTTATTAATCTCAAAATATTATATTTTTCTAATTGAATTTGCCGTATCTTATTTGAAGTTGATTTTAAACTATTTCATTCAACTGAAGATAATATTATAAATAAAACAACAGCTAACCGTTAAGTACCTCAGCGATAATATTATTAACACGTTATTCACAAGGTAGTTAAAATTTATATACAATAATTAATGGACTGTATAAGGCGGTCCAGTAATTTGTCCCGAGCTCCGAACATATTGCTTGTTAATTAAGTTGAATTGTATTTTATCTTTTGTATTATAATTAAGTGTAAATTCAAAGGATATAAATAAAACGAAGTTATAAAGTTTTTATATTATTAACGGTGCTTATATTATAGTCATATCTTTTTGCAATTGAAACACACAAAGTCTCTCGATATCAAATATATTAAATAATATCTGCAAGTATAATGATGACCGGGCTGCAAGTCCGGGTAGATAACTGGTTTTACTTTTAATCCAAGTCACTTGTGACAATAACTTCATTATTTGTTAGTTGTTACTGTTAGCCGGTCCGGATAATCCGGATCTATGACGATGTATGAAGCCTTACAGACTTAAACGGCTGGCTGTGTCAATAATTGCGTTAACCGTAAAACCGTTGCGGTCCACCGCATATCACTATCATTTAAATTTTTGTTATTTACCTATGTTGGTCTGAGCAGTTGTTGATCTTGTTATTAAAACAATAATATGGATATAGTGATTTATTAAGCAGTTGTTTTTATTTTATTAAAATAAGGGACGAGACGAGTAGGACGTTCAGCTGATTTTTGAAAACCCAAAAATTCTTAGTGCCACTACAATTGCGCTCGTCACCTTGAGTTGATAGATATTAGTTATCATGATTTTGTGAGTACTAACAATAAATAAATTGAACTACTTTTCTGAATAAAAATATTGCAATTGCTTTTAAATTGGAAATTCATTTGCTCTGTTGAATTTAGATATCGTTATCTGTGTTAATCTAATGTTAAATGAATAAACATTATATTTATCACAGTAATTAAATATCTATTGATAAAATTTACACCTGATTGCTACAATACAAACCTGCATACAGTGGGCATAAACTTGTTAATATCATTCTTACTCACTGGATATCCGCCGTCCCTCGGCATTGTGGTTTTGAAATCCCTATTAATATTATAAATGTGAATGTAAGTTTGTTATGCTTTCACGCTTTAACCTCCAAACCGATTTTGATAAAATTTAGTACAAAGATAGACTAGAGCTTGAAAAAGGGCATTGTAAAGACATAAATGGAAGGGTTAAAATAGGGGATGGCAGTTTGTATAGAAATTTGTCATTATTGAAGATAAAACAATAAATAGTTGTATTTAGGCACTTGATAATAAATAATTTCAAGCATTTTTGAAACTTTGACCTACGTGGGGATGAAGTAAGAGATTAATAGTCACAGGAAAATACTATTAAAGACACTGTCCACAATGACAAGGGATATGCGCTGAATCATAGAAGAGGGCTGCCAGCAGCGGCAGCAATTTTCATAAATTGACTAAAATTATGTCAATTATTTCAAAATTAAATAATGAATAAATTTTCAAAATAAATTTCTTCTGAAACTCTCCGCACATTATAATAATATTTTTTAAGCAATTTGTATTCTTTTTAAAGTGATAACCTTCACTTCTGGGATTAACACACAAACAAAATTTTTAAAACAAAATTTTATGATCTATCCGGGACTCAATTCACGACCTCTCGCGTTCCGTGCCAGTGCTCTTTAACTGAGCCAACCGTTCGAGTGACCTATCGTTTATAAAATCTTGTATGCTTTGTACAACTCTCAGGTTGTGGCTTCATCTACAGGATCTACTTAACAGTTGATAACTGCTCAACCCCAATATGAGTGGTGAACAAATCCAGGTCTTATAGGTTAGACAAATCGTTGAAATACCAACCAGCCCGTAGTAGAGAACTACTTTGTCTATAATTAGTTCTAGGTCCGGGAACATGCAGGCAGCATGGTCTCCGGAGTGAAGCAAACGGAACCTGAAGACCAATGCGCGCGAGCAGTTCAGGACAGTCGACCGAACCCCTCGCTATATTCATTAAGTAAATGAGATCGGCTATATGTCTCCTCTCTTCCAATGGCAGAATATGGAATTTTTGACAGCGCTTATTGTAGTTCGGAATATATGCTTTTATTTTAATTAGAAGATGACGCAGAAACCGTTTTTGTAACGCTTCAATACGTCTAATGTTTATATTGTAGATGGGGTTCCACACTTGTGAGGCGTATTCTAAGTGACTTCTAACATATGCACCGTATAATATTTTTATGGCTTTAATGGAATTAAATTCTGAAGATAAAACCTAAGCATTTCGATGCCTTAATTATGATCGAGTTAATGTGATCGTCAAATATTAATTTATTATCAAATACAATTCCTAGGTCAATATTTTAATCTATAATTGAATGTAATGGGAGTAGATTTTCTAGTATATGAAGTTATATAACATTTATTAACATTTAAATCTAATTTATTTTCAAAGCAATGATCTTCAAATCGAGATCATCCTGAAGGTGTTGTGCACATTCAAGTGATCTGGTAGGAGATAGTTATCTTTATATCGTCAGCAAATAATAATATTTTTGAATTAAGAAAGCATGAAGAAATATCGTTTATAAATATATTAAAAACAAAGGGGACCTAGAAGTGATCCTTGAGGAACTCCTCATGGAATCAGGATTATTGACGACGCGTAGCCTTGTAGTACGACGGTCTGGCACCTGTTTTGTACATATGATGTAAACCATCTGAACAGATTTCCATGTATACCTACAGACTGCAACTTACGCAATAATAGTAAGTGGTCAATTCTATCGAAACATTTACTGTAATCTGTATATATGACATCAACTTGTGCAGGTTCTGACATATAGACAGCCAGATATTCGCTACAAATAATAAGGTTTGAAACAGTGGATCGACCTTTCAAGAAACCATGTTGCTCTGAGCTAAAAGTGTGTTTTAAGCTATCATATAATTGCTTAAAAACAACTCTCTCTAAAATTTTGGCAAATAAGCGTAATTTAGATATAGGTCTATAATTTGTAACTATATCTTTAGGGCCTTTTTTGTGTATCTGAGTAATTTAAGCCGTTTTCCAAATATTAGGTACCACTCCCTCTGATAGTTGAGCGTTTGAACAACAAGGTGAAGGGAATGACAAGACTCCTGGCACAATTTACAACAAACACTGCAGGGATGTTATCTGGGCCAGAAGATTTGGCTAAATTGAGTGATTTTAATAATTTATACAATTCCGGGGGCAAAATTTCAACATCATGAATATCTGTTACTGTAAAATTGTTATTTGCAATTTCATGTGTAGAGTAGTCATTATAATTATTATCTAGGAAATTGGAATTGAAGTAATCATTAAACATTTTGAAAATGTCTTCGCGCTCCCCAAAGCGTAAAACTGCAGGCAATGAGCTATTGTGGTTTTTATGTATGACCAAAAAGCTCTTGGGTTTGTGCAGATATTTTTTTCTATACTGGAAATATAATCTGAGAACATGTTCTTTTCTAAGGCTTTACCACGTTCCCTGAGAGTTATAAAGGAATTGAAGTCTGATCTGTTACCGTACATCTTGTATTTAGAATGGAATTTGTATTTTTCTTTAAGAATTTTAATGAGTGGCTTTTTATACCAAGGAGAATATTTACGTGACGGGATAATTATTTTTGAGGGTATATACTGATTTTTTAAGTCGTTTAAAATGCCATAAAAAAGGTCGCGGCTTGTTCAAGGGATCTCTAGGAATGGGATAGTTCGAGATGCCAATCAATTATACTCAGCTTTGATATAATTGAGTCATAATCACCCGAATTATATAAGAACTTTGTATAAGGTCGAGGTCTTAAAGTATGAAGCTGCACAAAGTCGGCTAAAATGCATAGAGCTGGGTGATGCTGGTCTTCAGGTACTAGAGGGTTAGGACAGGACGAGACAAATACTTCACTATTACAAAAAATTTAATCTAATATTCTGTCATTTACGTTAGGTATCTGGTTATATTGCGATAAGTTACTCAAATTAATATTATCAAAAAACTCTACTTGGTGTGGGCCTTGTACATTAAAAACAGTATAGGACGAATTTTCATTACATTGATTCCACCTTAGGTTTGGCATATTGAAATCTCCTAGTAATATAATCTTATCGTATGGGTTATTTAAAACAAGATCGGTATCAAGGTGTTCCGAAAAGGATATTAATTGTACAGGTAATGAGTTACCTGAACTTTGGTTACAAAAATAAGCAGTACATAAATGCAATTTATACTTAATTACAGGCTTACGGCATTGCAATGTCAGCGTCACCCATATACCCTCAACATTCAAGCAAAGTATTTAAGCAAATGTTTCTATAGAAAGCCGATGTTATCTATATGATTATATGATAGTTTTGATTGTAGATTTTGACCATCATTATAATAAATATTGCATAGGTACAGAATAGTTAGAAAACTTAATGAGAGAATAAAGCGCAAGAAACAGTCCCTAAAACCACAAAAATATAAGAAATAAAATAAAGAAACTAATTTAATTAAATCATAAGTGTCTACTATAGGCACAATGGGACAAAAGCAGAAATGTAAGGCTGGCCGACCAAAAAAATACGATATTATTTGCAATTTGAGGGAAAAAGCAATTTGCAATTTCTTTTTAAGATCTGATTCTGATACAATTGATATAATATGAGATGTAGGGTTTTTTCGAGCAAATATTTTGTACCCCTTGACCTTCTTAGAGCATTTGTATACGTGAGGTGATCGTTCACGTAAACCCGTTTACACCTTGTAGGCCCAGGTCGGTGGGTATCAATATATGCTTTTTTGCTGCAGCAACGAAGTCATCTTTTAGGTATCTGTTATGCACCGAAACTATAATGTTCTTATTATGCTTGTCATTGCGCATAGGGACTCTTGAAATGTAGTTTATTTGCTCTTTGGGGATGATGCATCCAATATGGCTCCCTAGTTTGTTAAAGACCTCAAAGAGATTTTCATATGGACGCATTGGGACACCCTTTATTTCTATATTGTTCATCCTAGATCGTTGCTCCGTTTCCCGCATAGAGATTTCAAGATTCGCAAACCGCTGTTGCAGTGCTTGAACGTCTTCCTTAGCCTTTATTAAACCTTTCACTTCTTTGTTGACCTCCGTGAATCTACATGTTAGAGACTCCACAAGATTCTGGGCAAACTCTAAAGAAGTCTTCACTTCGCAAAGCTCTGGTTTAAGTAGCTTTAGGTCGGCAATATCTGCTTTCATGTTTTTGATATCTGCGATATCAGCCTGTATAGCCTTGCTGCTAGCATTAGAGACGGTAGGGATTCCATCTGAGCAGACAGGCGTTTCAACTCGACGGTAATGCTATTAATATCGGCTGTTGTAGGTAATCTCGGAAGCAGCGGTTGCTTTTCGGTTGAAGATGGATGGGGGCTGGTAGCTCCGGCACTCCTACAATTCAGGCACTTCCAACTGTTTCTTCTATCTTCACCCAGCTTACGGTAGCCACCCTCGGTGATACCAGCACAAGGAAAGTCAAAACGCCCATGACATAAGGAGCATTGGACTCCATCCCGGAACTCAGCATCACATCGCATACACTTCTACATATTAAGTGACAAAAAAAAAAATGGGCAAGTAGATTAGTGTAAAGTGTAAACGTACTAAACAGGGGAGTAGTAGTAAACGCAGCACCGTGTTATCTACGTGCAGCACTGACTGATGACTCACGTCACACTGCTTGCAGCCGTTCAGAACTGGTTTGACTAGATTGTCACTACCTGTATTCACGTACTGATGAGAAATGAGACTTAACATCTTATGTCTCAAGGTGACGAATCCTAAGTGGCACTGCATTGTAATGGGCAAGGCGTATCAGGTACAATCAACTGGACTCCCTGCTCGTTTCATCCCCTACTTTCAAAAAAAATATATTTTATCTGCCAATAGAAGTAACAAAAAGGATTATAACTATTAGCTAATAATATTATATTATACCCATCTCCGAACATCCCTGGACTAACCAAACGTCTTCCAAACAAAGTTAGTCGATTGTTCTTGTAAGCAGTATTTACAGATTTCTTGCGTATTTCGCTTTGTTCTACATTCTGAAATTCTAATCGTCACGGTCGTCCCTCTTTTATGAGTTCTAAGCCATCCCCTCAAGTTTTCACCTCATCGAAACTTTCAACTCTTGAGAAACTTGTGTGATTGTTGTCTATTTTGACCCTTAACAATTTGGTCAAAATTGAGTTCCATTAAAAATAAAATTTTATCTGTCTTGAATTCAGATGATAAATACACTGGCCTGCAAAAGTAAGTATCACACTTATCAATTTTTTTTTTCTTAACTATAGAAGGTAGAGATTTAAGATTAAAAACGTTTTGTTGCAAATTTCATAGGCTTTAATTCTTAGAAACTCAAATTATACATCAGTAACATTTTTAACTTAAAAAAGATAAAACAATGAAAATATACATTTTTAGTTTAGTGTAAAAAAATTCAATTAAAATGTATTACATGTTATTTAATTTTTAATAACTGGTATTGCCTCCTCGAGCTCTGATTACAGCTTCGAGCCGGTTTGGCATACTGAACACTAGGTTTCGGAGCCGATGGAGAATATTCCCCATTCTCCCATTCTTCTACCAAGGCCTGCTTTAGTGCCCTCAGGGTAGTAGGTGCTGGTCTGCGATTTCTGACTAGCCTCCCAAGCTCATCCCAGGCGTGTTCAATCGGGTTGAGATCAGGACTTCTTGATGGCCAAGCTATCACGCTGACCTCCTGAATATACTCTTGTACGATATGAGCCATGTGTGGCCGGGCATTATCATGCATCAGCATCGATCCATCACCCATATTTGCTAAATACGGCCCTGCATACTCATTGAGAATCTCTTGAGCATATCTTTGCCCAGTGAGGGTGCCATTTTCTATGGCTACTAGCTCTGTGCGACCTTCTGAAGATATGCCAGCCAATACATGTACACTGCCTTCACCGTATTGGACTCTTTCTGAAATGCAGGCTTGAAGGACTCGTCGGATCGGTCGATCGGACAAAGTGACGTGTTTCTTGAGTGCTCCCTAACACTTTAATTGTATTTAATTATTTTGAGTAGTGTGAGGATGTTTACGGTGTAAAATACTAAATTTTGAAGTTAAATTTAAAATATGTGACAATCCAGTTTATAGAATCCTTATTTCATCGAGTAATATTAGTATTAATATTTCAATATTGTGTTTCGAGTGTCATGGTGTCAGTGAGCGGTTGTCTCCGTAAAAGTTGAAATCAAAAGATAAGTAAAAATTATAAATCAAGTCTGTTTTACATTAGTTTTATAATGAAGTTTAGTAACGATACTTCAAATACAGGCGTTACTTCACAGAAATTAACCGTTTCATCCGGCACTAAATACCTTTGAACTCCGAGTGCAATCTTCGACGTTTCATTAGGGTTTCATTAGATTACTGTTACAACAAGGTGATATTGATAACTATCATAATAATTAAACAAACACAACAAACACAAGGGCTATTCATTACAACGTGAAATCAACAGTGACGGTATTATTTAACTAAATTCAACCATTGTGATTTTTGCGCTCAAAGACACTAAGTAAATTTGTGTTGGTGTAAAATAACTTGCGTCGGTAGTTCAAAATCCGTGCTTAATCTTTATGACGTCTGAGCCTATATTTGACGTGGGCTTGTAGCTTGTCACTTCACACATTTCAACCTGGTTATTAATTATTGAATAGCTTTGTTGTTTGACATCGGACTAACGTGTTGATGATTACGGTTCGAATCTTATGTTTTTTTTTTTTTTTTTTTTTCATTTTTGTAGATTAACGTGTTTTTATTTATATGTTTTGGCCAATTTTAATTTTATTGTTGTTTATTTCATTGGAATTTTATTTGAATACTTACAGGTACATAATTTATTTTGTATTTTAATTTTTATTAAGGCTTTTTTTGTAAATAATTGATTGTCCTTTTACATATAATTGATTGAGCATAGATCATAATATTTTCCTATTGTAAATAATATTATAGCAGGATGTATACCAGATCAAACCGAAGGAATATCTGCGCAACATGCACACACACTATAAAAGTGAAAGAATATTTGGAATGTACTAATTGCAATAACACGTTTGACTTAAAATGTGCTAGCATTACTTTAAAAAGATACAATTCAATGTCGACCGATAAGAGACTCAAATGGAAATGTCATAAATGTAGGAAAAGCTCTACACAGGAAATAAAAAATCTTTCAAATACTGAACAGCTGACACAAAGTATCTCGTTCGATAAAACCATTTCAAATATTAGTAATTTATCCAGCAAGAATACTCTCACACTACATAATCAATCATTAGAAAATATAACATTTTGTAGTTCAATGAAAGACCTACATAATTCAACATTCAGAGATGTCAGCACATGTAGTTTACCAGATCTTGGTACTGTCGAAAGCTCACAGGTTTTAGACCTTAAACAGGACTTAGCAACCCTATCTGGGCAATTAGAAAGTGCTCATGAAGAAATTGCCAAACTAAATATAGAAAACACAAAACAAAGAAAGTTAATTGAAGAAAATGAAAAACAAATAAAATTACTTAAAACATTGCTAAGCGACGGTAATTCTTCAATCAACTCCACACCGCTACGAACAAAAACAAAGAAATCTAAACGCACACCGTCAGTAAAATCCTCTATACAGAACAATATAATATCTCATAAAGCAATAGAACAAATACCAATTAATTTAGAAAATGCACCAGCAGTACCACTAAATTCTGAATTTAATAAAAAACTCGCTCAAAAAAGTACCAATATTCAAAGAAAATCAGGAAGAAAAATTTACATTATAGGAAGTCAACAATCTAAAAATTTATCCTCAGCGCTCATTCAGTCGAGAAGAACTAATCCGTATGAAAAATATACAATTGAAGCGTTCATCAAACCCGATGCAACGACAGGGGACATCCTCAAATCTTGTGAGTTGTATGATTTTTCCTGTAACGACAAATTAATATTAACTGTAGGTGAAAATGACTGTGATCCAATTAAAATATCATCTGACTTATATACAAAAATAAATTCTCTACCACAAGTCCATATTATTGTAACTAGTGTGACTTTCAGTAGGCATTTGAATGAACTGAAACTTAATGACATGTTGCGATTGATATGTAACAAGTTTCCTAATTGTACGTTTCTTAATCTCGATGAAAACATTTATCGAAATAACACGCCGTATTATAATATATGCCATAAAATAAATCTCGTAATTGACCAAATAGACTACAATAAAAGGTTTTTGAATTTCAAAAAACAAAGACACATAAATCGTTCCACACTAAAAGGAACGATACCATATTATTTTAAGAAAGTGACTCATGGCGTAACTTCAAAAAATGATCAAACTTTAAATTCATCTCAGGATGCACCAAAGAAGGGAACAATTCCTTTTTATTTTAAACCAAATAAAGTTGATGACAGCAAAAATGGGGAAAAACTGTTTTTTCGTGCCAAAAATTAATAATTCAACATGCACTTGTAAAGTTCTTCACCAAAATGTTGCTGGCTTTCTAGCAAAGAAAGACTTAATAGAAATCATGGTTGAAGATCTGCAAAATACAGATAAAATTGACATACTATGCTTCACGGAAACATTCATTCCAAAAGGGCATGAAAGTAATATAAAACTAAATGGGTATCTGTTAGCATCAAATTACAGTAGAATAAAAAGAAGGGGTGGTGTTTGTATATTAACATCACAAGGGATAGGATCAAAAAATTTAGAATACCTACATACTTTGTGTGAACCGAAAGCATTTGAATGTTGTGGGATAGACATAGTGGACAAAAATTTGTTTATCATTTGTATCTACAGGACACCTGATTCTGATGTAAGTATATTCTTTGAAAAACTAAGAACCGTGCTTCAGAAATACTGTAAAAAGAATAAAAAAATTATTATATCAGGAGATTTTAATATTAATACACTGAATTGTAATAAAATCTCTCAACAGTTAAAGCAAATCGTGCAAAACTTTAACTTTAGATTACACATTAATCTACCAACGAGAAATAGCACATGCATTGATCATATAATAAGTAATATTGATGGCGCTATAGGTTCTTTACATAATTACGATATTTCTGACCATAACACAGCACAAATTCTAAGTTTCGAAAGTGTTAACATTAAAAATAAAATATCTATGTTTATGTACAAACGTAATTATAGTAATTATAATATTGAGATATTCAAAAATTACCTAAAAAGCTTGTCGTTCAATGAAGTCTATGAAGAAAAAAATTTCAATAACGCTTTTAGCAAATTTCATTCCTTAGTAACTCTATTATATAGACTTTGTTTTCCGAGAATAAAAATTAAAAATATGGAATCCAATGGAAAGCCCAAATGGATAACTAAAGGTATTCGAATAAGCTGTAAAATAAAAAGAGTATTAAGATATAGAAAATGTAGAAAAAAAGACGATAGCAATAAGAATAATTATTTGAAATATGCAAGAACACTTAAATATTGTATTGCCACATCAAAAAAATTGAGTAATACCCATTATGTAGCAAACAGTAAAAACATATGCTATGCGACGTGGAGAATTATTAAAAATGAAACAAAAAGTAACAATAGTGACACTTGTATAGAATCAGTTATAGTAAATAATAATGAGATTAATAATACTAAAGATATAGCAAACAGTTTTAATGATTATTGGATAAATTTGACTAACAGCAGTGATAAATGTCTGACAAAGCGAAAGTTGAAACCTTGTATAAATCAAAATAAAACTGGAAGTAGTATTTTTCTCAATCCAGTAACGGAAAACGAAACATTAAAAATAATACAATTGTTGAGGAATACTAAAGCAGTAGGCTATGATGAAATTCTCACAAAAATTATTAAAATATGCAAAGATGAACTAGTACCAGTTATAACATACCTAATCAATTTGTCGTTTGAAACTGGTGAATTCCCAGACGCACTAAAATTATCGGTGGTCAAGCCACTACATAAAAAAGACGATAAAAAACAACTTAATAACTACCGCCCAATCGCACTCGTATCTATTTTTTCAAAAGTCTTTGAGAAAGCAATGTATGGTCGTTTAACAATTTTTTTTACAAAAAATAATATAATAAACAAGCAACAATTTGGCTTTCAAAAAAACAAGTCGACAACATTAGCTGCATTTAAACTGATTAACAAAATAGCAGAAAATATAGATTCAAAAAAACCAACGTGTGTAATATTTTTTGATATGAGCAAGGCTTTTGACTTCGTATCACACACCATCTTGTTGGATAAGTTGGAGCAAAATGGCGTTAGAGGACCAGCTCTTAACTGGATGGAGTCCTACTTAAAAGACCGTAAGCAATGTGTGGAGATCAATTCTATCGACGAAAAGGCTACCATAATTGCCCAACAATCAAACTTTAAATTAAATAGATTTGGTGTTCCGCAAGGAAGCGTCCTTGGACCATTATTATTTTTAATTTATATTAATGACCTGCCTAGTGTGACAAAAAATGACTGTTATTTATTTGCCGATGATATATCAATAATTATGACATGTAATAATAAAAATGAGATTGATATTTATGAAAGTGAAATTAATAATGAAATTAATACAGTGGTAAATTGGCTAGAGGATAATAATCTTCAAGTTAATATTAAAAAAACCTCATTTATGCAATTTAGTTTAAGTAACCGCTCTAATAACTATAGCCTTAAGATAAATTATACAAATACCCAAATAGAAGAAGCTTTGCATGTTCAATTTTTAGGAGTACTTCTAGATAAAAATCTAAAATGGAAAGAGCATGTAGACATGGTATGCCAAAAAATTGATAGATATGTTTATGTGTTATACAGATTGCGTAAAACGGCTTTACAAAGTACAGTCCTGGCAGCTTATCATGGTTATGTCGCATCAGTACTTCGATATGGACTAATCTTGTGGGGAAACTCTAGCGAGGCTAATAGGGCTTTCATGGCCCAAAAGAGATGCTTAAGAGCTATGACAGGAGCTTTTTACTTAGATTCGTGTGAACCACTGTTTAAAGAATTACGTATTCTTCCATTTCCCTGTATGTATATATACGAAATATGTATCTTTGTCAAACAACATGACCATTTATTTACAAAAGCAAGAGATATTTATCCGAGAAATACAAGAAACGGTGACAGACTGGTGATTGCACACAAATTTCATAATGCATCCTACGGAAAATGTAGCTATGTCATGTGTATAAAAATATTTAATAAACTCCCTCCAAGCTTACGCGTATTACCCGTCCAACGATTTAAAAAGGATCTTTTTACATGGCTTATAGATAAATGTTTTTATTCCATAAATGAAATGTTGACACATTAGGTTAAATTAAATTGACTTTAAAATATATATTAATTCTAGTCTTTAAATAATGACATTTAAAATAATAATTATAATTTAAATTAACCTAAGTGCTTAAAATATAGAGTTTGTTAATCAATTATAATAATAACTAGAATTTTGTTAATAATAATTTTGCATGCCAGAAATGGCCGATAACATTGATACATTAAAACTACTTACACCCATTGTTACATGTTTTCTAGCAAAATAAAGAATTTATTTATTTATTTATTTATTTATTTAAGGTATCGCTCACCAGGGCGCCTGTAAATACTTCGCCTTCCATCAGAAGTGTAAAGGGAGAATCGAGACTCATCTGCAAATTAAATTCTTGACCATTCTTCTTCATCCCACTGCATGTGTTCACGGGCGTATCGCAGTCTCGCTACTCGATGCTGTCTCTCGAGTTTTGGGCCACTCGCTGGTCTTCGGGGTTTCAAATTTGCTTCAGCAGGTCTTCTTCTTATTGTACTGTCACTAATGTGGACTACGGGTCTGAAGAAGCTGTTGCTGTACTTCAACTGCATTTTGGTGGCGATTTCTTAACACAGTGGAAATAATATAACGATTTTCTCGGGATCTCTCATATTATTTCTGGATCTGCCATTACAAGGTCTCCTCAGATGGTGTCCAGTCTCTTCGTACCTTTGCTTTACCTTCTGGACCGTTCGTACCGTCACACCCACCATTTTTGCATTGCGACGCATACTGATTCTAGCTCCAGAAAAGCCATGATCCTAGCACATTCTTCAACTGAAAGAGGCATGATAAATAAATGTTATGTGCTTTTTAGCATAAATTTGTAAAACAAGACCCATCGATCTTGAAAAAAATTTAAAACAGAAAGAAAAATGTGAATGGTAAAATTGTAATTCGGAAACGTCCACTTTGAAAAAGGAATGGTTTTGTTTTTGAAGTTTTTTTTCAGCCAATTCTTAAAAGAAGGTTACCGACTATAAAGTTTTTATGTACAAAATTAAATTCTCTTTGGAGTCCTTTTTATTTCGAAAGTATATCCTGTGAACTTAAAACGTTATCCCAATTTTAAAAGTGTGATACTTACTTTTGAAGGCCAGTGTATTTTATTTTCAGTGAATTACTAACTACATTTCTGTTAACTTCCATACATTTTTCTAATAAATTATTTGTAACTTTTCAAAACAATTTTACAGTGTCTTTATTTTCAAACAATGTTTTTTTATTGGAAAAGGACTAATGAACGAATGGATCTCCTAGATCATAGACGCACACACTCCCTTGTTACAACGGAGGATTTTCAGGAATAATCCCGGCTTGTATAGTTCAATTGCTTAGGTACCTTAGCTGAAATTTCAAGTGCGGTGACTAGATATTTTAACAACTATCTCTAAGGGGAAAGAATATCATTGAACTTATCTGGTGATGAAGTTGGAAGTATATAATATGTATATATTATGAAATAAAAACCTTAATAAATTAAGAGTAAAACTAGGCAAAAGATTGGAAATATTTGTTACGAATTGTGATTATTTATTATTATTATTACTAACTACGAGGCCGTAAAAAGCGTTAAGCTTGAAAATCCCTTGGATGGACTTCTTGTACCTATAAACTATCGATTTAATCTAATGTTTCAACTTTTATAATCATTTAGTGCTACCAATTTATCTTTTTAAATATCTAATATGAGTATGTGGTGAAAACACAATTTTGATTTTGATCGAAACTAGATTTCAGATTGACGTCAAATGGAAGAGGTTCTCAATTCGAAAAATAATTTCTTCATAATATAAAAATATTTTATGCTATAGCGACTCTACTGTCAATTCGTCAACTAAACTTACAGCGATATTTAAAAATGCTGAAGGAAAACCCGTCTTAAACCTGTCATATTTAGTATGTAACAATATTAGATTTTATATCGGAAAGTTTCACACAGTTGACTTAACAAAATAATTTACATGAATTGCAATTGTGTTACTGCCCAACTTATGTCTTTTTGTTTTTTTTTGCCAATGCTGCCTTGAACATTCAGATTCTACTAAAACTACTGTTTGAACAGGTAACAAGAGACGATCTTTTTATGTGCAAGCTGTTTTGTGTTTATGCATTATAAATAATTTCATTATCTTTATTGCACGCCTCAAATGCGAAGCGTTACCAGTGGGAAGCTGCCTTGCATAGGATGCCGGCTAGATTAGCTGACCGTCCTGTTTGCCACGTCCGCAACTATCAGATTCAAATTCAAATATTTTAATTGAAACTAGGATATAATATCACTTATTGCAGGTCAAAAACTACCACTCATTCCAAAAAGTATGCCTCAGACTTGAAAAGACCAAACTCAGCTTCTGGGCTTCTTTAATTTTATAAAAATATGGTTACAATGTAAAATCGTAAAATAAAATTTATTATTTAATACCCTGAGGGTGGTTGCGCCATTTCTATTCTGTGGTGTCATTAAGAAAGTCATTCTTCTTCTTATCGAGTACACGGTCACCTCAAATACGGGCAGCCCAAAAAGCCGCAAACGTGATAGCTCGGTCGGTAGCCTCGTGTAGCTCCTCGATCGTGCATGTTGTCGGGCACGCCGGGCACCCAGTCATGTGCGCAATGGTCTGTCTAGGATGACCGCAGAAGCACTCCGTATCATGTCCAGATATGAAACCCCCACCTCGTTAAGTTTGCCCTAGATTACCCCACTCCTTCTCTGAGGCGGTTGAGCGACTTCCAGATTGGCCAGCTGAGGTTGTATCCTTCGGCTAGTTTCTCATTCACGCTGATGTTCGGATTTAAGGTGCTTAGTCGTGAACTTGAGATTGAGATTGTTCTTGTACTTGAGATTGTACTTGAGATTGTATTGTTTGCTGATGATACTTCACTTATTTTTAAAGTGAAGCGACGTGCGGATATTGATGACGAGGCAAGCAATGCACTCTCAAAGATAGTGCGTTGGTTTGAAACGAATAATCTGCACTTAAACAGTAAAAAAACAAAGTGTTTACGGTTCATTACACCAAACACAGCGGACGTACAAACCAACGTACTTATAAATGACCAGAGATTGGAACTTGTGGACACTACGGTCTACTTGGGTATCACGTTAGATAAAAAGCTTCAGTGGGGTCCACATATTACCCATCTAGCAGATAGACTCAGCTCTGCGGCATATGCAGTTAGAAAGATTAGAGAGTACACGAATGTTGCGACCGCTAGTTTAGTGTACTTTAGTTATTTTCACAGCATCATGACGTACGGTATATTACTATGGGGTCATGCTGCTGACATTGATTTAGTGTTTGCACTGCAAAAGAGAGCTGTTCGTGCTATATATCAGCTTGGTTATAGACAGTCTCTCAAAGAAAAATTTAAAGAAATAAATATTAGGACTGTTCATTGTCAGTACATTTATGAAAATTTAATATATGTTCACAAAAATCGTCACCTTTTTGCTCTTAATAGTGATTTTCATTATTATAACACTAGAAATAAGGGATTGCTTGTAACTAATTCTAGTAGGCTTCATAAGATACATAATAGCTTTAAGGGTAAATGTATACACACACTTCTACAATAAAGTCCCAGCCACTGTTCAGGCATTATCTATAAATAAATTTAAATGTTTTATAAAAAAATGGCTCTGTCGTAAATCCTATTACTTCACTGCTGAATATCTAAATGATCGGACAGCCTGGGACTAGATTGTGATTATTTTATAGCGATAGAAATGACTGTACAATATTGTATATTTTTATTGAAAAGAGCGCAAAAAAAAATGCTGGGAGAGTTTCTTGCGCCGCTTCTTCTCTCTCAGAGCGCCATTTGTTTTCGAAGCGTTAGTAGTATCTAGTAGTATAAGAAATGACATCAAAAAGAATTCTAAAGGAATCAATTTTGAGAAAATAAATGCCTTTTATGCCTTTTAACTCAACATGGCAAGACGTGTAGTTTCAGCGGACTGGTTGAGAGGCTGCACTGAGTGTAAGAAGCTATTCCTGGAGCGTAGCCTAGGGCGGGCCGGTATATAATTGAATAGTGGGTGCCGTCTGTACTGTGTCTGTTTTGTTCTTTCTACCGAGCTGAAGACCGCTCTTCGCACCTCAGGCGGGGCTATACCTGCCAGCTGGTACAATTTTTCGGTATGTGTTTGCTTCAGACAACCGGTTATTAAACGACAGGATTCATTCACAGCTACGTCGATCAGTTTTGTATGAGCCGACCGTTCCCATGCAGGGGAGGCATATTCGGCCGCGGAGTAGCAGAGTGCAATGGCTGTAGTGTGCAAGACGGTTGGTTTAGCTGCCCAAAAAGTCGCAGTCAGCTTTCTCAGTAAGTTGTTGCGTGTGCAGACTTTATGTTGAGGGTTCCTGCAGTGCTGTTTCATCGTCAGTCTTCAGTCAAGGGTTACGCCCAAGAATTTGGGGAATCTATTATAGAATAATTTTGTGTTTTGCCATGTGATGTTAAGCTCCCTGTTTGCGTCTTTATTACGTCGGTGGTATACGCAGACTTCGGTTTTATTTGGGTTTGGTTTCAATCCATTTGCCGTATAATAGTCGCCGAGCCCGTTCAGGGATGTAGTGACGCTACCCTGTGGCAGTCCATTACGCTGTTTCCTCCACCGACTCTTCTGATTTTGAAGGACAACCTGGAATTGGCAAAAGGTGTAATCAGCCGTGATTTCGTAAAGCTTTTTGATCATTGCGCTGATGTTAACGATATCCTAACCAGCCGATAGGTCCACAAAAGCGACACCGGTAATTTTCCTCCTCTCGAAACCATCCTCCATATGTTGGGTCAGGTCAGAATTAGCGACTTGCAGGACTTGCTTCGGCGAAAACCTGATTGTTCGGGGATAAGCTTCTCATCGATGTGTGGTGTAAGTCGGCCAAGAAGATTTCTTTCAAACAGCTTGTAGAAGTAGCAAAGAATAGAAATTGGTCGAATTTTTTTAGGATCATCAGCAGGTTTACCAGGTTTAAGTAACGCAATGACCGGGTCATTGCGTTACTTAAACTTACGCTTTGCGCCAGATTTTTGGTACGTTTTTTTTGGAAAGTTTCAAGGCACTTGTTGAAGAGCCTCGGAATCCAGTCCAGCGTTGCGGGCCCAAAACTCTTTATCTGTTCTGTGCGATTGTCAAGTCCGGTTAGACTAATGTTAGTGCACAGGGCATCCGTTTCTGTCGTTAGATCTCTTAGGATTTTAGTAGATCCTGGGGAGGATTTGGTCTTTCCATTTAGTAGCAGTTATTGGGTGACCTGGTTTGCAGTTATACTTGTGTACTCTCCGGGTGAATTTTGAGTACCAGTTAGTTTCTTGAGAGTTGACCAGGCCTTTTTGCTATTGTGAGTCATGTCTACTGACTGCACATAAGATGTGGCGCACCCTCTCGGGATGGTCTTGCGGGACACTTCTCTTACCATGTCTATGAAGATGTTATAATTCTGTGGGATGGCTTCTATTGTGCGGATTCTGTTGTCTATTGTGGTTGAGAACTTCTCCCAATGCGCCTTATTGAAGTTGGAGCGCCTCCGGAAAGGGACTGTAATGGGTTGGACCACGGCACTTACTTCACAGGAGATAGGTCTATGCTGGGTGCGAGGAATCGGTTTTGCAACTCGTTTTTGGCACTGAGAACTAATGTTTGCACTAACAAAGATTAAGTCTGGGTTGTATCCTCTTTTTCATCTTCCACTATTGAAAGACGTGGGCAATTTCGGATCGTGAATCAATGCAAGATTGTTGGCCTCGCTCCATTCTTCAACAACCTCTCTATTACTATCTGTAGAACTGTAGCCCCATGACGCTATGGCTGTTAAAGTCTCCAATAATTATGCTGGTACTCGTGTTGCCGAAGTTTATTAGGGCTGGGGGGCTTGTAGACGTTACCGTTGTGTCGGACAACTCTACGGTCAGGATCTCCACGTTATTTTTATCTGTCAGATAGGCAGACTTTACATGCGCACGGGGTCGGGTGTAGATTGCGCTGCCGTACTAGTGGTCGCTCGATGATGCGCGTCATGTTGGGTATTTCTGGCCGCGGATTACCTGGGCCTCGATGCGTCTCTTGTACGCATACTACGTTATATTTATTTACATGGCACAGCTCAGCAAGTAAAGTTGCTTTGTCTGTGGAGAAGCCCTCGATGTTAATAGAGAGCACTGTCAAGGCGGGCTCTAATAAGGGCCGTTTACAGCGAGCTTGGTTCTTAGAGGTGGCCATCGTGGTGAAAAGATAAGTCAACCTACTGATTTTGTTTGTGTAGTGCTGCTTCCAGGGATGCCGGGTGCTTGTGATCAGTATAAAACTAAGCACCACGCGGGGAGGCTCTTTTCATGTCCCCAAAGTCAAAGACAAGAAAGTCATTGATGTTATAGTAACCTTTAACAGACGTTTTTAAATTTCGTAAGACTTTTGAATTACGTAATACATTTTTTTAACATTATCTGGGATCTTTTTGTAAAAGAATATACTACGCTCCACAAAATACTTAGGTACGAACTCGACTTAGCCGAGTAGTAGGCATTATAAGCTTATGTCTGTTCCTGGTGTTGACATTATGGTGATGACAGTTTCTAGCAAATTCACTTATGTCTGCCTATAAACATATATTAGATTATCAAGAATGTATTGAGAAGCAACAGTCAAGTTGTTTATTTCTCTAAATTTTGTTTTCAATGATTCTAAAGAATTAGGACCTATGTTATAAATAGCGCGAATGGCGCTCTTCTGCAGCACAAAGATGAAATTGATATTGGCAGCATTGCCCCATAGCAATATTCCATAGGACATAATACTATTACTATAAGATCGGTGTATGTGGCAGGGATGATTGAAAAAATTATCGTACCTACCGGATTTTTTTTTTCTAAAGTAACAAACACACTGCGCACACTCTCAATCATTATGAGCATTCAATTCACTGTCGCTTAATTATTATCTATATATTATGTAAAAATTAATTGCTGTTCGTTAGTCTCGCTAAAACTCGAGAACGGCTGGAACGATTAGGCTAATTTTGGTCTTGAATTATTTGTGGAAATCCAGAGAATAAATAGGAAAATGCTGCTAAATTAAATAAAAACAAATTTGTTTTTCTTTTGATGAGTCCATACATAATTTCTATGAGAGAATTTATTGACGCACGGTTTGACAGTTCTGCTGTGAAACAATTTCATTACGACAGCAGGGTGCATATTTTACGAAGTAATTTTTGATGTTATGATATATTATTGACAAATTCATATAAAAACATTATTTTATTTATTATATACAGTCAACGTCTGTCGGGTCAGCTAGTTATTAATAAAAAACCAAGATACGACTATGTATTCTTTTTCTATACATTATGAGTATTTTTTCCTAACATAACAATACTGTGGAAAATGAGAGTATGAGGCGTGTACTTTTGGATGTTTCAAACTTTTTTTTATCAAAGGTTGAAGAGACGATCTCGAAAACACCCCGTTACACACTTTGGTCATGGTTATTTCTAAAAATAAATAAATAAAGCCTATTTTTACAGTCAGTCGTTTTCCTTTGCTTCTGTATATTATGAAAAATTTCTTCTTTTATTATATTTTGCTCATCATGTTCTATTGAGACTCTCGGAAATTGAAAGAAGCTGTGTCATCATTTTTTATCTTGGTGGACCATTGTCACGTGATAAATTCGATTTTATTTTCGTTACATTTATATTTAATCATTACATTTTTTTACTTATATAATTTTTAGATGTTCAATCATTACAGTAACATTCATTTAGTTTTTTTTTAAATTAATGTCACAACTCTTAAATGTCATAGTTACAATAAAATTTAAATTAAATATAATTGAGGGTCATCACAAATCGAAATAAAGGCTAGCTTATCTCTCTCGCTAAAATTATGAAAAATATCTTTACTGGTAATTGCTCAATTTATTAGTCTACATTCAGGGAAACAACTACTCAATGCAGAAACTTTAATATAAATCGGTTCAGTTGTTTCGGAGTTTATCCCAAACATGCACCCAGGTACGAGATATTTATCTTGGAATAATAACGGTTATTCTATGATATTTAAGTATATCCCTACTATATTAGTATAAATGTGAATGTAAGTTTGTTCGTTACGCTTTCACGCCTAAACCACCGATATTTTGATAAAAATTTAGTACAGTGTTGGACTAAAGCTTGAAAAAGGACATGGGTCGCCTTTTACTATAAAAAAATTTATAGAGGGGCTGAAATAGGGGATGGCAGTTTGTATGGAAATTCGTTACTATCGAAGATAAGACCAACTTTGTATTTAGGCACTTGTTAAGAAATAATTTATAAACATTTGTTCGAGCATTTTTGAAACTTTGACCTACATGGGGATGAAATAGGGGATAAAAGTTCACAGGGAAATACTATTAAAGAGACTGTCCACAACGACGATGAGGGAAGAGCGCTGCCAGCAGCGGAAAGAGCAGTTTGTATGTGTATTATTTGAAGTATCCTAAAAGATAAAAAAACTGCCCAAAGTAACTATTCAACGAGGATGAATTTGCGAGTTAAAGCTAGTAAGATATGAATATTCCAAATTGACAAGTTAGTTAAAAAAACAATCTAAATGAATGGAAGTAGAAGTACCATTGAACTTATCTGCTGATGAAGCCAGAAGGTAGAACTGTCATCAGAAGTGTCATCGAAAGAATATCAATATAACTTATAATAAATTATATTATAAATTCAAATGTAACACAAAGAGTACACGTATATTTAAAAAAATAACCAAACAATTATTGCTCTCAAATAGAATTTGGAACTCTCGTGAATCTTGGAAATGCTGTATAATTAAATAAATGAATGTTTATTCGAGATCTTGTAGAGAATCCGTTTCCATTCCAATAGGTCTGCGCAAAGCCGTCCTCTTGGATAAGTATATTGAAATAGGTTACGGAATACTGTCTTCAATGGGATAGAACTACATCTTAAATTTCAACTGAAATAAATTATTAATTTCGTCAAATATTCACTTCGTTTACATTGTATATAATATTAATTCCGTACACGGCGTGAATACATTGACAGATCGAAATTGTATACTTTTCAGGGCAGCCATATTTAAGTTTAAATATTACTGGTAAATCGATGGTTTTGTCTTTTTTAGTTATTTTTATATGTATCTAAGTAATTTAATTGGAACTTTCAAATGTTGTAGGTATAATAGTAAATTAACATTTTAATCATCGAAATAAATGACATGTTAGTTTGTTCACCGACGACATGTCAACGTATAGTATTATTATTATGATAGAGTAATTAAGATTGACGGCATAAAAAATAGTAAAATATAGTTTTTTTTTACTATAGTAATAGACACTTTGTACTCTCTTAAATTATGTTAATAAGTTATAAAATATAAGATAAAACATATGTTTTTTTACATGAAAGTATTTTATATTAATGCAAACATAAATGATAAAACAATAATGATTGTCGGAATTTTTATGTACTTAATCTTCTCCATTTTCCTCTAAGTATGTATTCAAATCACGATCAATATTCACTGTGTCACTGTCAGTCTTTACGATTTTAAAAAAATCATAAAATGCCGGATCTATTAATGTTAAGAAATCCATTAGATCCTTCTTTTTCTCTATATTTTTAGGCAAAATCTCTTTGGAGACTACTTCTGAGTACAAGGTCCGTCTTGAAACGTATTTCTCCACAGAGCTTTCGATATTGCAGCTATATTACAGGTTGCCATAAAAAATTTCAGAGCATTTTTTTTAAATCATAAATGGCCCTTTTTTTAAATAATTCTGTTAAGTTTAGAATATTTTAAAGCTTGATTGATACAACATCGTATGCATGTTTTTATCTTGCACGATCTTAATAGTTGCAGCCAGTCATTAAAATGGTTAATTTTAAGTTGGATCCTTCTTTTGGTTCTCTTTATTAAGGCATGATTCAAGTCACGCCCATGTATTCTTGAGCCACTAATAAGAAACATGTGATCATCATCATTGCAACCGTATTATTTTTGTTTTGCCCACGACATGTATCGAAATAAAACGTGACCTGAAGGCATTTTCTTCAGAATTTCTATGGAGAAACGACGCAATTTGGTTAGTCCCCGGAGCACTTATGGACATATCTCACATGTAACATCAGTTGCTAAATTATGAATTGCGAGATTTTAAGACCGTCTTTTTTCTCCGACTGTCTCTTATAAAAATAAAACAGAAGTTTTCAGATAGGGGGTGGGTAAGCTTTACTGCAGATCAAAATATGGTCTAAATATATAATAAATGATCGAATGGATGGGTTACTCTTTGCTTCTTCTCTGTCCTTCCTTTTTACAAAATATGCTTTTTCAGCTAATGATTGGTGTTCAAGCGCGGCTTTCAAAATGAAGTTTTCGTCTCCCTGTGTTAACAAATCTTCTAAGGTCACACGTGTGAAATCTTAACTGTTTTTTTAAAGACGAGTTAAAATCATAGAGGCACTGGCTGTACAATTTCAGAGGCAAGATTTGCGCAAATTTCTTTACAAACGATACATGGCCGCTATGGAAATTTGAATGAGTGATCGTCCAAATCATTATTTTTTGTACTTTTTTTCGGAACTGTATTCTTGAAAAATCTACCGTCTTACGAATCGGTATCGTATAAAAATATTTGTGTTGTTTAGTAACAATATTTTAAATAAGTAAACAATAATTGCACAATACAAACTTAATTGGTCAAAGACGCGGAAACTTCTAAAAAAATATTTGATTGCTTAGAAGAGGACAGTGCCAAAATTAAAGCTATTATAATAAATTATTATTAATCCTTATCTTATATATCGCTTTGTCTAATTAGATACAGCGGCAAATTTCGCAAATGATTTTTTATCACATATTGCACCGCACATTTGTGCCGTTAATAACTTGACATATGTATATTTGGGAACGCAGTTATGGCTTATCTGAACAACTGACCATCTCAAGCTGTGCTGTTAGTTAATTCGAGTATCTCGCGTACATAACTAAGCATGTTAAGTTGTATAAATAAATAATATAAGTATATTTAGACATCTCCAGATGTCATATTTATCTCGTAGGCAACAGAGTTGTTTAATTATTAACAAGAGTGATACACCAAAAATGAGTGACTTTATCGACTTACTCATTTATTTCCCATATAAAGCAAAAAATCCAGAACTCAATTTGCTATTACTTAAAATTAGATATGTCGAGTTTTCAATGTATTCACGCCGTGTACGGAATTATTTATGTGAAGTATGTACGCAGTCAAGCAATGTTATATCCAAATTTATATTTGCATCAATTTATGAATGTGTCCAACCCGCGCCTCTATAGCTAAATTTGGATATAAAAATCCCAGGAGGAAAATCACATAAAATATTAAAAACCGTTAATGTTTTAATTTACGGCTCCTTTGCACAGGATACCGGCAGGATTGTGTGTTCCAAAACGGCACCTATTTCTGCCGTGAAGCAGTAATGTATAAGCATTACTCTGTTTCGGTCTGAAGGACGCCGTAGCTAGTGAAATTACTGGGAAAATGAGACTTAACATCTTATGTCTCAAGGTGATAAGGTTTTCCAAGAATCCTGAGCGGCACTGCATTGCAATGGGCAGGACGTATCAATTACCATCAGCTGAACGTCTTACTAGTCTCACCCCCTTATTATTATAAAAAAAATACCATGGTTATAGGCCCCTATTCAATGTAGAACGTCATTGCCCCTATTAGAAATATAAAATATTAATTATATAACATATTTACAGGAAATAAAAAAATTTACCTTAGGATCATTACGATATCATTTTTATAAAATGTATCTGCAATTTTCGTCTTTGCGAATGTGATGAGTCACATTAACATGGTACGGTATAATGACAATAAAAAAACTTAAAACACTAACCATACCACGAATAAAACACACAGCTTAAGGTGCATTTAAACTAAACGAAAAAAGAGCCAGAGCAAGAAGAAGAGCTTTCTTTCTATTTTTTAGTGTAAACAAAACCCCGTCTACATCGTAAACGATTAGTGTAAACACCAAAATATCAACGATTAGAACTAATAACTAGAACTAGAATTCGGACGTGCTCGCTCCATCGCGTCCGAATATGCAAGAACGCTCTAGACAACTGTTCGCACGCTCGCGCTCTTGTGCTGTTTATATCAAGCGAGCGAGCATTCTTAGAAGATTCCATAGAATCTTTGCGAACGTAGACAAACCAACGAAAGAATGCTGTACGTCTGTTTACACTAAACAATTTAATAGAGTAGGGATAGAATGCGGTGGCTCCTTTGCAAAGGATGCAGGCTAGATTATGGATACGACAACGGCGTCTATTTCTGCCGTGAAGCAGTAATGTGTAAGCATAGTGCTAATGAAATTACTGGGCAAATGTGAATTAACATCTTATGTCTCAAGGTGACGAGCGTATAGTTGTAGTGCCGCTCAGAATTTTTGGGGTTTTTCATGAATCCTGAGCGGCACTGCATTGTAATAGGCAGGGCGTATAAATTACCATCAGCTGAACGTCCGGCTCGTTTCGTCCCTTATTTTCATAAAAATAAATGAGGATTCGCTCGTCCATAGTAGTCTAGTCTTTAGAATAAAAGCTTGAAGCTAGAGGTGAGGAGTATTAATTATTATCGGAACAGATTCAAACAACAGTTCTATAATTGGTCTCATACTGAGCAGGTCATGACGTTAGAATACATTTGTTTAGTTGATCCCATTACGAATTTAATAATTGTGACTCATTGAGTTGTTAACTTACACAAGATGTCATGAACACGTCACGTACTATATTGTATTTGATCTTGATCACTGGAGCAGTTCAATACAGATCAACAGACTCGAAAGCTGAGATGGCTGGGAATTAAACATCGCTTGTTTTCATTTTTTAATTCGTCTTACTTTAAACTTCGTAGTATATTTTTTAGAAGTATTTTGCATAAGGTGATTGTTTATATTGATTATTAAAATTTGCTACTATTCTGAAAAAAAAATTAAAGTGATGATTATCAAAACAGCTATCCCCAAAAGATATTTTGATTTTTTTCTACATAAAACGTTACAAAATAATTCAGACGTCATAAAATATAATATTTAATTAATAAAGTATAGTATTATTGTGTTCTTAATTGAGAAGCTCATTGGTGATTGTGAAAATATTTTTTTTTATGGAATAGGAGGAAAAACGAGCGTACGGGTCACCTGTTGTTAAGTGATCACCGCAACACCAGAGGAATCACAGGAGCGTTGCCGGCCTTTAAGGAAGGTGTACGCGCTTTTGTTGAAGGTACCCATGTCGTATCGTCCCGGAAACACCGCACAAGGAAATTTATTCCACAGCTTTGTAGTACGTGGAAGAAAGCTCCTTGTAAACCGCACTGTGGAGGACCGCCACACATCCAGATGGTGGGGATGATATCCTAACTTGTGGCGTGTCGTGCGAAGGTGGAATAATTTAATTAATAAAGATTAGTTACTTCAATTCTTTGAACATGTGTTGTTCTGCCTGAAAAATTATTGATTTTGTCAAGATATATCGTATGTGGTATTCGTTGAATATTCATTGTTTATTGGAGTAGGTCATAAGACGAGCAGACAGAGTCCCCATAATGTTTAGAGACATTAAATTCTAAATAGAGAAATTCATATTAAGAATAATGCGCCCCAATTCATTTCACTATCAAACATTATATATTCAAACAAAGCAAATCTTATAACTATATTGAAAATACTATGACTACATAAAATTAAGACTATCATTACGTGGAACCGTACCAAGTGTACTGGCAGCATTTCCGCGCTGGATAGCTAGGCGGCTAGATCCGTTGACCGAAATAGCTGCCAGTGCTTGGGTTTCCAGTAGCCTTACTGAGGCGGGAAGATAGTATTTTGCACATTCTCCGCGCCTCAGGGCCTCACGGGCCAAATGTCTCGACACCAAACGGCACAAAAACCAACATATTTGCCACGCTTGCTGTCTTCAGCAGTCGAAGCAGCAGCCCCAGCACTAACTGACGTAACTTGAACATGAGAAGGAGCCAGAGTGTCGGCCCTAGTCGCGTCCCACACCTTTCCCAGTGCCCAAACCACCAGAGCCACGCTTACCATCGCGGTGGGTAATAATACGATTTGGCTCTAAAACAGCTGGTATATGAAGAGCGGCAAATGCCCTGCGGATGACTATCATAATTTTAATAACCTATCAAACACATACGTCCTTTCAAATAAAGTTGGTACTAAAGTTATACCTGAGAATAAACCAAGAAAATGCAAAAAGTTTTCAAATTAAAATTTCAAATTTTGCTTAGGATTGGCATCATTAAGATGGAACGTATAACATTTCCCGCGTTTATTTGCTAGGCTGCTGACATTCGGAAAACTTTAGAATTATCATTGAAGTGACAGTGTTGTCAGCAATATAGTGATTATTTTGCATTTTCTTGGCTTATTCTCAGGTATAACTTTATATTCAGTTTATTTGAACTATACTACTTCATATACTTTTATCGAATAACGGTGCTAAATCTGACGCTCTCGTGTAACGCTAAAATATGACGCTTAGCTCGGTTTCTCGCCGGTGTGGGAAGCGAACCGAAGGTAACTTGAACTTAACTTGAAATTTTTTCAAAGTTGCACGAAACACACACAACAAATTTAAGAAATTCAATTGAAACTCTTCTCCCCTCAGAGTACAATAAGTAGAAGCAATTTATTACTGTCAAATATATATTATTAATTTAAATGAAGTATTTGATCTTTTCAGTGAGCATTTCGTAAATGCAGAACAATTTATTCATAAAGAATGTCAACGCAAAAGTTGAAATGTAAACGAAATAAGGAACGTCTTACACGTCTCAAAAGTAAATTGGATCTTGTCTTGATTCTTGATTCTTGATTGTTTAACAAATTGTCCATCAACAAATCTTTGTTTAAGACAGCAGGAATTTATTGTAACATTACATAATTTCTTCAGCATATTATGTTTCAATATAACTTCAATAAAATAATGGTTTACTTAAATTTAGTATACTTTTCATACAATAGAGCAACATTTTGACAACCAAAAAGACCAATTAGTCGTCAGAGTGCATCGTGGGCACTATCCGACATCAGTGATGGTTTAGTGGGGTATTAGCTATGAAGAAGTGTCTGAGCCATATTTTTGTGAAAAAGGTATCTAAACATCGGCACACGTGTATCAAGATATCATTCTTGAGAAGTTAGGAAGCCCCTTAACAACACCATGTTTAATAACCAAGAATGGTCCTTACAGCAAGACTTGGCACCGGGTCATAAAGCTCGGTCTACGCAGTCTACGTCGGAAATGAACGTTTCGGACTTCATCCTTTATTCTTGGTATACTTAAAACAATCCGTACGATTGACAGTGAAGAATTTTCCCATAGAAAGAGTGCCTGCTTCTATTGATAACTGGCCTCCACGTTTAATGGACCGTATTGCTGCCAATGGGCTCTCCATTTCGACTCCTCTCCACTTCGAATAAGCTTATATTTTAAATTGTTTTAACACACTGTAAAAGTAATAAATGTTATTTCCAATGAAAAATGGTATTTGATACGCCCTGTCCATTATAATGCAGTGCCGCTCAGGATTATTAAAAAAAACGAAAATTTTGAGCGGCACGACAACTGCGTTCGTCACCTTGAGACATAAGATGTCAAGTGTCATTTTCCCAGCATTTTCTTTCGGTGCCCTATAGACCGAGACACAGTAATGCTTACACATTACTGCTTCACAGAAGAAATAGGCGTCGTTGTGGTACCCATAATCTAGCCACCATCCTTTGCAAAGGAGCCACCCACTCATAAAAGACTTACCATTGATCCATGTTCCTTTTATTATTATTATTATTTTTTATTATTTTTAATAGCTTGTTAATTACATCCTGTTCAAAGAGGATGAAACATCTGTCATTTCGAATCCCGGTTGGTGCAATCATTTATATGATGAATATGGATGTTTGTTTCCCAATCATGGATGTTTATATGTATTATTTGTATGTATGTTTAAGTAAGTATATTGTATTAAATATATCATTGTCTTGTACCCATAGTACAGGCTATGCCTAGTTTGGATCAATATAATTTGTATAAAAGTGTGTCAATATTATATTATTATTTAAAATGACAGGTTTACATGCTCTTTGCAGTCATATATATATCTTATAATTAGAACACAGTCTGTCTCAACTATGTCTCACCTGGGGGAAATTAACAATTAATAAAAATTACGATCTACCTCGTAATATTAGGTATTTAAATTTTTAAGACATGCTTATTCGTGAGAATTAATTTTTTTCTGGACGAGTATCATAATTCTTAAGACTACTGTAAAAAATATAAGTCTTAATTTCTAAACGAATGCTTGTTACAATACAAGATATATGTATTTTTTTTATGAGAATTAGGGATGAGATGAGCAGAAAGTTCAGCTGATGGATGATTGATTCTCCCTTCCCATTACAATTGCAGTACTGCTTGAACTTGTACTGCTGGATTTTTGAAGGACCCAAAAATTCTGAGCGGCGCTAAAATTGCGCTCATCAACTTCAGATGTTATGTCTTACTTGCCCAGTTATTTTTCTAGCTAGGACCTACAGACCGAAAAACAATAATGTTAATGTTAATTAAGGAATTAATGTTACATATTACTGTATAACTTTTGTACTTCATCCTGACTTGCACAAAATAACTTATATAGTTTTACAGTGAATAAAGATTTTTTTGACTTTGACTTACTGCTTCACGGCAGAAGAAGGCGCCATTGTGGTACCCATAATCTAGCCGGCATCCTGTGCAAAGGAGCCTCCCACTGGTGACTGGTGTGTAGTTGGAGGTGACTCAATTAATTGACCCTTAGGATCGGTTTTATGATCTTCAAAACTTTATGTGGTAACACAATAAATTATTTATTCAGTTAATCTATCGCTTGTTAAGGTTGTATGTATTTTTAATGTCTAACCTATTTTCAGATATCACTGAACTTTTTATGTTATACTAGTGGCCCCAACAGTCGTTGTCCTGTACACACGTCTTAAATTTTAGAAATCGGTCCAGCCGTTAGTAGGAGTTCACTAACATACACATGAGCAGGAGAATTATATTATATGGACGGAATTGAGAATTAAAGCCAATCTCAAATTCACTGGAACACAGAAAACAATCATCAAAATCGGTCCAGCCGTTTAGGAGGTAGTTCAATTGCTAATTCATTCTCGAAGTTACCTGAAGACCCACAGAAAGTTTCATTACTATCGTTCCAGCCGTTTAGAAGGATTTCAGTAACAGCAGACGCACAAAAGAAATATATATATTAAGATATACACGGAATTGAGAATTCACATTCAAATTCAAATTCAAATATTTTTATTCAAAATAGGATGTTACATCACTTATTGAAAGTCAAAAAAACTACCACCCATTCCAAAATGAATGCCTCAGACCTGAGAAGAATGGGCGCAAAAAACTCAGCGGGCTTTTTTTTTCATCGAATAAATATGTTTACAAAGTAATATTGAACAATAAAACTTATTATTTAATAGACTGAGGGCAGTCACTCCATTCCCAATCTGTGGTATCATTAAGAAAGTCATTTATGTTATAGTAACCTTTACCACACAAACGTTTTTCAACAATTCTTTTAAATAACGTTATACTTTTGTTTTAAACATTTTCTGGGATCTTGTTGTAAAAGCATATACATCGCCCCACAAAAGACTTACTAACTCGACTTAGCCGAGAAGTAGGCATTATAAGTTTATGTTCCTGGTGTTAACATTATGGTTATGACAGTTTCTGGAAAATTCACTTATGTGCCTATGAACATACTCGTACATTACATTATCAAGAATATATTGAGAAGCAACAGTCAAGATGTTAATTTCTTTGAATTATGCTCTCAATGATTCTTTAGGACCTAGGTTATAAATAGCGCGAATAGCCCTCTTCTGCAGCATAAATATTGTATTAATATCGGCAGCGTTGCCCCATAGCAATATACCATTGGACATAATACTATGGAAATAACTAAAGTATACTAGTCGCGCCGTATCTATGTCAGTTAATTGTCTAATCTTTTTAACCACGTATGCTGCAGACTAAGTCTGTTCGCCAATCCTTCAATATGGGGGCCCCATTGTAATTTGGAATCTAGAGTTATGCCAAGAAATATAGTAGTTCTATCACCTCTCCGTTTAACAAAACATTTGCATGTAAATTTTTGACATTTGGTACGGTAAATTTAATGTATTTAGTTTTCTTTCTATTTAACAATAGGTTATTAGCGCTAAACCAGTACACGATGTCAGATAAAATATCGTTCACTTCGTCATAGATAGCTTGGTTTCTTTTCACTTTGAAAATCAGTGAAGTGTCGTCCGCAAACAATACTACCTTATGTTTTTTCTCTATAAGATTAGGAAGATCATTTATATAGATAAGGAAGAGGAACGGTCCAAGAATAGACCCTTGTGGTACCCCCATACTGAGAAGAGTCCCAGGAGATCTCTTACCATTCACGTCAACCCTCTGAATTCTATTGTTTAGATATGAAGTCAGAAGATCGAGCGCAAATGCTTTTATGCCATAGTGTTATAGCTTCCTGACCAGCATTGAATGTTGAACACAATCAAAAGCCTTAGATAAATCACAGAAGATGCCAAGTGCATTCTGCGATTCCTCGTAGGCATCAAAAATGTTCTTGATCAGCTCAACATCTGCATCCGTTGTTGAACGTCCCCTAGTAAAGCCAAATTGTTTCAAATGAAGTAACTTATGAGAGTTAAAGTAGTAAGCATTTGCCTTAAAATGATTATTTCAAAATTTTTTCTAAGGGTCGGCAAAACCGACACAGGACATAGTTATTCGGGTCAGAAGAGCAACCAGACTCGTATATTGGTGTAATTTTACTATGTTTCAGAAGGTCAGGAAACACGCCATGATTAATACAATTATTAAAGATATGGTGCTATGACATCAATTATTGAACTTATTATTTTAACAGAAATGTCCCATGTATCAGCAGTTTTTTTCATGTCTAGAGATTTAAAAGTTTTAATTATTTCTCCAGGGCTAACAAAACTAAAAATTGAAACTTTGTTGACATCCTATAACATTTTCTAGAAGAAGTGACTCAGCAACACTGGTGGAGGAGACAAGAGTGTTTGTGATAGAAACTGGAATCTCAGAAAAAAAATTCTCAAAAGCAGTAGCAACTTCCTGCTGAGATCGAGTTATTGTATTGTTTATTGATAGATTATATTCAATGTTGCGGTCTTTCACTGTTCAAGATTCCCAGTTAATCACATTCTAAGTAATTTTTATTTTATTCGGTGCATTTTTAATTATCTGTCTGATATGCATAGACTTTGCAATAGAACAAACACTTTTAAATAATTTAGAGTATTTTTTAACATACTCGAGAAAAGATGCATTATGATTATATAATGATCTCTCACTATATAGTTCATATAGCCTTTGTCTGCTCCTATAAATGCCAGCTGTTGCCCAATCATTAAATGACAAGAGACCACCTGATTTGACTGTCTTTGAAGTAAATATAGAAGTAAACTCTGTTTTAATTATTTTAAATAGCATATCAAACATTTCATTAGGATTTATATAATATTTCAATAAATCCAAATTTGAGAGTTTAACTTACACATTATCTCTATATTTTTCCATTCGCCTATTATTCACAGGAACAAACATAAAATTTTTAATTTTAGTACATTTATTGGCCTCAATATTAAAAGAGGCTAACTGGCCGAAGTGGTCTGAACTCAGTTTGTTTATTATTGCCTGAGAAATGGGTTTATAATTTGAGAATATGTTATCAATACACCTTTTGGAGGTGCCGGTTACTCTAGTGGGCTCTAAGAAAATATTGGTTAAATCATATGATTTGAACAAAAATCTGAATCTAATACTGGTGGTGGATTTTTCTAATAAATTAATATTAAAATCACCACATATCACGATATACTTCTTCGAATTACATAATTTTAGTAAAACCTTCTCCAATACACTTTCAAATATTTCATATACTGCACCTGGGGGTCTGTATATACTGACAATAATGGAGTGATCAAGCTCTGCACAGGCTATTTCAATGGTACGTTCAACAGAGAGGCCTACAATATCCCCAATATTATATATATACCCAATATATATTTAATCTTTTTCACACCACACATCCAGATGGTGGGGATGATATCCTAACTTGTGGCCTGTCGTGCGAAGGTGGAATTCGATGGTAGGAATCAGGTTAAACAGCTCTTCGGAACACTCCCCGTGACAAATGCGGTAGAAGACACACAATGAAGCGACGTCTTTACGCAACGCCAAGTGATGCAGCCGTTCACAGAGCACTGGGTCGCCGACAATTCAAGCTGCTCTGCGTTGCACGCGGTCAAATGGATCGAGCTGATACTGGGGTGCGCCAGACCAGAGATGACAGCAATACTCCATGTGTGGCCGGACCTGCGCTTTGTACAGCGCTAGAATGTGGGCCGTCTTGAAGTATTGCCGTGCTCTATTAATGACGCCCAGTTTCTTTGAAGCCAATTTGGCTTTGCCTTCCAGATGACCACGAAATTGGCAATCGCTCGAGATTACGATACCCAGTATTCCGATACTAGGCGAGGCTTTGAGGGAAGTGTTGTCGAAGAGCGGTGATACGACATATGGGTTTTTTTTAGCGGTAAACGCGCAAATGTGAGTCTTCTGGGGGTAAATTGGACAAGGTTAAATTTTCCCCATTCCGCGACTTTCTCATGAGAGGACTCGATAGAGACACAAGTTTCTCCCGGCACTGGTCGACGATTTCCCGAGAGAGACCTGCATGGCCCGTGTATTCGGCATCACCAGTGCTGTCGTCTGCAGAGCAATGAATGTTGGAGGTGTCCAACATATCATTGTGTAGCCTTTTCTCTGCAAAACTTTCTTGCCATCTGATGACCACTGAAGTTAAAGATGAGCTCATATTTTCTGAGCAGTACTCTGTTAAACATAAAATATGTATATCTTTATGATCCATAAATAACTCCAGTTCAAGTTCTTTACCAAATAATCCTTGCATGTTTTGGTGCATCAGGTTTGCAATTTTACAATTATTACTTATTCTAGTACATGTTAAATAACTTGTTTTTACACTGCTAAAGGAGTCCCCTATTGTCTTATTGTTTAATTTTTTGGAAAATATTCCAAATCTTTACTTAAATTAGTACTCTGGTCAATAGAAACAGTGGTTATTAAATTAATACTCTGCTCAATAGAAGCAGTGGTTATTAAATTATTACTCCGCTCAATAGAAGCGGAGTCCAAAAAGTTATCACACTGCTCAATAGAAACAGTGCTTATCATCTTACAACTAACCTGCTCAAAAGAAGCAGGAGACGGGATTGCCAAATAGTTGGCTGTGTTATAAAATAAATAATATGATAGCGATTTTGCTATCTGTCTCTTATAATAATTAGATAGGTGTAACCTATCAGATGTCAATATATTACATTTTTTATAATTAATCTAAACCAATCTCAAATTAACTGGAACACACAAAAACATCATCAAAATTGGTCCAGCCGTTTAGGAGATTCCGTTCAATTAAGAATATAAACCATTCTCAAATCGACCTGAAGACTTACAGAAAGTTTCATTAATGTCGGCTCAGCCGTTTGGAGGAGTTCAGTTACAGCAGACGTACAAAAGAAATATACATATTAAGATATATTGGTCTCGACTAGTCTCTACGCAGTGTAAAGTCCTTTGCCAAAATTATTCAAGGGCTTGGAATAATTAACGACGCGACTTTTGTTCCCGCCTTTTAATAAATTACTTACTTTTCTCGCATTAAAACAAGATAATGTCTCAAGTAGCGAGTCATTACTGTTGTTTTGTGCGGACATTGAATTTACAAAGATTTTGTTTGGTTCGTTAAAATTAAGGGTTGAATTTATTGGTAAATTTAAATTTGTATTGCTGTGAATCACTGTTATTATTTCACGAGAGAATGTATTCAGAAACGATTCGTCGAACTGTTAATTAATATGTGTTACGGCTCCATATGACGTACTACTAGTCTTGTTATACATTGTTCATTTTACTCAGAAATAAAACGTTTTCATACTTGCTGCCTGACAATCTAGAATTATAATATGTGTATATCAAGATAAAAATTATTTATTTAAACAAATTGGTTTTTGAAGTAAAACGATCTTAACATCTTAAGTAGATCATAAGATAACTGGAAGACTATGCAACGAAACCGGAAGTCCGTTACAAATTTAATTTGTGTAATTAATCCCAGAAGTGAGACCTTAAAAAAATAACTAATTATTTAGATTTGAAAGAGCGACATTTCAAATCAATTTCTTAATATGCAATGGCGTTGAGCAGGTTATCAACTGTAAAGTAGATCCTGTAGATGAAGCCACAACCTGATAGTTGAACAAAGACATGATATCAAGATTTATGAAGGATACGTCACTGGAACAGTTTGCTCAGTGGAAGAGCGCTTGCACGGAACGTGAGAGGTAGAGATGTCTTTGTTCAACTCTCACGTTGTGGCTTCATCTTTATTCTAATGAAAATAAGGGACGAGACGAACAGGACGCTCAGCTGTTGGTGATTGATACGCCCTGCCCACTACAATGCAGTGCCACTCAGGATTATTGAAAAACCCAAATATTCTTCGCGGCACTATTACTGCACTCGTCACCTTGAGACATAAGTTGTCAAGTCTCATTTGCCCAGTTATTTCGCTAGCTTCAACGCCCTTCAGACCGAAACACGGTAATGCTTACACGTTACTGGTTCACGGCAGAAATAGGCTTCGTTGTGGTACCCATAGTCTAGCCGGCTTCCTGTGCAAAGGAGCCTCCCACTGGTAAATTAATATTTATTGATCTTTCAATTCGTGGATTTCACGTGGACAAGTAGCGTATCCTATTGAGTTACAATAATTAACGGGAAATTTATTTATTAACAAAGTTTTAATTTATTTAAAATAAATCTTCAAATGTTTTCAATATACGTTGTGCTAGTACGTTTAAAACTGTGACTCTAAATGAAAAAAAAATATCTTAACGTTAAATTTTATTTGAGTTTTTTATAAAGAAATATTTTATTAAATTATCTATTTATAGACCCACAAATTAATTGCTGTGCATTAAAAATCTATTTGAATATTTTGTTTATTTATTTTTTGTATATCTTAACAGAGTGCTGGTTTAAAATAAAAGAAAATTAAAAAAATCGATACACCAATTGTCAAGAGATGCGTTGTCAGTCTTAAAGAAAATTTGACGAGCAGACCATTGATGTCTAGCAGTCCACAACTCAACAACACCACACAACGTTTTACAAATAACAAACTCGAAACTCTAATTTGTGGATTCCTTTTTCGGGCTATTTCATACTGATATATATGTACTCGTATATATTCCCACCACTAACTGTTAGCATTGCCAACATATTTATAATTATTTTAATTAATTTAAATTTAATATTTGGTTGATTTTGTTTAATTAGCATGATTTATTTGATAATCAATCTTATTGTTAAATTTTAATAATCTATTAAATGTAAAATAGAGACAGTCAACTGACAACACAAATATGACGTTGTCTGTTGTCAGTTGGCTACGAATACAGTCATTCAAGTAGTAACACTGGTACGGGGTGGTCGATTAAAATGTTTATCTACACCCATGCTTTAAATCCTCTATTAAAGATTTTGAAACAGTTAGCTTATTACCATCATTAAAACACCCAATGTCGTAATAACCATTACATCATCCAAACGATTGTTGTAATGTTGTACTGAATTTCACAACACTCCTTGGTTTTTTTTTCGATCCCTTCATGCACAAAGAGTTTTAACAAACAGCCACATTCTTATTGCTCGATGCTTGGTAACTGTATGAATTTCAAAAAAGAACATTTTCGTTTACGCACGTTCCACACTACCAGAACATGGCGCGCCGTAAAAAAAAAGTAGGTTATTCGAAACCCCGCCATTTTTCTTGAAAAAATGAGCGATTCAAGTTTTGACAGCACACCGCCGGTTATTTTAAACACTGCAGAATAACATAATATTCAAGTGAATTTTAATAATTGCACTATACAAAATGTAAATTATTACTTAAATTAATGATTCTTTCATTAATACTTAGTTTATTTGTATATAATCAGTAAGGGATGATATTAGGTTACTACTAGGGCTGGCTGTTTTAATGTTAGCAGTAAGCTAACTGTTTCAGAATCTCTAAGAGGATTCATATTCTGGGTGTAGATAAAGTCTTGTAGTCTTTACACAACAGTTGCATAAATAACTATTTAAATTCTATCACTACAGTAATTAGTTACTAAATACGATCTATAATAATCATAAGGTTTGATTTCAAAACAGTGAACAGTGCTAATATAACGAAGAAAAAACATCTCTTGGTATTTTGGGCTCTCCTTTTTTTTATTTAGTGTGGATAAACGTAGATGACTTGTTTTTCACATACTATCATCAGTTGAGGTATTTGCCTGATTATCAAATTTATAAAACAACTGGGCTAATAAGGCTTCGTAAATACATAACAGTTTTAGGGATGAAAACAGGTATAATGTTGTCAAACTGCCAGCCGAGGTACAGATGCTTATATACTATACATATACAATAATATGATTTATAAACAAAGGAGGATGGGCAAAATATCCCCACCAACCAAATCATTTTTGTTTTCACCCATCTATTTGAGATTCATCCCCATAGTAACAATTGATATTCTCAAAAAGAGCTTTCTAACAATATACGTCTGGTTGGTGGGGCACATTCCATATATTTTGCCCATCCATATCATTGTTCTTTAAAGCTTTTACTGAAAAAGATCTCTGCTGATAATATTATTGATGACTTGCAGATTATCAAAACGATTAAAGTGCTTCAGAACTGATTTTGATTATCATAAAGCAATCTGCAAGATTAAATTATTATTATTTTAAAGAGCACAAAAATTATACTGGTAGAGAATAACTGCTAGTAAAATAAATATCTTTTTTACTCGGTTTTATTGTTTAAATATTAATTAAGCACATAAATGAACGATTCCTCTAGCAAATCCAGTTTAAACTGGAAAAAAATTAACGTAAAAAGTTTTTCCATAAATTAATTGGTATAACAATGCGCAGTTGTATTTGTCTAAAACAGACATTAAAATATTCCTCAATCCTATAATGAATGGATTCATTTTTAAAATACTATGTCACTTGTATGATGTTTTCGTTATACTTCCATCCCTTTATAAATTTTGTTCTCGCCTGGAATTTGATAGGAAAGTATAATATTTTGAAAGTCCTTTTTTATAATAATGGAATATTTAAATAAAACACTCTCGCGTTAATTAAAGAAAATACTAAAATATAATATACATAATAATTTTGTTTATTTTCTTACTGTGTTTATCAGTTTTACTGCATCATAATATAATAAGAATTGAAAGACTTATTTTTTTCTTGCAGTCGGTTAAACCGATGGATACTTTTTCTTTTTCCTTAAAGCAAAATCAGCTCAATGCCCACATATTTGTGACCCAATATCCCAAGGTACAATACGAATTTGTATAGTTATTTTACACCCTCTGAACTAGCGAGTTGCCGCAACTCATATTAAACCTCCCCTAAGATTGTCTCTTAAATATGTTTTTTTATGACAATAAGGCATAAGACGAGCAGGATGTTCTGCTGATAGTAATTGATACACCCTGCCCATTACAATACTGTGCCGCTCAGGAATCTTGGAAAGCCCAAAAATTCTAAGCGGTAATACAATTGCACTCGTCACCTACAGACAAGATGTTAGGTTTTATTTGCCCAGTTATTTCACTAGCGGCGCCCTTCTGAACGAAACACAATAATCCTTACATATTACTGCTTCACGGAAGTAAAATGCGCTGATAAGCAGGTCGGCATCCTGTGCAAAGGAGCCTCCCACTGGTTATCGAGATTATATTGCGTATTGGTACAAAAGCAACTCAGTAGCTTAAATAAATATTTGAGTTGCTCTATTGCATATTGCATATTCTCTACTTATTTTATTTTGCATTTCTCACGTTAGCTTCGGTCTTACCCTTTATTCTTATCATGTACAACTAACTTAGCTACGACTGTTGTAAAATGTGTAACAACTTTATTACTCATATAAAGTTACATTGCAGGAGAAGGAATTTCTAGGAAACGTGTATGTATGTGTAAGTGTCAAACACATCTTTGTAAGGCTTTAAGACTTACTCAACATTTCAGCTTACAGCAGTTACTAGTACTCCAATAAGGTAGTGATGATGTTAATAAACTTAACGAATATGATTATGATATCTTAAATAACTGACTAGTAAAAATTAAATTAAAGTAAGAGATTTACGGACATCATCATCATCACCATATACCATATCCTTTAGCACAAGATGCTAGCTAGATTATGGGTTCCACAACAGCGCCTATTTCTGCCGTCAAGCAGTAATGTGTAAACATTATTGAGATATGGTCTGAAGGGCGCAGTAGATAGCGAAATCACGGAGCAAATAAGACTTAAAATTTTATGTGTCAAGGACCAGCTCTATTGCGGTGCCGCTCAGAATTTTAGGATTTTTCAAGAATCCTGCGCAGCATATCATTGCAATGGGCAGGGCATATCCATCAGCTGAACGTCCTGATTGTCGTGTCTCTTATTGTCATACAATTCATCATCAGCCGGAAGACGTCAACTGCTGGACAAAGGCCTCCCCCAAAGATCTCTACGACAATCGGTTCTGCGCTGCCCTCCTTATACGTATTACGGCGATCTTGACCAGATCGTCGGTCCATCTTAAGGGGGGGCCTACCAACACTACGTCTTCCGGTACGTGGTCGGCATTCAAGGAATTTACTGCTCCACCTCATCTATCCGTGGAGCAATGTGCCTTACCCTCTGCCACTTGAGTTTCGCAATCATTTTAGGGACTTAATATAATAGGATCTCTCAGGTACCTCCTGAAGGTATTCGGCGTATATATAGCGATCTCGTAGGGTCATCACGGAAAGCCATAGACTAGTTCCAGAAGCATTGCGGTTCCTCTATTGAAAATGTGTGGATGAAAATATCAAATCATTGTTAATTTAGGAAGGTATTCAAGTTTTGTAGACATACCTACATTATAAGGAAAGGGAATTTTCGCTGATCTCATTGTGCTTAGACTGCGGCGTGACAAGAATTAATCCACAACATAATTTCTAGACACAATGTACACGCTACTGTTAACGTGTTCTCTCTCTGGGGGCGGACAAAAGCCTCACTAAGCCTGGATTTTCCCCCACACTTACGATGCAAGGCCAAGTAGTTACATCACAAAATAGGGTCACTATTGCCGCCACTTAATAAACAGCCTCAATTTTATATATTCTTAAAACAAAAACGCAAAACAACTGAATAGATTAAATTCATATTTTTCATGAACCTTGAAAAGAGATTGGGGCAACATATAGGCTACATCTTAGCACGCTAGATGCCGATAAAGTATTTTTGTTGCTTACAGAGTCTACGCGGACGACGACGAGGGCAGCAGCTAGTTATAATATAATGCTGGAAACCAATGATATGAAATGTAAGCAGCTCAATCAAATATATATTAGGTGTTTACAGCTTTATATTAGGTATATATATATATATATACCTAATATATATTATACCTAACCTAATATATATTATATTAAGATGATTAGTTTAACCTACTTTAGAAAATTTAAAATACTTTTACTTGTTATTGAAATAAGGCGATTCATTATGAAAAGATAATTGCAATTTGTATTCTTAATCTAACTCTGACAAACTGTGACTTGAGAAATAAAAGGCGTAAGAATCCCTTTTTGACCTTCTGTAGTCAACATTAATGATTTTAGAGAGTGTTTGCTGAATAGAGTCCACATTATCTTTGAAGACGAAGATAGCTATGACTAAGAGAAATTCAAGTTCTAATTCAAATTCAAATATTTTTATTCAAAATAGGATGTGACATCACTTATTGAAAGTCAAAAACTACCACCCATTCCAAAATGAATACCTCAGACCTGAGAAGAACGGGCGCAGCAAACTCAGCGGGCTTTTTTTTTCATTGAAAAAATATGTTGACAAAGTAATATTGTACAATTAAACTTATTATTTAATAGCCTGAGGGCGGTCGCTCCATTCCAAATCTGTGGTATCATTAAGAAAGTCATTTATGTTATAGTAACCTTCACCACACAAACGTTTTATTATAGTTTTTAAGGGACACTATTTAAAAAAATATTAATTTAACTAGATTGATACACATAACAATTGAAATTAGAATGATTGCTGCATTTTTTTATTATCTACGAAAGAAAATTACATGCAGTTGTATTATGTTGTTTTCCTACAGCACGTTATCCTCTTCGCGTGCTCATTGTAAATACAATCCGCAATCAACAACCAAAACCTACACCCATTACACAAAGATAATAAACTTCTATAAAAAACAATGCATTAGTTAATGTGTATTATCTAAGTAACCATTTTATGAGAAATATGAAATCTTTCTTGGACATTATGTTATGATTGTTTTGGTCTTTGGGTTTCTACAATAATAATATTGTCCACTCTCGAATTGGAAGTACAATGTTTATATTGGCCTGGATTTCCGACCGATATTATACTTAATAAATTCGTTTTGGGAGTTTCAGAAACTTCAACACAACATTTTTACGAGCATTAAAATATTGCCCTTTCTTTTTTTTATGACAATAAGGGACGAGACGAACAGGACGTTCTGATGGTAATTGATACGCCCTGCCCATTACAATGTAGTGCCGTTCAGGATTCTTGAAAATCTGATCATTCATTATATCATTTCTGATCGGCACCACAATTGCGCTCGTCTCTTTGATACATAACATGTTAGGTCTCGTTTGCCCAGTTATTTCACTAGCTACAGCGCCCTTCAGACCGAAACACAATAATTTATTTTTTATTTTTAGAATATTTATTTAAAATACAATACTTTAGCGTACAATATAATAACAAGCCGCTTAGAATTAAATTACATAATATTTAAAAAGAAAAGAACAATTACTTTCAATTAATACAGTTATTACAAGATGTTAAATTACAATTTTAAACAAAGTAGTATAGAAATCAATAAAATGCAAAACAAAAAAGTAAATGTTAGTAATTACAAATTAGTTGTCTACTTAGCTTACCGCAGATACAATTATATTAATGAAGGATTTTGTAAAAAGCACTTTTTAACGATGACTTATATTTATTTTTATTTATATATATTTTTTGAATCTCTAAGGGATGCTTACACATTACTGCTTCACGGCGCAAATAGGCGCCGTTGTTGTACCCGTAATCTAGCCGGCATCCTGTGCAAGGGAGCCTCCCACTGGTAATGTTTCCTTTACAATTTATATCATATTCAAACAATAAAAATTCAAATAAAAAAATAAGATATTTTGTTTTACACTTGGAAACAAACTGATACATTACTTCAAAGTTAAACCATAACTTCATAATGTCTTTAATATTCTTAGGTGTTTACTGCCGAATCTTGTCAACCTGAAGTTTGCTTAGCCAAATCTAGAAAGATGTTTGTTTTAGTTTAATATGTTTCTTATAACTGTTTATTTTTCAGATTAAAGTATTTATCCGATAATCCTTCAAAACATTAATCTAAATATATTTAACAATAATTAGTATTGCATATCCGGGTGGGTATAACTGCAAATTATGTATTTTCGTTGCAAAATATTTTGCTTGATAAGTCCAAGTAAACGCAAATAAAAAGTCTCAATCACAATCTCATTTACTTTATTTAATATTTAATCACGAGAATAAGTTGTTTTTAAATATTCTTATTCGTATTTAAATAAATATTGTATTATTTTATGTTCCGTAACTGCTTAGGAATGGTCACATTTTATTTTTCTTTGGGATAACTTTACACAATACATTTTACAATTTCAAAGCACAGTATTAAATTAATTTCTTGTGAAAACGCGCACCGTTATCCTCAGATTGGTTTTATAGTGTTACTACGAGGGCGGCACTGAAAATTTCGGGAATCAAGGAAGTGACACAACGTTACTATTTAAAAATGTATTTATTCCTTTTCAAAGTATTCTCCGCGAAATTTGACACATTTTTCCATACATTGGAACCAATCATTGAAGCAACCATTCCATTCGGAAGTTGGGCTCTCCAAAATGGCTTTGTAGGCGTCCACAGCTTCTTCAGGTGATGAAAATCTCTGACCAAGCAATATATTCTTTATTTTAGGGAAAGTATAGAAATCATTAGGGCTTGGGTCGGGGTTGTACGGCGGATGGTCTTATAATTCCATGTTTTCTTGCTCTAAAAACGCATTTGTTCTGTGCGCGGTGTGAGAGCTCGCATTGTCGTGATGGAGGATGATGCGGCGGTTGCTCTTTACGGAGTTCAGAAACGACCTGTGGCAAATAAATGCTAGCATACTATTTTGCATTAACCTTTCTTTGTCCCTCAAAGTCAAAATCATCCGGTCAACACACTGTTTTTGTGTTCCCCCTGTCCACTCTCTGGCTCCGCGTAGATTTAGAGGATCGCGTCCGCATCTATGCGTGTGTCTACAGGTCCCATAGTGGTAACGCAGAAACCGATCATCTCATGGGCTGCGTTCAAGTGGCAATTGACGACGTGCTTGCGCAGATCCCCTCCGCTGAAATCGTAGTCTTGGGTGATTTCAACGGTCACAATGCCGAATGCCTTGGATCACGTACCACAGACTACGCAGGGCGATCTGTGCATAATTTTGCATTGGCGTATGGTCTGTCCCAATCGGTTGAGTCGCCAACGCGGCTCCCGGATGTGGGTAGCCACATGCCGTCCTTATTGGATCTTCTGCTGACTACACATCCCGATGGCTACCAGGTCTTTGTCGACGCCCCTCAGGCACTACAAGTCAGCAGATTGGGATAGGATGCGTTCCTTTTTGCATCCTACCCTTGGGGCAGGGTTTGTTTCCCTTCGGATGATCATAGTGCCTGCGCCGTTGCAGTAGCCGATGTGATACTACAGGGCATGGATATTTTCGATCGGTGGCAGATCACAGCCCTGGTTCGATGCGTCAGTTAAAGCAGCATCTGACTGCAAAAACAGTCGTATCGATATCTATCGAGGTATATATCGAGCTTGGGTTGCGGCGCTGGGCACAAAGGATCCGAACTGCATAGTTCTTAAGAGGAAATACATTCACATCTACAAAGCGCAGGTCCGGCCACACATGGAGTATTGCTGTCATCTCTGGTCTGGCGCACCCCAGTATCAGCTTGATCCATTTGACCGCGTGCAACGCAGAGCAGCTCGAATTGTCGGGGACCCAGTGCTCTGTGAACGCCTGGATCACTTGGCGTTGCATAGAGACGTCGCTTCATTATGTGTCTTCTACCGCATTTATCACGGGGAGTGTTCCGAAGAGCTGTTTAACCTGATTCCTGCCGCCGAATTCCACCTTCGCATGACACGCCACAAGTTAGGATATCATCCTCACCATCTGGATGTGTGGCGGTCCTCCACTATGCGGTTTTCATGGAGCTTTCTTCCACGTACTACAAAGCTGTGGAATGAGCTCCCTTGTGCGGTGTTTCCGGGACGATACGATTGTGGGCGGCGGTGATCACTTAACAACAGGTGACCCGTATGCTCGTTTGTCCTCCTATACCATAAAAAAAACTTCAAAAGTCATAATAAATCATCCCTCTAGAATTTTCTCCAGTCAATTCCATTTTCTCAACGACTAAACAAGTTTGACAAGACTTTGTGACAAGACCGAGAATATTTTTTTAAATAAAAAAATGGTATTCGATTTTTTAAACCAAGGAGTATTCAATTTAAAAGATTTTAATTTGACAGGAACAGTGGTAATATTCCATTCCCGATACTATTAGTGCAGCCTATGTAGTATGTACATAATAAAAAAGATAGTACAAAGTACATGCAACAAGAAGAAAGAAATATAAAACTAGATGTCTTTAAACTAAATTATTTACTAAATTAGATACAAAAGTAGTAAATACAATGTTTTATGCTAGTCTTAACTATTATTATATTATTTGTAGTCGTATATAATTGTTACTTTATCTTGTTCTACGCATAAGAATAATTTGTAACCATTAGGCCAGGTAATTCCATTAAAATGAATAAAAATATTTCATTATTTAAACGGGAGACATTGCACTTAATGCAACATAAGTAACTATTTAAGGCTTTATTCACTGAATGGTTGCTAATTGCAATAACTTACACAAACTATTAAATCTTACTTAATATACATACTTACAGATATATACATAAGTTGATTTCGATCAAACTTTCCAGGTGAGTCCTTTAATAAAATTTAACATGAAGATAGAACACCATATCAAAGATTATCAATAAAATATATAAGTTATTAAAATCTCAGAAATGAATGTACAGTTTAAGGAAGATAGTTTTGTACCCGATTAGATTACTTTGTCAAACGAAAGAAAATCAAACAAAACAATTATAACTGATTCCATACTTCTTCATATCTTCGAAAATAATTATCAAGCAATAAGATATAAAAAATGGGGCAGAAAATTCGTAGAATGGCGACCACGTACCGGAAGACGCAGTGTTGATAGGCCACCCACAAGATGGACCAACGATCTGGTCAAGAGCGAATACGTTGGATGAGGGAAGCGCAGAACCGATCGTCGTGGAGATCTTTCGGGGAGGTATTTATCCAGTAGTGGATGTCTTCCGACTGATGATGAAGGCATAATAACAGAAATTGACATTGAAAGCAATTATTATAATTTACCTACAAATAGCTAGCAAGATATACGATATAATATTTATCTTAACATTATTTTCACTTGTACTCTTACATTATTTATAGCACTAGAATTTTTCTAAATCCGTTAAGTATTAAAGTGATCTAGACAAATGGATTGTGTGAATGCATTAGTCAGACTGGCATATTGTACAGATGAAAGACATGCTGGTGAAACTTACGCCGATGATAAATTATATAGTGTTGTACTACAATACAGTTACTTTACCCAGGAAGTGTTTTGAGGAATAATTATGTTTTTCATTTTTTTAACATTTAGTTGACAGTACAGCAGGCATAAGAGATATGCTATGAATGTGACAGATAATTTGTGCAAGGCAATAAATATCGAAACTAAAAAGAAAAATATATGAAATGTTCATAACCAGACTATTTCTATTCTAGATCATTTCGGTTAGTGCCGACATTGTTACAGAAACGTCATGTTAGCGTTACAAAAAATTTCTATTTCATCTAGTAATATAACGAATAAATCAACTAATCATAACTAACATTAACGGCGTGAAAACTAAACCCATCATTATGAATTTTACACATGTCTAAATAAAACATTTTTAAAGGATTGAAAAGTTTGTAGTTGTCGCTGTTTTTAAAAGGGGACACAAACAAATAGCGCTCTGAGGGAGAAACTGTCCCGGATTTTTTTTGCACTCTTTTTAATCAAATATACAATATTTTACTGTCAATGCTATTGCTATAAAATAATCATAATCTAGTCCCAGGTTGTCAAATCACATAGATGTTCAGCTGTGGAGTAGTAGGATTTAGAGCTATTTTTTAATAAAACATTTTAATTTATTTATAGGTAATGCCTGAACAGTGGCAGGGACTTTATTATAATAGTTATTTATGCAACTGTTGTGTAATAAGGGGTATTATAACACGAATGTGGGTTTATCACACGAGGCGAAGCCGAGTGTGATAATAGTATCACATGAGTGTTTTAATACCTAATTATCAACAGTTGCATACAAGACTTTATCTACACCCCGAATATGAATCCTCTAAAAGATTCTGAAACAGTTAGCTAACTGCTAACATTAAAACAGCCAGCCCTAAAAGTAACCTAATATTATTCCTTACTGATTATATACAAATAAACTAAGTATTAATGAAAGAATTATTAATTTTCGTAGTAATTTACATTTTGTATAGTGCAATTATTAAAATTCACTTGATTATTATGTTATTTTGCAGCGTTTAAAATATCCGGCGGTGTGCTGTCAAAACTTGAATCGCTCATTTTTTCAAGAAAAATGGTGGTGTTTCGAATAATCTACTTTTTTTTTACGGTGCGCCATGTTCTGGTAGTGTGGAACGCGCGTAAACGAAAATGTTCTTTTTTTGAAATTCATTCAGATACCACGCATCGAGCATTAAGAATGTGGCTGTTTGTTGAAACTCTTTGTGCATGAAAGGATCGAAAAAAAAACAGGGACACTCCCTGTTTTTTTTCGATCCCTTCTGTTATGAAATTCAGTACAACATTACAACACTCGTTAGGATGATGTAATGACTATTACGACATTAGGTGTTTTAATGTTGGTAATAAGCTAACTGTTTCTTTAATAGAAAAATCTTTAATAGAGGATTTAAAGCATGAGTGTAGATAAAAATGTTTACATTTACCCTCAAAGGTATTATGTATGGTATGATATTATCTCAATCCAATAAGTAAATTTTATCCTGTCTTAGGCCCGTTTGTCATATCCGAGCTTAATGATTTGTTTTTAAGAAATAATGGAAGAAGTTTATACACAAAATGTTATAAATGTTTAAATACATCTCATTATATTATTATATATACAACTAATTAGCAGGAGTATAAAATTCGTGCTAAATGCAATATATTTATTAATTCATTTACAAATCAGCAAATTCATTAAAAGGGATGTCTATGCTCTTGGTATTCATTACAAAGCAATATAATTAGATCCGTTGCTTTGTTCGGATCTAATCGGCAGGATTTCGCTTAAAGCTTCAAACTTGTCGGTGTATCCAATAAAGCTTCCAGAATTCCAATCACGTTACATCACATTGCTCGCCCGGGCTATTGAATCTTATTTATTTGACAAATGAAAAGAAAGAAGGAGTGTCGTCTGGATTTTACTTTTCACAATACGAATGATATCAATACCACGAATATTATTACTTATAGCTTTTAATACATAATTAATATATCTGATAGAACAGTGGCATTAATTATTATAACATAAGAATTTTAGGAGTGGTAGTGCCATGTTGGGTCCTCACGGACACAATTGAATTGGGCCGGCACGCCCGGAGAAATACCACTCCCCCACTCGAAACCGGCGTGAAATAGCGGCTATGCCGCTGTGTTTCGTTTGGTGAGTGGGGTATCCGGAGGCCTACACCCCCCCTCCCAAATACAAATGGCAACACAGACTAAAAAGAGACTACTCCAGGACGGTACCAGGCTATGCAGCCCTGGAGAATCCGTCCCTGGGCGTCCACAATTAGGGCCTGTACCTAACAGTGGTTTCCCAGGCTGCCCCGCATATTCTGGAGGGGGCAAATCTGCGCTGACTCGGGGCAAACAGAGCAGGAGGCTCAAACCACCCTCCTCCACACTTGCTGTGGACTTTTGCAACATCAGGGGGCTTCGATCAAATTTAAATGCCGTCCACTTTCACCTGGAGATGGCGAAGCCGGCCCTGCTCTTTTTAACCGAGACACAGATATCCTCCCTAGCCGATTCATCTTACCTTTCCTACCCGGGGTATAATTTGGAATACTCCTTTATACCACGGGCTGGCGTGTGCGTTTACGTCAGGGAGGATGTCTGTTCTCGACGCCTGAGTTTTCTTGAAGGACAGGACCTATCCATCATCTGGCTGCGTGTAGACTGCGATGACCATCCGTGAATCTACGCATGCCTGTATAGGTCCCATAGCGTAACGCAGAGACTGACCGGCTCCTCGAACACATCCAAATGGCTACAGATTCCGTGTTGGAGCAGATTCCCACTGCAGAGATCGTGTTTCTTGCCGATTTTAACGCCCACCACGCCGAATGGCTAGGCTCACATACCACCGATCATGCAGGGAGATCTGTTCACGACTTCGCAATGCCAGATGTGCAAGATCATACACCTTCACTGTTGGATCTTCTGTTGACCTCACATCCGGACGGCTACCTAGTTTCCGTTGACCCTCCTCTGGGATCGTCGGACCACTGCCTGATCCGGAGCACCGTGCCGATCACGCGCCTAGCACGGCCCCGCTTCTTAGGCTGTCGCCGCGTGTGGCACTATAGGTCAGCAGAGTGGGACGAGATGCGGTGCTTTTTTGCATCCTACCCGTGGAGGCAGATCTGTTTTTCGCTGGGAGATCCAGATGCCGCTGCTAACGCTGTTGCTGATGTGGTACTGCAAGGTATGGAACTCTTCATGCCATCCTCCTCTGTGCCTATCGGTGGCAGGTCCCAACCATGGTTTGACCGCTCCTGCAAAATGGCCTCTCGCCGAAAGCAGGAGTGCTATCAGGCTTGGGTCAATGCGGTGTTATCTAAGGATGTAAATTCCAGCGAACTTAAAAAACACTTCAATCATGCCTCCAGGTCCTTCAAAAGAGTTATTGCTGACGCGAAGTCGAAGCACATTGGCAGAATTGGCAAGAGACTTGCTCGCCTTCCCTCGGGAACTCGTGCATTCTGGTCGCTCGTCAAGGCTGTCCAAGGAAACTTCTGCCAGTCAGCCATTCCGCCACTGCACAGGGATGATGACTCGCTGGCCCATGACGCGAAAGAGAAAGCTGATCTCCTGGGCTCCCTCTTCGCGTCCAACTCGAAACTGGATGACCAAGGTGCACCACCACCGCATATTCCGCGGTGCGATTCATATATGCCGGAGGTAAAAATCCGGCATGGTGCCGTGCTTAAGGCGCTTCTCACCTTGGACATACACAAATCGAGCGGGCCCGATGGCATTCCCCCGATAGTGCTGCGAACATGTGCTCCGGAACTGGTGCCAGTCCTTACCCGTCTTTTCCGTCTCTCCTACTCATCTGGCGTAGTCCTGAAATTATGGAAGGCGGCTTTAGTGCACCCGATCCCTAAGAAAGGTGTACGCTCAGATCCGTCCAACTACCGCCCCATTGCCATTACCTCCATTTTCTCCAAAGTAATGGAGTCGATCATCAACCGCCAGCTCTTGGGGTACCTAGAGGGGCACCAGCTGATCAGCGACTGCCAGTACGGTTTCCGTCGGGGTCGCTCAACTGGTGATCTTCTTGCATACCTCACCCAAAAATGGGCGCAAACGGTTGAGTGGAAGGGAGAGGCGTTGGCGGTGAGTTTGGACATAGCGAAGGCCTTCGATCGGGTGTGGCATAAAGCGCTTATAGCGAAACTGCCATCCTTTGGGCTTCCCGATATGTTGTGCAAATGGGTCACTAGCTTTTTGGCTGATCGGAGCATCAAGGTTGATATCAACGAAGCATGCTCCGACTTAAAACCCATAAACGTTGGTGTCCCGCAAGGCTTCGTGCTATCCCCTACGCTGTTTCTTCTGCATACCAATGATATGCTGCAAATCCGCAATATTCACTGCTATGCAGACGACAGCACAGGGTATGCTTCCTACACCGGCCGTGCCAACATGTCCCGGGATAGCGTCGACGAGAACCGGAACAAACTTGTGTCTGAAATCGAGACTATGCTTTGCAAAGTCTCAGAATGGGGCCGACATAATTTAGTCCAATTCAACCCCAAGAAGACACAAGTTTGTGCGTTCACCACTAAAACGTCTCCCTTTGTCGTATCCCCTCGATTCGAGATCACTCCTCTAACTGCCACAGCCTGTATTGGCATACATGGCGTCGACATATCGAGAGACGTTCAGTTCCGTGGTCACTTGGAAGAGAAGACCAAACTGGCCTCTAAAAAGCTTGGTGTACTCAGTAAGGCGAGACAGTACTTCACTAAAAGCCACCGCCTGCAACTTTATAAGGCGCAAATTCGGCCTCACATGGAGTACTGATCTCACCTCTGGGCGGGTGCTCCCCAGTACCAGCTTCTTCCATTTGACCGCATACAACATAGAGCGGCTCGAATCATCGAGGATCAAGTCATCTCCGATCGCCTTGGTTCTCTAGCATTGCGTAGAGATGTGGGTTTTCTCTGCATCTTCTACCGCATTTATCACGGGGAGTGCTCAGAGGAGCTGTTCGGGTTGATTCCAGCGGCCGAATTCCACCATCGGACATTACGTGCAAAGTACCATCCGCATCACGTAGACCTCTGGCATTCCACAACCGCGCGTTTTGTTTGAAATTTCTTGCCTCGCACAGCCACTTTGTGGAATCAACTACCGGCAGCGGTGTTCCCGAACAGATACGACTTAGGGACCTTCAAGAAAAAAGCATACTCCCACCTTAAAGGCCAGCAACGCATTTCTTGACACACCTGTTGTTGCGGATGTCCATGGGCGGTTGCCTCACCCCTCCCCATCCCGTGAGCCTCTTGCCCATTTGCCCCCTCTCATACAAAAAAAAAATTATTGCGATGACACTATGGCTCCTGTCCAAGTTACGACAGTTGATGTTGGGGCTGCTGCTTCGACTGCCGAAGACAGAACGTCGCAAATATGTTGGTCTCAGTGAGTCTTAAAGCTTTGTGCCGTTTGGTGTAGAAACACTTGGCTCGTAGGGCCCAAGGGAGCGGAGAATGTATAAAGTTCTATCTTCTCGCCGTATTAGGACTACTGGCAACCAACATGGAAATGCAGCCAGTACTCTTGGTGCGCTTCCCCGTAATGATAGTTTTAATTTAATGTAGTCATAGCATTATAAATAACAATTATTAATAAATCTGGTAATACATTTCCAAAGGTAATCTCAAAAAGTCCTTCTTTATATTCTGAGAGCAGTCGTATATCACATGAATATTTTTTTTTAATACAAAAAATGTCTTCTTTATCAAGAGAAGTTCATAAAGAAGTGGATGCAATGAATTTACTCGTGGAGTGTTTAGTAAGATATAATATATGACGAGGAAAGAACCTCTGTATTGTTTTTAAAAGGTGTGACGTCATTACTGTTGACATCACAATTGATATCTTGCTGAAGATCACTCATTGGTTCTTCCAAAGAAAACTACACGAGTAAGTATATTATTACTTTCGTTTATTCAACGGGCAGCGTTACGACGTCCCAGAGACGTCCATACGACAGCCCGAGCACGACTGACTTAGGTGTCGACCGTGCGGCTGTATCTATAGGACCCGGCGCACGTGCTAATCTACGTGTTTTGAAATGCGGCCGTATTTATGAGGCTCGGTGCACGTGCACGTGTTTTCAATTCGTGTTGGAGTATTTGCGCCGATATATAGTTTCCTCCAAAAAGTTCACGTATGAGTGAAACTCAGAGGCTGGCAATGCTCCTTTGATAACTGTGTTGACGAAAGAGAATGCAGAAGGCGGTGATGACTTACCATCAGGCTTACAGCCAGTTTGTCTTCCTGTTAAGTAAAAATGACTGGTCTATCTTTAGGGTTGGCCCTAATCCCATTGTGGACATCATTCAGCTAGATCATCATAATCACGTAGCATAATCAAATGCCAACAAACTTTTACAACCCAGTATTTGTAAAACTAATAAAGGCTAAAATTACAATTAGTTGAACATAAAAGGGCACTAAATAACCCGCGGTCTATACTCCCAAGCTGTTGTTTAATTAATTAAATGCTAATTAGCTAAATGCTTCTATTTACAAAGCTATTTGACAGATTCATTTCGCCGCAGTGGAACTTTCCCTTTACATGCACTGTTATTCACTCAACCATTTGTTTGTAGGTCTCTCCAAAATTATTAATATAATTAGGCTACTAATAAATAAATAAGTATAGATGGAATAAAATAATAAGAAGCGTAAGATCTCGAACATCGGTCATATACTGCGCAAAGATTCGTACCGTCTTCTGCATTTTGATGGGGAAAATTTATGGGAAAATATGTGTTGAAAGAAGAAAAAAGTCTTGGCTCAGAAATATAAGGGAGTGGAGTGGCATCAAGACAGTCGAAGAACTATTCCGCTTAGCCATGGACAAGTAGAAGCTTAAAAAGCTGACTGCTGATCTCCAGTAATGGAGAAGCACGTGAACAAGAAGACGGAATAAAATAATAATGACCAGACAACAATAGAACACAAACATCAGATATTGCCATGGTTGATAGATGCATCTGTGCAAACCAAAAGCAAAACAGTTCAGTGGTTTTGGGTTTATTGCATTCAGACAAACATGGCGTTCTTTTGATACATTATTCGGCAATGCCGCTTTCAAGGAACTTCCAGGCACAAAAAACTATACAAAATGTAACCTTCTGTGGTGTACAAACAAGTACGAAAACTCCTTCAAAGATCAGCATCACTCCTGTGATTCCTCTCATGTTGCAAGAGTGCATCGCCAACATTGATTACTTTATGAATGAGCTACATTATTATAGTTTACTACATATTCTAGAATATCTTTGACAACAATATGGTTTGGTCTTTTATTATTTTCACAACTTTCAAGAATATTTCATACTAATAATACTACAGATACACTCTTACATAAATTTTATAGCCCCAAACTAGGCATAGCACTATGGGTGCAAAACAACGACATATTAAATACAAAATATTTACTTAAACATACATAAATACATATAAACATCCATGACTCAGAAACAAACATTCATATTCATCATATAAATGAATGCAGCTACCGGGATTCGAACCCGGGTGCTCTAGCTCAGTAGGCAGGGTCACTAACCACTGGACTATTACAGAGGTCGCCAAGAATATTTAATGTGCTTTGATTGTCAATACTAAGTTTGATTTTTGTTTCTTGAATGAACATTGGATAGAAGTATAAACCTACCCCTCAAATATAAACTATCTCGCAAGTTGCTTGGGTTCCCTATAGGTATTCGGATTCTGCCATATATAACGCCACTGAAGTTTACTTTTTATAACATCCAGGAAATACCTTAACACTACCGCGAGTACTCTTCCTGTCAGACTTATCTGATGCCCAGTCTGCTGTATCTGAAATTGTAATTAAATATCCATCACTACCTTTTTACCAGCGGGAGGCTCCTTTGCACCGGATGCCGGCTAGATTATGGGTACCACAACGGCGCCTATTTCTGCCGTGAAGTAGTAATGTATAAGCATTACTGTGTTTCGGTCTGAAGGGCGCCGTAGCTAGTGAAATTACTGGGCAAATGAGACTTAACATCTTATGTCTCAAGGTGACAAGCGCAGTTGTAGTGCCGCTCAGAATTTTTGGGGTTTTTCAAGAATCCTGAGCGGCACTGCATTGTAATGGGCAGGGCGCATCAATTACCATCAGCTGAACGTCCTGCTCACCTCGTCCCTTATTTTCATAAAATAAAATAAAAAAATACGTTTTCTTGTATATGTTAGTTGTTGTCATAGCGTAAAATCCCTTTTCCGGCCTTTCCAGGGATCCCACTTGGATCGCCAAGGGAAGCATCTATAATATAATATCTAATATAATATCTGACACTGCATGTCAAGTAATCTATTAATAACCAAGTCTTCTATCTGCATAAGTAAAAAAAAACAATTGATCTACATCAGAGTACCAAATAGCTAACATTAAAAGTAACTGTCATTTTTCAAATCGTCACATTTCAAATCGCTTCAGTGTCACTGTCATTTTATTTGCTGATGATCATCTCCAGTTGAAATAGCTTCATCATCATCATCAAAGGGGAATCATTAAAAATAATTAAAAAAAAATTTAATGTTGGTTGGATGTTGCATTTAAATAAATTTGATAAGGTTCTCGTAATACACGTCAATTAGTATTGTTTTTATAGGAAAGGTGGCGAGACTTTATGGTAAGTGACACGTCTTGTCCACCATAATACGGCGCAGCTAAGGATTTTTGATTGAACCCAAATCCTCTGCGGCATCAAAAATAATTATTTCTCTAGATAAAGCGACCATCAAACCGAAACATAATAATAATAAAATTGCACATTACTGCTTCACGAAATAAAAAAGGCACTGCTGTATGCCACCGACTTGAATTTCTGGACTATGGAGCTTTCCACTGGTATTAATAAGAAGTCAAGTCATTTTCATTTTACACTGTGAATATCATTAACACAATCTATCGGTCCATAATAAAATAATAACCATGAAAAGTGTTATTCCGATACGTGGCATTCGAGAACATCACTGTTCCAACAGCCATCTCTCTGTCAAACTACGTGCCTTGCCCACTACCACGTCAGCTTGACAATCATCAAGTCCACGTCGGTAACTTTGGTTTTCCTACCGATCTCCACATCTCCTATGGAATTTCCGAGCATAGCCATCAAGCATACCGGTTAAAAACCTTGAGACACTAGTATTTGAAACGAGACAATTTTACAGAGCTTCCCGAACGCTGTTGGTTCGACGAGTCATCTCTTCCGCGAAATTGTCATGAACATGTCTCGGGATAGCGTCAACAAGAACCTAAACAAACTTGTGTCTGAAATCGAGACTATGCTTTGCAAAGTCTCGATTTCGAGGAATGGGGCCGACAAAATTTAGTCCAATTCAACCCCAAGAAGACACAAGTTTGTGCATTCACCACTAAAAGTCTCCCTTTGTCGTATTCACTCGATTTGAGATCACTCCTCTAACTGCCACAGCCTGTATTGGCATACTTGGCGTCGATATAGCGAGCGACGTTCAGTTCCGTGGTCACTTGGAAGAGAAGGCCAAACTGGCCTCTAAAAAGCTTGGTGTACTAAGTAAGGCGAGACAGTACTTCATTAAAAGCCACCACCTCCAACTTTATAAGGCGCAAATTCGAACTCATATGGAGTACTGCTCTCACGTCTGGGCGGGTGCTCCCCAGTACCAGCTTCTTCCATTTGACCGCATACAACGAAGAGCGGTTCGAATCATCGACGATCAAGCCATCTCCGATCGGCTTGATTCTTTGGCATTGCGTAGAGATGTGGGTTCTCTCTGCATCGCGTTCAGGTTGATTCAAGCGGCCGAATTCCACCACCAGACACTATGTGCAAAGTACCACCCGTACCACGTAGACGTCTGGCATTCCACAACCGCGCGTTTCGTTAGAAATTTCTTGCCTCGCACAGCCACTTTGTGGAATCAATTGCTGGCTGTGGTTTTCCCGAACAGATACGACTTAGGGACCTTCAAGAAAAAAGCAAGCTAAAGGCCGGCAACTCATTTCTTGACACACCTGATGTTGCGGATTTCCATGGGCGGTTGCCTCACCCCTCCCCATCCCGTGAGCCTCTTGCCCGTTTACCCCCTCTTATATAAAAAAATTGGACCTGCCTAGCTGGATTATAAACTATCCGGGGTAGACGTACTTGTAAATAGTTTTGAGAGCACAGTTCCCAACTGTTACGCATGTGGGTGCGACACCGACATTAGACATGATCTTCCTGTTGTCTATGCTAATTTTGAAACCCACTCTTTAGGAAGCTGTATGTAGGCCATCTCAAGACCCAGTGTTGGTAGGACCCCTCCAAGATGGACCAATGATCTGGTCAAGTTCGCCGGAATAGGTTGAGCGAAGACAGCGCAGGACAGATCGTCGTGAAGATTTTTAGGGGAGGCCTTGTTTCAGTAGAGGATGTCTTACGACTGAAGTGATGATGAAGATGATAACAGAGTTGTTATTTAAAAACAGTTGATGAAATTACCTATCAAAATATTAATATATTTGTCGTCTGACTGTAAATATAATACAAAAAGAAACCATAAAGTTCCCAACCGTCGTGGGACTTTTTTGATCTATTTATGATAAAACTTCATTATCCACTGAGCAATGAGTCACAACTTTCTCAAGAATTATAACTTTCAAATTACAGCAATAAACTGCACTAGCGAGACTCTGTCAAAGGAAATTTGAAAACTTTTGTATAGTTATTAGGATTTTGTGATTCACACACGAACATTTTCAGAACTTGAAGGCAGTTGACAAAGACAAAGAATTTGAGCAATATAAAGTTTTATGATCGTGAAGGTAAAACTGACATGTGGTAAAATTTACACATTGCCTTTCATTTACTTTTTGAGTTCCGTTATTCGATAAAGACACTTAAAATTTATTTAGTACTAGCTGACCCGGCAGACGTTGTTTTGCCATATATATTATTTTTAGAGTTATACCGTTTCTTGGACATTGCAACATTACTTTATTTTTTTCTAATATTAAAGAGTTTTTATAAAATAAACGTGACCTAAGTAACTCCTTATTTCATCAGCTACCTGTGACTAAAAGTCCCGTCAAAATCGGTCCAGCTATTTCATAGATTAGCCGGAACAAACAGACAGACAGACAGACAAAAATTGTAAAATTATATATGTACTTATAAATATTCATATTATTATTAAATATTCATTCAAATTTCAACATTACAAACAGACACTCCAATTTTATTTATATATATGTATAAATTACAATTTCAGTTCTTTTATTACTCATTCACCAAAAATGATTACTTTTACGTTCCCACCAAAACAAATATGTTTTTAAATTGTGTGGCAATATAAGATATATTATTTGATTTAAATAGTTGTTAATGTTGAATGTGGAAGACTTAATACGTATTTTGTATTTAAACAAATAAATTGATATTATTTTGTATGTGTATATGTGACGTACGGCAGGTAAATCAAATTACCTGCGGAATTCAATATTAGGCTTAATTGGGTATAAATTTATGAAGAATTTGGATGATTGATTGAATTGAATTTGATTTGTTTCCGAGTCATGGATATGTGTATTTTTGTATGTTTAAGAACGTATATTGTATTAAATATATCGTCTTTTACCCATAGTACAGGCTATGTCTAGTTTAGGGTAAGATAATTAATTGTATGAAAGTGTGTCAATGTATTATTAATATTACTATTAGGTAGACTTAGAAACTTGATTTCTTTTAAAGTTTCCAACACGTGATCCCGAGAAACATGGTCTTGAAAAATGCACAGACAGTTGAGAAAGTGATACAATAAGGATTTCTTTTTTAGATTTAGGGAACTAGCATATAACATTTTATTTTAAGTTCAAGTTGTAATAAAGTCCAGCCGACGCTGACCATTACTATAACTCTTATTCGTCTGACATTACCGTAGATACTTATTTGCCTTATTAGAAAGAGGATGTCTTGAATTTAAACGGTAATTAAACAGTGACTTTGCCGTAATTAATTGATCGTTAATTCGGCTTTCAGTGTTTAAAGCTTTGATCTGATTTGAGAATGATAAAAACTTTTCATGATTTTAAGATTTTATTTTTTTAATATCAAAGAAATCTTGTGTGCCTTGCAACAACCTCAATTATTATTATTAATTAAAAGTCCTCCTTATTAATGATTGTGGGTTTCACTGTAAATTTACTTCTACTCTTACTCTAAGTCTAGTAGTGATGTGATTTTTTAACGATTTTTAATCACCTAGTAGTGGGGTATTGAAATTCGCAATCGCAGATGACATGTAGAAGCTTTTTATCGGCCTCTAGGCGAAATCTGCGAGTTGTCCCGTTTTTGATTGGTGCTTGTTTAGGCGACATTGCCTTTTCAGCAATCTGATAATTTTGTTTAGGTGGTAGTGAAAGGGCTTCATTTGCATTTCTGCAAGTTTGAACCTTCTTATTTGCCCCAGCGTTTAAGTGCTTCGTGTTGACATAGGTTCCTAAGGGTGTGCTGAATGGTACTCTTAGATAGCCCACATGTGGGTTGAGAACCGTGTTGTACTGCCCTAACTCCCAGCTCTTTCTGGCTCATTGGCCATTGATTCTAAAATGCCCTGTTACCAATCTGAGAATTACTTTGTTGTTGAAGAATCGTTGGTATAAATATTATTTTAACATTAATCGATTGTTCAGGAACAGCAAGGCTGATTTGGTTAGGTTAGACCTTGCTCAGCAGTTTGTGTATTTGGGTTAAGACTACAGTAATTCTAACTTTTTCATTAAAATTCTCTCAGGGCTCTTTTGTTGGGTTCCCATTCTTGGGTTATTTTAGCCAATTTGGCCAAGATATATATTATAACAGCGAGCGTTTGTAAATGTACGACGCTGTATGTAAAACTGTGACATATACATATAGTTTTTCGATATGGATTTGCAGTTATAATTCACACGTATTGTTAAAAGATAACCAGCTCATTAATCAACTAAGAAGAGCAAACAGAGCAACTTGACGCTTTATGGGTCAGTTTTAATATTATTTCCAATTCTTTGTATCAATTCATCAGAACGTCAATGGATCACAGTTACTAGCATAAATGAACCCGTGTCATGGAAGAAAGTGATCATTTGAACATGAAATCAAAATATTATGATCTTTTCTTAGTCTTAAGATACAGAACTTTATTTTTTGTTTTAGCTGCGATTGATACAATTTTATTTACAAATCACTTTAAACATTAGCGCCGTAGCTAGTGAAATTACTGGTCAAATAAGACTTGACTTCTTGTCTCAAGGTAACCACCAACATTCACACACATTTTTGTTTGTTAATAATGCATTTTACTTATAAAAATAATTTTTATTATTAATGCAATTTTCTAGGGTACCCTTTTTAGTTTTACAAATTCTGATCCTGATATCTAGTGATGAGGTCTTGGTGAACTGTAATTCAGGGTCAACCTACTTCAGACACCAGCTCCTTAATGATGTCTGTCACTTGGACAAACTCTTAATATAATGAAAAGATTAACCAAGACGATGCCTAAAGTTACTAATAAAATGAGATAAAAACATTGATATCAAGCATAAGGCAAAGCTATCATTGTCTGATATTAGTAAAGTTTGATCAATACTACTTCATTAATTCTGGGCACGTATATAAGTTTTATTGACAACCTTCTGTTAACGAACTAATATTACTGAACGCGATCACCTTACTGACAATATTTTCTTCATTAGGTGCTATGTACGTTCGAATAAATAAATAACGCAGGGTCAAACTTATATACCGTTCGCAAGTTTTGGATCTTAGAAAACCATAATGGTGCGAAGGAACCTTGAGGCATCAGTTCACACTACTCTGACCTAGTTTAACCCTCTGAAAGATATTAAACCCACAGATAGGCAACAATTGTTCAGAAAAATTATCGCAAAGTGTTTACTAAACAAGAATATAGTTCAATCTTAAATAATTGTTTATTTATGTAAAATATTATTTTTGAATACAGAAAAATAATAAAAGATTTACTTTTCCCGTTTGAAATTGTATTTTTTTTTAATTTAATTTTAATGATCGATGATGATGATGACTGAAATATCGTGAAGAACGTATGTTAGCTATGAGCCCTACCTTACCTTTGAGATTACCTTCATGAGAACTCCTAAAAAACCATACACAAACTAAAATTATATCATCCACGTAAACAAAAATATTCATAAAATGAAAACTACTTGGCCAAACTATGTCAAATTTTATGGTACCAAATGACAAATATACCGCATCAAACTAAAGAAGAATCACGTAAATCGGATTATAAATCTCAGCGTAATCGGTGTAAATACATAAAAAATACCAATAGATTTGAGAATATGAAGATTTCGTTTATAACGCTCACAAATCATCAAAGTTTCAGGACTTTTGGCTAGGTTAGAGTTAAAAAAATGTATGAAAAGTACAAGTAATACAGATATATCCTTGTGACTGTTTAAAAATTCAATAATAAAAACACACATAGGCACAAAGAAGTTTCATGTTATATTTTGATGATGGAACCTATAAAATTATGATTGTAATATAATGGCGCTCTGAGAGAGAAAAAGCGGCGCAAGAGACTCTCAAGCGCTTAATATAGTTTTTCATGCAATAAAGTTTGGAGCCCTTATTAATAAAAGTTTAAGAGTAAATGAATAAATAAGCAACAATAATTTTAACTTAAATAAAAGTATTATGTCGCGAATATTCAAATAATATCAAAGCCGTTAAAGCCGTAATATAAATTTTTATATCAATTGCATACTACGCATAAAAAATACTTCAAGCTTTTAATTTATTGATACAGTACCGTATGGAAACACAAAACATGATCGCAGCTATAATATTACAATAAAAATAAATGTAATATCCGCCGTAAGGTACACACTAGGGATTGTTTATCATTTTATTTTTCCGGTATCAATGTAGTTGTGTAACATAATAACGATAAAAGAATACATAACGCCCCAGAGGCCTAGCAGCTTCAATTGAATTGTAAAGGAATTGGTAGAATCTTGTGAAAGTTTGTTTTGTATATTCTTATAAGTAAATAAACTGAAAACCCATATTCATTTGAAAAGTGATTACTGAGATATTTTATGAATAACATGATATTATGCTCTTATAAAGTTATTTAAAAAAAATAGATGTGCTCTTTTAGTTGTTAGAGTGGCATTGATAAGTTCTTGTAAACTCAAGTAAAATTAGGGACAAAAATTACAACTAGTTTAAAGATTTATAATGAAATATGTTTGAATTACACTCAAGTTGAAATGGGCAGAACTTAAAATTTTATTTAAATTCACATTTAATGTGAATGAATGTTAACTGAAATCATAAATTAAATATTATTTATATGTGTTTATTTATTCTAATCCACTATGGGATAAATATAATATAGAGAGAGAGATAGAATTACACAAATCAAATTTGAAAACATAATTTATGAACGATGCGGGACTCGAAACCAGTGCTCTTTCACTGAGCCAACCGTTCTAGTGAAGTATCTTTTTTCAAATTTAATTTGTGTAATTAATCCCAGAAGTGAGAGTTATCACATTAAACAAAATAACAAATTGTTTATATTTGAAAGAGCGACATCTGAAGTCAATTTCCTAATAATATGTAATTATTGGTGTTGAGCAGGTTATCAACTGTAAAGTAGATCCTTACATGAAGCCATAACCTGAGAGTCGAATAAGACATACAAGATTTATCAACGATACGTCACTCGAACGGTTGGCTCAGTGGAAGAGCACTAGCACGGAACGCGAGAGGTCGCGTGTTCGAGTCCCGCATCGTTCATAATGTTTGTGTAATTAATCACATAAGTAAGGGTTATCACTTTAAATAAATAGCAAATTGTTGACATATAATTATTTATTAGAGACGAGAGCTAAAGACTTGAAATTTGGTAGGAATATTCTTTTCACCGAGTAGAGGTCAGCTAAGAACGGATTTTCTAAAATTTCATCCGCAAGAGTTTTTTTTATTATGAACAGAACAATGTCTGTCGGGTCAGCTAGTAATAAACAAAATAATGTTTTTATATGAATTTGTCAATAATATATCATAATATGCATACTGTTGTCGTAATGATATTGTTTCACAGCAGAACTGTCAAATAATTAGAAGAATAAGTGGTTTGATTAAACGCTGGCGGCACAGATCAAAACGGTCAACTACTGAATTAGAACGTATAAAAGTGGAAAGATTGAAAGATCAGCGAATAAATGAGATGTATAAAAAGCAATTGAGTGAACGGCTAGAAAAAAGCTGGAGTGATGTAAATGAGGAAAGTGTGAATGATGTATGGTCGGTATTTAAAACCAACATTATTAAATTTGCTGAAGATGTATGCGGTGTGAGTAAAAGAAGGCACAAGAAATACCAGAATGCCGACTGGTGAGATGATGAAACTAGAAGAATGGTTGAGGAAAAGAAAAAAGCACGGCAGGATGTCTTGGCAATAGAAGCAATAAATAGAGTGAGTGGCGGTATGAATGAAGATAATGTTAAAGAAATCAAGGACAAATATATATGCGTGAAAGCGAAAGTTAAATAATGTATAGAGAAGAAAAGGAATGAGAAAAAGGTGAAATATAAGAAACAATTCGGCGCAAGTTTCCGAGATAAAATAATACTGTTTTGGAAACTCGTGAAAGAAGCGCGGGGAAAAAGTATAAATTCATCCATGAAACTGATTAGGAATGAACGAGGTGAGGTCATACATGAAGAAAGTATGATACTAGAGTGCTGGAAGAATTATTTTGAGAGCTTATACGAGAAAGATTTAAGTGAAAAAGAGCAAGAAGAGATAAAAGATATGTTTGTGGACCCGAGTGATGAAATTGGTTTGGATGAAATTATGAAAGCGTTAAGAGATATGAGGTCAGGAAAGTCTGCTGGGTATGATCGAGTGACGACTGAAATGTTGAAGGCTGGCGATGGACTAATTGTGAGCCTGCTGCATCGCCTTTTTAATTTATGTTGGAAACAGGGCCAAGTTCCAGACGATTGGACGAAGGCAGTGATTGTCCCAATTTATAAAGGCAAAGGTTCGCAGCAGGAATGTCAAAATTATCGCGGGATCAGCCTTCTTAGTTTTGTTGGAAAAGTATATGCCAGAATATTGATTGAAAGAGTAATGAATGTGACTAATGGCAAGGTATAGGATGTGCAAGCGGGATTTCGGAAGGGAATGGGATGTACGGATCAAGTCTTTTCCTTACGCTGCATCACTGAAAAATGTCTGGCAAAAAACCAGAAAGTATATTGCGCGTATATTACTTGGAAAAGGCATATGATAGGGTGAATAGAAAGGAATAATGGAAGGTCTTATCTATGTATGGGGTGGATAATTTTCTGATAAGATCTCTGAAATCTCTGTACAGGGATTCTCAAGCCTGTGTTAGTGTTAATGGTGCCTATACGGGCTGGTTTGATATATCCAAAGATGTCAGACAGGGTTGTGTAGCGTCGCCTTGGTTGTTCAACCTATTCATGGATAGATGCAGGAATGATGTGAGAGAAATGCAATGTGGAATCAATACAGAAGGGTTGTATGTTAAGTGCCTCTTGTACGCCGATGATCAAGTCATTTTTTCATCGTCGGTAAATGAGTTGCAACAAATGATTGACTGTTTGAACGGGAGCTTTAAAGAGAGAGGTTTGAAAGTAAATGCAAGAAAGACGAAAGTGATGGTATTTGAGAAGGATGAAAGGTTGACTAAGTGTACTATCACGATTGAAGATGAAAGGGTAGAACAAATTACAGAATTCGTATATTTGGGTAGCATGTTTACAAGAGTCGGAAGATATGAAGGTGATATTAAAAGAAGAGTGACTGCGGGAAATTGTGTGAATGGAGCGCTTCATGCCTTTATAAACGGTCAGACTGTGCCAATAGAAGCGCGAAGGGATGTACATAATGGAGTGCTTGTCGCCACGTTAATGTATGAAAGTGAGAGTTGGGTATGGCAGAAGAAGTATAAAAGCAGAATTAACGCAGTTGAGATGGGATCACTGCGTAGTATGTGTGGGGTAAGACTGACTGATAGAATTCCGAATGCGGTAATACGAGCGCGCTGTGGTTTGAAAGAGCATGTTGTGACAAGGACTGAAAAAGGAATGCTTAAATGGTTTGGACACGTGGAGCGAATGAGTGAAGAAAGAGTGACGCATCAAATATATAAGGCAAGTGTGTGTGGGCAAGTCGGTCGCGGGAGACCTCGTAGAACATTCGTCGATCAAATTGGGGACGTTTTAAGAAAAGGAGAGGTCCGAAGCACCCGCAACAGGCGAGCATGTATGAAAAGGGTAATGAATGTAGAGGAAGCGCGTGAGGTTTGTAAAGATAGAAGCAAATGGCATTCTATTGTCTCTGCCTACCCCGACGGGAACAAGGCGTGATTATGTGTGTGTGTGTGTCAGAACTGTCAAACCGTGCATCAATAAATTCTCTCATAGAAATTATGTATCACATCACATCAAAGGAAAAATAAATTTGTTGTTTTTATTTAATTTAGCAGCATTTTCCTATTTATTCACCTTTTGAACCTTCTCTGGACTTCCACAAATAATTCAAGACCTAAATTTGCCAAATCGGTCCAGCCGTTCTCGAGTTTTAGCGAGACTAACGAACAGCAATTCATTTTTATATATATAGATAGATATCATGTGACATGCCTGCGAAGGAACAGATTACTGTCATTGATTTTTGTATTTTTAAATAATTGTTAACTATGATACTTATAGCATAGGAATAGTTTTGAGGCCTGGGAGGAATCACAGAATGCACTTGGTATCTTCTGTGATTTATCTAAGGCTTTTGATTGTGTTCAACATTTAACGCTGGTCAGGAAGCTATACCACTATGGTATAAGAGGATCTGCACTCGATCTTCTGATCTCATATTTAAATAATAGGATTCAGAGGGTCGAGGTGAATGGCAGGAGATCTCCTGGGACTCCTCTCGGTATGGGGGTACCACAAGGGTCTATTCTTGGACCCTTCCTCTTCCTAATTTGTATAAATGATCTACCTAACCTTGTAGAAAAAAACACAAGGTGGTATTGTTTGCGGATGACACTTCACTTATATTCAAAGTGAAACGAAGCCAAGTTTTGTATGACGAAGTAAACAATGCTCTATCTGACATCGTGTACTGGTTTAGCGCCAATAACTTATTGTTAAATAATCATAAAACCAAATATATTAAATTCACCGCGCCAAATGTCAAAAATGTAGATGCGAATATTTTATTAAATGGAGAGGTGGTAAAACCAGTGGAATCTGCTATATTTCTTGGCATTACTCTTGATTCCAAAGTGCAGTGGGGCCCCCATATTGAAGGATTGGCGAATAGGCTTAGTTCTGCAGCATATGCGGTTAAGAAAATTAGACGGTTAACTGACATAGATACGGCGAGATTAGTATACTTTAGTTATTTTCATAGTATTATATTGTTATGGGGCAGTGCGGCCGATATTAATACTATCTTTGTGCTGCAGAAGAGGGCTATTCGCGCGATTTATAACCTAGGTCCTAAAGAATCATTAAGAGAAAAATTTAAAGAAATAAACATTTTGACTGTTGCATCTCAATACATTTTCGATAATGTTTTGTATGGTCATAAGCACATTGAGGAATTTTCTAGAAACTGTAACATACATAATGTTAACACGAGGAACAAACATAAACTTGTTATGCCTACTACTCGGTTGGGTCGAGTTAGTAAGTCTTTTGTTGGGCGATGTATATGCTTCTACAATATGATCCCAGAAAATGTACAAAACAAATGTGTTACGAAATTTAAAAGAATTGTTAAAAAACGTTTGTGTGGGAAAGGTTATTATAGCATAAACGATTTTCTTAATGACACCAAGGACTGGGAATAAAGCGAACACCCTCAGGCTCTTTAATTATAAATGTTTATTGTACGATACTACATTGTGATCCATATTTTATATTTAAAAAAAAAGCCCGCTGAGTTTCTTGCGCCCATTCTTCTCAGGTCTGAGGCAGTCTCTTTTGAATGGGTGGTAGATTTTGACGTTCAATGAGTGATTTTGAATCCTATTTTGAATAAAAATATTTGAATTTTGAATTTGAATTTGAATTGAGGAAATATATTTTATTTAGTCCATTTTATATTCTATTGGGAAACACTAAAAAAAAAACAATATTCAATACAAAATCACTAACAGAAATTCAGATTCAATAAGAAGCGATGACAGCATGTAACCAAATACACGAAGGTTATATTTTGTGATTGTTCGAATGAAAACTCGTTTGAACGATCACTTCACGTCCCAGTGAAGTTCAATTGAGTGAAATAGAGCGCAATGGCGTAGTAACAATTGCAACCGAACAATACCGCGACGATATTTGTAAAATTTTTGAGTTATTTTTGTAAATAAAAGCAGTATTTTATTAAATATTTATAGTACTTGTCAAAATAGCAACGACGATACATATCTGATCATTTATGAACTTTTGGGCTTTTGATATTTTATACAGTTATTTACCAGTGGAAGGCTCCTTTGCACAGGATGCCGGCTAGATTATGGGTACCACAACGGCGCCTATCTGTCGTGAAGAACTAATGTGTAAGCATTATTGTGTTTCGGTCTGAAGGGCGCCGTAGCTAGTGAAATTACTGGGCAAATGAGCCTTAACATCTTATGTCTCAAGATGACGAGCGCAATTGTAGTGCTGCTCAGAGTTTTTATGTTTTTCAAGAATCCTGAGCGGCACTACATTGTAATAGGCAGGGCGTATCAATTACAATCAGCTGAACGTCTTGCTCGTCTCATCCCTTATTGTCATAAAAAAAACATTCTATAAACTGACTATGTATTCAGTCCTATATAAATAAGATTATCAAAGGATCCTTATATATTATTAACTAAAATGTATTGAAGGGTCTTTCGGATTATCAGTCGAAGTACTTAAAGGTTCATCCGGATTAACTCTAAGATTCTATACGTATCACTAATCGGAATATAGTTTATAATATTATGGAATGTTAGTTGTTTGACTGCAGTATTAACCATAACTTAATTTTTAGTATGTATCGAAAATATAAGAAAAATATCTTATAACCGTGCTGATTAATTACCAAAAACATAGTCTTCATATGAGACTAACTGTCATGTATAAAAAAAATTGTGAATGTATTTTAAGAGTTAACTTTGACACTCCAATATTTGTAATATAATAATTTTTGGTCTTCCGTTACTTGTGCTAAGCCTACCAGTGGGAGGCTCCTTTGCACTGGATGCCGGCTAGATTATGGGTACCACAAAAGCGCCTATTTCTGCCGTGAAGCAGTAATGTGTAAGCATTACTGTGTTTCGGTCTGAATGGCGCCGTAGTTAGTGAAATTATTGCGCAAATGAGACTTAGCATCTTATGTCTCAAGGTGACGAGTGCAGTTGTAGTGCCACTCAGAATTTTTGGGGTTTTTCAAGAATTCTGAGCGGCTCTGCATTGTTATGAGCATTGCTTATCAATTACCATCAGCTGTACGTCTTGCTCGTCTCATCCCTTATTTTCATAGTCAAGTCTCATTTGCCCAGTAATTTAACTAGTTACACCGCCCTTCAGACTGAAACACAGTAATGCTTACACATGACTGCTTCATGGCAGAAATAGGCGCTTTTGTGGTACCTACAATCTAATCAAACCAGTGGGAGGCGTAATGTCCTATACATTAGATAAAAGTTGCCATCAGGTGAACATCTGACTTATCTCATTACTTGATCCCATAAAAAAAGCTTCTAGATTAATGGAGAGTACTTTAATTTATAAATTTTAAAGACAAACTTTTATAACATTGTCTCAAATTTGTTAGCTACGGTACTGCACGACCAATTATTGTAATAGGGGTGATGTTGTATCACTTATTTCAACCACTGCTTTCAAGTCAGTCTGACCGCGCGGTCTAGGTGCCAGATTTAAAGCTCTGGTTACCGAGGGGGAGAGTAAGTTCGAACCATACACCTGAAAAACCATTTATTGAAGCTAAAACCTAATTAGCGGTATGGAGCACTTGTCTCGGGATAGGCTTAAAATGTGAATCTGGCGTCACGACACATACCTGACCTAAAATTCGTAAGACAGTCGTTCAAGTATTTTTTTTTTTTGCTGTCCTAACTAGTTTTATAATAGGTATATGGCAAGTCCGCTAATGTTTGAAGAGCGAACACTGATGGTATATCATCAGCAAAGGTTTGTATAGAAGATATAAAAAAAAATATACAGGGGTATTGGTATTTTCCTTAAGAGAAATTATTCGTAAGATAATAATGCAAATAGAAAAATCTACTCAGTTTCCAGCCAATTTCCTAATTCAGCTCTAATCTGGACGTATTTCAATCTTGCTTCTTCTAACATCGTGGACGATATGTCGTAACTTGTGTATGTGTATGTTGGCACTTTGCCATGTGGCGTCTCTAATATGGCCGGATGCAATAAGGTTGTCACTAACTGTTTGCGGTAGATTTAAGTGCTGTTAAAACATAATAAAAGTAATAGTAGTAGTTTATTTATTAAACACTAGCTGGCCTGGCAAACGTTGTTTTGCCATATAAATAACTTTTAGTGTTTGACCGTTTTTTCTCATTTTGGATAAATTATAGCCTATTGTAAAGATTCATAAAAATCCATTCAGTAGTTTTTGCGTTAAAGAAGTACAAAGATACATCCAGACTTACAAACTTTCACATATATAATATTACTAGGATATTCTGTAGGTATAAACTGAGCATGTTGCCTAGCATTAGAAGGATCATTACAAACCATTCGAAATTTGCAATGCGTTCCACAATTAAAAGGAGAATATAATATGAGTACCTTAAACCTTAGCTAGTATCGCTAAAAAGGCAACGTAACTGGTATAGAGGGTCAGGAGTGACCCCATTTAAAATACATGATGATATTGATACAATTAAACCTTCTTCCCTAATAACTAAGTGACGTGAGTTCGTCAACCACCGCACACTGCGACGTAATGAGATTAGCTAGGCACGCGGAAGTGTAGGTGCTTAGATTGCATAGTTGTGATACGAAATATGAGCTGTTGAAGTCAATTTGGACCCCGAAACCGGCTGAGGGTTAGTATTGATGAAAAATATACACTCCTATAGTAAAATAATTTCAGCATTAACAGTAGATGATGAAAGAAATAACTATTATAACAAATGGCGAAGAACCCACGCCTATTCTACCCTAGTCAAGGTTGACGAAGATGGAATGTCCAGATAATCGCGGCAAATTTCTTTAGCACTCGCAACTTTTTTAATGATTTAATTCACATGACAATTTATTGTCTCAGATAAACTTCAATGCCACGATCATTATTTGGGGAAAAGTAAGCAGTGAGAGCAGATAAATGGACATATGAATGCAGTTGAGAATATAGTTTTTGACATTTTTCAATAAGTGATTTGGAATAAAAATATTTGAATTTGAATATATTTTTGATGATTAAATGAAATTAAAATTGCCTTGCCTTAGCCTCTAACGCTACTAAAAAGATGTTCGCTCATGAAGTTTGAATAAATTGAGACATAAGTGATATATAATATTAATTGATATATTAAGTGATAATAATTAAGAGATTTTAGATTTTAAAATCTCACTCATAGTCTATATTATAGGTCTGTTCTACAACAGAAATAATAATCTGTAAAAAAAACTGCAAGTTTGATAAAATAAATGAGAAGTGATAATAGATCCCACTTTATTATAGCTTTTACTTACAACATCCCAATTACTTCATTAAGCTTCTCTATAGAGACTGTGTGTGAGCTCCATAACGGATAACGATTTTGTGTTAATGGAACTGTGCAGTGATGATCAATATTTCATTACATTGATTCACACAAATCAGCACTGATGTTCTAATCTACTTTGAACAATGCCGATTACGTTATACATTTATAACTTGAAGGTTTCTCCTGAATATATTTCATCGCAATTTCTTAGCGTTAAATATGCAAAAAAGGCCAGTGTAGTAAAATTCAGAAGTTACCTTCTATTTTAATTATTTATCTTCTATTTTAGTTTTGTTTTTTAACTTCCCGCTAAGAAAATTTATAATTTCCAAAAATTAGGCAATATTTTTTTTTGTAAAAACTTTTCGTAAAATAAAAAAAATATAATGTAATAAAAAACCGGCTGGCCCGACATGGCCGGCTGTAATGCGATATGCGAAAGATGGACAAATAAAAATTAAGGTTATGTAATATAAGTTTCACTTTAAAAATGTTTATATCATAATATTTTACTTTAAATCATCTATGTACCAACCAATGGCTGTCCATTCTAAAACCAATCTAAAAAGACAGGGAACACAATATATTTTTGAGTTCTGCTAGATTTCTTTTAAATATTTTATGATATAACTTCTTGCAAAGTGCTTTCGTATTGATACAAACGCGGGGCCGAGAGTGCGTCATTTATTATGTACAAATATGCAGGCAGAAAAGTTGTCCGTAAATATATTATTACTAATTATATATTTGTCAAATGTTTTTTTATGTTTTAACTATATGTTAACAGCCTCAAACACTCATTGTATTAAATTAAAAAAATGATTTTGTTCAATCAATTCAATTGTTTTTCTATACTTTTTTATTTACAAAGTAACTAACTTCAAACATTCCATGTCTGTAAAGGTAATGAAATACCTAAAATAAATTTTGTATTCAACAGATATTTTTTAACTCATTAAAAAATAATTTGTAACGTTTTATTGAATGACTAAGAATTTGAACAGGCCAACTAAATTACGTTTACAAATTAAATGTAAATTACTAGCCCGGATGTCCTAATGTTACTTCTTGCCTCAAATTGTAAATATTTTTATAACTTCAAGTTTTTTTTTATGACAGTAAGGGACGAGACCAGTAGGACGTTCAGCTGATGGTATTTGATACACCTTGCCTATAACAATGCAGTGCCGCTGAGGATTCTTGAAAAACCCAAAAATTTCTGAACAGTACTACATTTGCGCTCGTCACCTTGAGACATAAGAAGTTAAGTCACAGTTGCCCATTAATTTCAATAGCTATGGCGCCGTTCAGACCGAAACGCAATAATGCTCACACATTACGGCCTTACGGTAGAAAAAGGTGCCGTTGTGGTACAAAATCTAGGCGGCATCCTGTGCAAGGGAGCTTCGCACTGTTTAAATAATCACAGTGGTTATCAAATCAAATCAAAAATATTTTATTTAATAGATAAATAATATTACATTTGAGATATCTTTTTTTTCATACAGCAAACTCATTTGGAAGGCAGATTTTCTTAGAGAAGAACGAGCAAGAAATTCTAAGTTTGCTGTTTTCAATGTCGTGACAGGTGACAAATTAACCAATGGCTTTGTATCTGGTAATGTGGCTGGTTAATAAAAATCCAGCACGATTCCACTCAAATAGCTTAAAAACAATTAGCACACCTGTGCTCAGAATTCTGGAATGGCCAATATTCTGAGGGTTAATTATTATAGACAAGATTTAAAGCCCAATAATTTCACGAGTAAATTAACTTAGGCCACGCTTGGTTTTGATGATGCCGTAAGGCTTTCAGACTATAGTTTGTACGGTCGGGACTTAATGTAGTAATAGTTATATAATATGAATTTTGGCAGATTTTATTTTGATTTAACTTGAAAAGTTGCGCATCTACATGTATATACTATATGTTCTTGTTTTTGGGTACAGTGAAAAGTTTATTGTGAATGATCTGCTCAAAAATCTGAAGAACAAAAAATTAACATACATATTTAAGACATTACTACACTTGATTGACCCCAATACGGTAAAAACTGTATACCTTGCCTTACGCCTATCACTTTTGACCTATTGTATCCTTGTTTGGGGTCGAGCCCGCGTAACTTTTATGTTAAGTCTGGAAAGAGCTCAAGGAGCTATTCTAAAGATAATACTTTATAAACCTATCCAAAACTCTACCAACCTACTCTACTCAGAATGCCAAGTCTTAACAGTCCGGCAACTATATATTCTTCGGAGAATATTAAGGAAACATACGACCATGCGACCCTACCCTTCAATGTCAATGTCTTGGACAACGCCGCACCCAAATATGTTCCATAATAAAATGTAAAACGGCCTTCGCGAAGTCTTTTATCTACACACTAAGCATTTTTGAGGTAAAAAAGAAATCCACCTTTTATCTTAAACAATTATCATATTCAGAAACGGAAAGTCTACTGTAAACTACTCACTATGAATAAAACAAACACACACACATATCGTACATTTCGTCATTTAATTTATTTGTAGTAGGTGTAAAGAAAAGGAAATAAAGTATTATAAAGTATTATTATTATTATATCCGGCAGAATGTGTAAAAACATTACGATTTAAATATAAAGATTATGAAGATATAATATATTATGAAGGTTGAAACAACGTCTAATGAATCGTGGCTTGCATATTGCAGCGGATTGCTCACTGTAATATTCCGCATAATATTACAATAAAGTAGAATTGTCTTTGGCTAATGGCCTGAGGTGTTTATTTATAGCAACTGCTCCACTATCCATTTCATAATTCTATAACAAGTCTGTGTTTAAGATCAGTCTATTGAATGTCGATGAACCATTAGAGCGTAAGATTTTACCTAGTTCATTATTTACAAAATTAGTCCCATTGTCACAAAAGATAACATGGTCCTTATCTCTCGAGACGAGACACGAATCTGCGCAGGCATAGTAAAAATGCTTCAGTACTGAGATCACTCACCACCTCTAAGTGTACGGCTCTAGTATACAAACAGATAAAAAGTCTTAAGTAACATTCAGTGATGCGATTACCTCGTCCTTTCCTATTAGAAATCATCATCATCAAATATTTACGAAATATATCGTTATTAATTTATAGTAACTCAATCAATCAACATCTTCTTCAAATACTAATAAACGTAGCCCATAGTTTTATACCGTAATAATAATAATTAAGGACGCGTTTACGAATCCTACAAAAATAAGATATTTTTCGGTAGAGTTTGTGATGAAATGAAACTAAATCTAACAAAACTAAAAATTAGCGAGAAATTTTTGCTTTGAAATTTTGATATTTTATGTCGTAAAAGCGATTATCCGTTACCTCTTCACACAAAATTTACGAAATGGGGCTTCATTCAGGATCAGTTTTCTGCTACTACTTACATAATTTTGTCTCTTAAAAAATACGTAAGGAAAGCAGATATAATATTTTCAAAAACACGGGAAATAAATTTATGAATATGTTATAAATAATCTCAGAAAAAAAAAAAAAAAAATGAATCGTCTCAAATTCATATATTTTTCTGATAAGCATGAGCTGTAAGGTGTCGTATTAAGGGTTATTTTATTTTGTCACTCCGTACGCATTGCACAGAGAGATCTATCGAAACATCGTCAGTCCGTGCTTGGCCGCCGTCGTGGGTAGATACTGTGTCGGTTGTAAGTAGCAGCTGGTACTCGGAAAGATCGCGGTACGAACATGAATATTTTTTTATAAGCTCTACAATCTACAATACTGTCTTTGATACTTTACATATTTTGTATGCAGTCAGATTTTATAATTAATTTTATGTTTCTGTATTTTTTTTAAGAATTAGTGATTTAGAAGTTCATCCCTAAAATATGTAAGGTCTATATCGAAATCCAAGATGGCGTTTATAAAATTGGCAACTTTTCTTCATGGGTGTCATTTTCATGGTTTTCGGGGTCAACAATAACGAATATTGGGTCAAAGTCGAAATCCAAGATGGCGCCTATGAAATTTACCAACTTCTCTTCATGGGTGTCATTTTCAATAACGAATATCGGGTCAAAATCGAAATCCAAGATGGCGCATATGAAATTTACCATTTTCTCTTCATGGGTGTCATTTTCATGGTTTTCGGGGTCAACAATAACGAAAATCGGGTCAAAATCGAAATTCAAGATGGCGCCTATGAAATTTACCAACTTCTCTTCATGGGTATCATTTTCATGGTTTTCAGGGTCAACAATAACGAATTTCAGGTCAAAATTAAATTTCAAGATGGCGCCTATGAAATTTCAACTTCTCATCATGGGTGTCATGGATTTTGGGGTCAAAAATAACGAATATCGAGTCAAAATCGGAATCCATGATGTCCTATGAAATCTACAAAATTTTCTTTACGGGTGTCATAAAAAGCCTGTCTAACAATAACCCACATGCTAAATTAATTCTTCATTCATAAAGAAATATTTGATTTTGAAAGACCTATCTATTGATAAGGGTATCAAAATTATGATTTCAGCAATATGGATATCGTATCCAAGGTTCTCGAGAGTACAGGGAACGAATTTGGGATCATTTTTTAAATGCAAATTGGTTGCCGTGCAAAATTATGATTTCAACAATATGGATATCGTATTAGAGGTTCTCGAGGGTGCAGAGAACAAATTTTGGATCATTTTTGAGGTGAAACTTCTTTGCCCGCATGAGGGTAAAATTTTTACGGATGAAACGGAATAAAGTGTCACGAAAATGAAGGACGTTTTTATCCAAGAAGACGGGAGGGAGATTGAGTCTGATTGAGATAGAGTGAGAAAATTCGAATGTAGAATCAAGGCGACGGTACCGCTATGAAGTAAAATAACTTCACTACTAGCGTTGTATCATGCAGGTTTAGCGCGTGGCCGCAAGTATGTAGAACATCTTCCCTACTAGCTTTGTTTCGTGCAGATTTAATGAGTAATAATAATTAGCAAAACATCTAATAATTACTAATATTGACAAAAATCAATTGTTTTAGAGAACAGATAAGAATAATTATTAATATAAACGAGATTTACAAATTGGTTTTCATAAATAAGTTTCACTTCTGACATGTGTACTTTGTACGCACGCCGTTTTTTGTGTTGTCTGGTGCTTTGACCGTAGCTTCCCCGCAAAGGACACATCCCCTAAAAGTGGAGTTGAAATAAATACTGGAGACCTGCCTTGTGGGGTATCGTTGGATAGGTCTTCGAAAGTTAGATTCAGGTTTGATACATGACATTTTCTTTGGTCTTTTGAAAATAATGTGGGATTAAGGAAGATAGATATACGTAACATTTATTAAAAACGCGAAGGCCTACAGTAGTGATTTTGGAAAGTGTAGTTGATTTCGAAAGGAACCTTCTCTGCTTAATTTTGGAAATTGTGAAAAAAAAAAATAATTTTCGTCGAGTCGTTTTCGAGATATCCGTACCACGCCGTTTTTTTGAACCATAGACTAATGGGGACATCCACGATATTTTTTTTAATTAACTTTTTTTTTATATAAGTAAGTACGTATTCGACAACTTAAAAAAAGTATCAGGATTATTCATTAGTGTCTCAGCTTTATATTAATGTGATTTTTATAATGTGTAAGAGTAATAGAAAAAATAATATGCAGTTTAGAAAGTGGAAATCGCGCGACCATGACAGGTAGGTTATAAAGCACAACTTCGCCGCTTCGCGTTCGAGGCGTGCAATAATAACACCGGCATTCACACTTTTGTAACCGGAAAATAGGTACAAATGCATCGTTATCTTGTAACAAAATTAAGTGTTGCAGCAGTAATTTATCTATGTATCTGTTGGTTATCACCATATTTTTTTTTGTAAAAGAGGTTATCACCATATTTTTTTATAAATGAGGGGCAAACGGGCAAGAGACTCACAGGATGGGGATAGGTGAGGCAACCGCCCATGGATATCCGCAACAATAGGTGTCAAGGAATGCGTTGCCGACCTTTAAGGTGGGAGTATGCTTTTTCATGAAGGTCTCTAAGTCGTATCTGTTCTGAAAAATCGCAGCCAGTAATTGATTCCACAAAGTGGCTGTGCAAGGCAAGAAATTTGTTGCAAAACGCGCGGTTATGAAATGCCAGACGTCACCGTGATGCGGTTGGCACTTTGCATGTAAAGTCCGGTGGTGGATTTCGGCCGCGGAGTAGGGGTAAATTCAATAAGAAAACATTTTTTTACATTCATAAGTGTCATTTTCGTGACTTACATGATTAAAGTGATTTTGATTTCATATGATTTGATATAAAACAGTCAAAGCTTAGTCAATTTAAAAATATAAACAATTATTTTTTATATACAAACAACTGATTGAGGCATCGAATCAATTAAACAGTAACCCCTATAGGCCAGGCAATGAATAACTGGTTAATTTGCATCCGTTCCAAATTCACCCCAATTCTCTCATTATAAAAATATGCTATTTGGCTGAAAATATTGTTCAATGTTACAATCAACAATTTTACAATATATTTGCAATAATAATTGATTTCCACTCATATAAAACTCTATTTTTCGTACCTTCGAAAAAATTTAACTAAGTAGTAATAAAATAAATAAATTTCAAGTTATGAATCTGATTGATTAGCAATGAATCAACTAATTAATCTAGCGATGCATAACGTGCATCTTCGTTTCCTTAATAGTATTTTGAATTTGCGTATTTTAAAGCCTGTTACTTTACTTACACACACAAGCGACCAAACCGAATTCTACCTTCGCGCGACACGCCACAAATTAGGATCTCATCTTACACTATTTGGAAGTGTGGTTGTCCTTCACAGTGCGGTTTTCAAAGAGCTTTCTTCAACGTACTCCAAAGCTGTGGACTGAGCTTCCTTGTGCGTTGTTTCCGGGATGATACAACATGAGTACCTTAAACAAATATTAGTACATTTTCCTTAAAGGCTGGCAACGCGCCAGTGATTCCTCTGGTGTTGCAAAAGAATGTGGACGGCCGTGATCACTTAACAGCAGGTACGCTCGTTTATCCTCCAATTCCTCTAAAAAAATCATAGTGATACAGTAGTGCCATACTATTTTATTGAAGAGATCTCGGGTCACCTGATGGTAAGCGATCATCGCAGCCTATGAATAAACCCAAAAATGAATTTGAAAACACGTTGCTACGTGGTGGGTGAGGTTCGAAATGGGGGTTCCGTAGTGAAAGTCAAAGGTTCAACATATGCTATATACTGTACTTTTAACTTTACAGTAAAACCTGCTTAAGATTATTTCACATGGACCCAACCAAAAACGCGTCTTAAGTGACAAAGCATATTATGCGGCATAGAGAAATAAAACGTACTAAGTACTACATAATATTATATTCTAATATCGTATAGTTATGTAGATATTAAATAATACATTTATAAATTTAATAGTATGTATTATATAGTCTAATTTTAATTGCGTTATTTAAGGTAATCACTTATTTTGACTTGACAGAAAGATTTAAATGCATTTGTAGTTACAGGATTTTCAACATAATTTAACTTTTGCAGTGCGTCTTCACTTTGATTTAAAGAAGCTGCAAGTTAAGGTGGGAGTATGCTTTTTCATGAAGGTCCCTAAGTCGTATCTGTTCTGAAAAATCGCAGCCAGTAATTGATTCCACAAAGTGGCTGTGCAAGGCAAGAAATTTCTTGCAAAACGCGCGGTTATGAAATGCCAGACGTCACAGTGATGCGGTTGGCACTTTGCATGTAAAGTCCGGTGGTGGATTTCGGCCGCGGAGTAGGGGTAAATTCAATAAGAAAACATTTTTTTACATTCATAAGTGTCATTTTCGTGACTTACATGATTAAAGTGATTTTGATTTCATATGATTTGATATAAAACAGTCAAAGCTTAGTCAATTTAAAAATATAAACAATTATTTTTTATATACAAACAACTGATTGAGGCATCGAATCAATTAAACAGTAACCCCTATAGGCCAGGAAATGAATAACTGGTTAATTTGCATCCGTTCCAAATTCACACCAATTCTCTTATTATAATTATAATATATCATTATTATTTTATTATAATATATCATTTTGCCCAGTGCTGCCTCGGGGCGTAAAAAGAATAGGGTAGTCCCAGGTCCAAGGGTGTCGTAAGAGGCGACTACGGGCTTTTTGAAAGTGGGAGAGTCACGCTGCTGTCTTATGACGTCAGCACAATCGGGCCAGACTCGTCCGGGTTACTTACCACACTCGCACAGAATACCGGCGTGAAGTAGCGGCCTAGTGCCGCTATGTTTCGCATAGGTTAGTGTCGAGGACCGGAGGCCATTCCCCCCCGTCCTTCCCCCCCCCCCCCCCAACAAAATATGAGAGCGGTCCTAAAAAATAAATTACCCCAGGAGGGTACCGGCTCTTGTAGAGCCGGAGAATCCCTCCCCGAGCATTCGCGCTCGGGCTGCCCCTCGTATTCTGGGGAGGGCACAGTACCGCGTATGTCACAGGACAAACAGGGCAGCAACACCACGGCACCCCGCTCCACGCTTAATGTGGACTTTTGTAACATCCGGGGAATTCACTCCAACTTAAACGCCGTCCACCACCACCTTGAGACGGCGCAGCCGGCCTTGTGTTTCCTTACGGAGACGCAGATATCTCGACCTAGCGATACGTCATATTTAACGTACCCCGGGTACAAAATTGAGCATAATTTCATGCCTCATGCCGGGGTATGTGTGTACGTTAGGGAGGATATCTGCTGTCGCCGTCTCGGCAATTTTGAGGGTAGGGGCCTGTCTACTCTCTGGCTCCGCGTAGATTTAGAGGACTGCGTCCGCATCTATGCGTGTGTCTACAGGTCCCATAGTGGTAACGCAGAAACGGATCACCTCATGGGCTGCGTTCAAGCGGCATTTGATGACGTGCTTGCTCAGATCCCCTCCGCTGAAATCGTAGTCTTGGGTGATTTCAATGGGCACAATGCCGAATGGCTTGGATCACGTACCACAGACTACGCAGGGCGATCTGTGCATAATTTTGCATTTGCGTATGGTCTGTCCCAATTGGTTGAGTCGCCGACGCGGCTCCCGGATGTGGATAGCCACATGCCGTCCTTATTAGATCTTCTGCTGACTACACATCCCGATGGTTACCAGGTCTCTGTCGACGCCCCTCTCGGAACGTCCGACCATTGCCTGGTCAGGAGTGTAGTGCCTATCCGACGCCAACGTCGCAGACCACCAGCGACCCGCCGCGTTTGGCACTACAAGTCAGCAGATTGGGATAGGATGCGTTCCTTTTTTGCATCCTACCCTTGGGGCAGGGTTTGTTTCCTCTCAGATGATCCTAGTGCCTGCGCCGTTGCAGTAGCCGATGTGATACTGCAGGGCATGGATATTTTTATACCAAGCTCTGTAGTACCGATCGGTGGCAGATCACAGCCTTGGTTAGATGCGTCAGTTAAAGCAGCATCTGACTGCAAAAAACAGGCGTATCGAACTTGGGTTGCGGCGCTGGGCTCAAAGGATCCGAACTGCAAAGTTCTGAAGAGGAAATATAACCGTGCCTCCAGATTTTTTAAGCGGCAAATCGCCCGTGCGAAATCGAAGCACGTCGTCAAAATTGGCGAGCAGCTTTCCAGTTACCCGACCGGAACACGCAAGTTGTGGTCGTTGTCGAAAGCTGCTCTTGGTAACTTCAACCAGCCGTCCATGCCGCCATTGCACATGAGGAATGACAACCTGGCCCATACGGCAAAAGAGAAAGCCGATCTACTGTGCACTCTTTTTTCCTCCAACTCGACTCTTGACGACAACGGAAAAACACCGCCGACCATCCCGCGGTGTCAGAGCTCCATGCCTGAAGTACAGTTCCGACAGAAAACTGTTAGGCGAGCTCTGTTTTCGTTGGACGTCAGGAAGTCGAGCGGGCCGGATGGCATTTCTCCAATCGTGCTTAGAACGTGTGCCCCTGAGTTGACGCCGGTGCTAACGCGTTTATTCCGGCACTCTTATTCAAAAGGCGTAGTCCCTGATTCATGGAAGTCAGCCCTTGTCCATCCGATCCCAAAAAAAGGAGACAGTTCGGATCCGGCAAACTACAGGCCTATTGCTATTACCACCCTACTCTCCAAAATTATGGAGAGCATAATTAACCGCCAGCTCTTGGTATACCTTGAGGGTCACCAGTTGATCAACGACCGGCAGTACGGCTTTCGCCATGGTCGGTCGACTGGCGATCTTCTGGTATACCTAACACACAGATGGGCGGCGGCTATTGAAAGCAAGGGGGAAGGCCTGGCAGTTGGTCTGGATATAGCGAAGGCCTTTGATCGTGTATGGCACAAGGCGCTCCTCGCAAAACTTCCATCATTTGGGCTTCCCGAGAGCTTATGCAAGTGGACCTCCAGCTTCCTCACTGGGCGCAGCATACAGGTCGTTATCGACGGTTATTGCTCGAATCCCAAGCCCGTGAACGCTGGAGTGCCCCAAGGCTGTGTGCTATCTCCCACGCTGTTTCTTCTGCATATCAATGATATGTTGGACACCGCCAACATGCATTGCTATGCAGACGACAGCACTGGTGATGCCGTATACACGGGCCATGCAGGTCTCTCTCGGGAAAACGTCGACCAGTGCCGGGTGAAACTTGTGTCTTCTATCGAGTCCTCTCTCGAGAAGGTCGCGGAATGGGGTAAGTTGAACCTTGTCCAATTTAACCCCCAGAAGACTCAAGTTTGCGCGTTTACCACTAAAAAAACCCCATTTGCCGTATCACCGCTCTTCGAGAACACTTCCCTTAAAGCCTCGCCTAGTATCGGAATACTGGGTCTCGAAATCTCGAGCAATTGCCAATTCCGTGGCCATCTGGAGGGCAAAGCCAAACTGGCTTCAAAGAAACTGGGCGTCATAAATAGAGCACGGCAATACTTCAAGCCGGCCCACATTCTAGCGCTCTACAAAGCGCAGGTCCGGCCTCACATGGAGTATTGCTGTCATCTCTGGTCTGGCGCACCCCAGTATCAGCTCGATCCATTTGACCGCGTGCAATGCAGAGCAGCTCGAATTGTCGGGGACCCAGTACTCTGTGAACGGCTGGATCACTTGGCGTTGCGTAGAGACGTCGCTTCATTGTGTGTCTTCTACCGCATTTATCACGGGGAGTGTTCCGAAGAGCTGTTCAACCTGATTCCTGCCGCCGAATTTCACCTTCGCACGACACGCCACAAGTTACGATATCATCCCCACCATCTGGATGTGTGGTGGTCCTCCACAGTGCGGTTTTCAAGGAGCTTTCTTCCTCGTACCACGAAGCTGTGGAATGGGCTTCCTTGTGCGGTGTTTCCGGGACGATACGACATGGGTACCTTCAAGAAAAGCGCGTACACCTTCCTTAAAGGCCGGCAACGCTCTTGTGATTCCTCTGGTGTTGCAGGAGAGTGTGGGCGGCGGTGATCACTTAACACCAGGTGACCCGTACGCTCGTTTGTCCTCCTATTCCATAAAAAAAAAAAAATATATATATAAAAATATGCTATTTGGCTGAAAATATTGTTCAATGTTACAATCAACAATTTTACAATATATTTGCAATAATAATTGATTTCCACTCATATAAAACTCTATTTTTCGTACCTTCGAAAAAATTTAACTAAGTAGTAATAAAATAAATAAATTTCAAGTTATGAATCTGATTGATTAGCAATGAATCAACTAATTAATCTAGCGATGCATAACGTGCATCTTCGTTTCCTTAATAGTATTTTGAATTTGCGTATTTTAAAGCCTGTTATTTTACTTACACACACAACGACCAAACCGAATTCTACCTTCGCGCGACACGCCACAAATTAGGATCTCATTTTACACTATTTGGAAGTGTGGTTGTCCTTCACAGTGCGGTTTTCAAAGAGCTTTCTTCAACGTACTCCAAAGCTGTGGACTGAGCTTCCTTGTGCGTTGTTTCCGGGATGATACAACATGAGTACCTTAAACAAATATTAGTACATTTTCCTTAAAGGCTGGCAACGCGCCAGTGATTCCTCTGGTGTTGCAAAAGAATGTGGACGGCCGTGATCACTTAACAGCAGGTACGCTCGTTTATCCTCCAATTCCTCTAAAAAAATCATAGTGAAACAGTAGTGCCATACTATTTTATTGAAGAGATCTCGGGTCACCTGATGGTAAGCGATCATCGCAGCCTATGAATAAACCCAAAAATGAATTTGAAAACACGTTGCTACGTGGTGGGTGAGGTTCGAAATGGGGGTTCCGTAGTGAAAATCAAAGGTTCAACATATGCTATATACTGTACTTTTAACTTTACAGTAAAACCTGCTTAAGATTATTTCACATGGACCCAACCAAAAACGCGTCTTAAGTGACAAAGCATATTATGCGGCATAGAGAAATAAAACGTACTAAGTACTACATAATATTATATTCTAATATCGTATAGTTATGTAGATATTAAATAATACATTTATAAATTTAATAATATGTATTACATAGTGTAATTTTAATTGCGTTATTTAAAGTAATCACTTATTTTGATTTGACAGAAAGATTTAAATGCATTTGTAGTTACAGGATTTTCAATATAATTTAACTTTTGCAGTGCGTCTTCACTTTGATTTAAAGAAGCTGCAAGTCGTCTTAAATCACTAACAGCTGACAATATCTGGGCGATTGACAAAATCAAAGTTGACTCCTCTTCGTCTTTATTTATCTCAATTACGGCTCCTTTTTGTGTGTTAAAAGCATTCTCAATAAGATCTTCAATTGATTTAATTTCGTAGGGTACCACATTGTCATGAATGGGAGAATAGCCAGGAAATTTTCACAGAGAAATCTTATTAGCAGGATCATGTTTTATGGGTTCTACTACTTACTACATTATAATTTAATTAACTGTTTATTTATTATACTATTATTATGAATAACATTGTAATATTTTTACAAACTTGTATTCTCTTGTAATGATTATTCCTGATTTTATATTCAGATCCAACCGCTCACCCTTCTAATTGAGCCAGTAAGTAAACCAACTCATTGCGCAAAAATGAAATCTCTTAATTTTTTTTGTGTGACGGTGGATTCATTTAAGGTCTTCTTATTTTAAGCTGATTTCATTTTTATTGTTTCTTTATTAATATTGAACGTCCTTCCATTAATGTGACTATTTCTTTACAATACTGCCCCACAGACCGTTAAACACAACTTCATATTTTCCAAGCGACTTCAAAAACGAGGCTATTTACAATTCAACTATTTGATATTATTTTTTTTTGTTATATATTCATTACCTTATAATATATTTTTATAATAAATTTACTAGGGACACTGTTTATTGTGCGAAGAATAAATTGATCTGATTACGAAATGAAAGTGAAATAAAATAGACCTAATTTTGTAGGTAAGCAAATAGTGTCTGTAATACAAACAGTTAAAATTTATTTTTATAGCAACATATTAAGAAAATATCATTTAGCTAAGTTGGATATAGATCACAAATTGTTACCGATACTATCTAAAGTAATATAATAGTAAGTATAATATTCTTATGGAATGAAAATAGTGTGTACTATGATTTGATAAAGCCGAAAGGAAGGCGTTGGAACTTACATAACAGAACCATATTTTCTGGGCGGGTTTAGGCTTGTTACAATTTTCATGAGATGTGTCTGTCTAATTCCCTTTCTTTAGGTTGTAATGGTATTTACTTAGTTAATTTATACGTCTAGACAGAGCCTCTTGCAGCTAGACAACAGATAAGAACAGGCCAGGTTTATTACTTTCTCGCACACACACTCGCGATTTGTATGTCACTCTTTTATATTGTGCGTGCATTGCTCAAAATAGAGGTTAACTGTCAAACTCAATTTTTTTCGACGTCTTCACAGCTGGCACAGAAAATTTAGACGCATAAATGAGCTAAGGTATTTACTTTGATTTGAAGTAAGTTTTTTTATGCAAATTTTGTCATATACATATATTTTTTTTATATTTCTGCGGTGTTATTTCAGGCTTTATTAGATGTTTCTAAATATATATTTTTGATATTTTATATAATTGGGAAATCAGTGTAATCCACTTAACAGAAATTAAATTAAATAGTATGCCCACAAATTGATCTATACTCGACAAGAAAGCCATCGTTTTCATCCATGAATTTGTTTAAAAAAATGAAATAGTTTAGAGGAGTCCAAAATACCTTAACGTTACACGTTTTGCATTTTGCAGAGCATCTTTTTTTAATAAACAAAGACTTGTAAAATATAACAGTGGGTATACATGTAAACAGCTATATGAGAGACAGTACTTAAGGCAGCCCCAAATTGACCGCAAACTGTCCGTGACAACATAGAGCTTCATTCTGTATTGCTGTACCGTCAGTATTCGTTTCACCACGTGGCAGAGATCCAAAACAAACACAAACATTACGACCTTCGAAGTTGAAATCGAGCAGCTGCTACGGAATACGAGTTTAAAACCATTGCATAAGTTTATTCACTAGCATTTTTGTGTTTTAATACAATTGTCCAAATAATACAATTATTGTTTTAAGCCCATCAAGTAAACTATAATAATAATACAAATGCTAATTTTCTTACAAAATGGTCAGCAGTGTTCCTTAGTTATTAAATTATTATTATTTATTCGGCTAACCTGGGTCATAATAGATTACAAATTATATTAATATCTGAATTGTCACATGAAGAATCGTAGATCGTCTCATGGTCCTAAAATATCGGTCTGACTGACAAAAAGTTCCCACAAAAGTGATATTTCTCGTATGTGACAATTTATGTCAAGTGACAGACTTAATAGATTTGAATAATAATTGAATGTATCACTAATATTATAAAAGTAAATTTTTTTAGTAGTTTCTTTTTCAGTTTAAATGACTCATTCATAGATTCTTACAAATATTTAATTTTTGGCTAATTGATTTTAGACAAAGGTAAGGTAGTGTTACTTAAAATAGCCATTTTCTTAGGTTTAATGTTGCATCAGTAATAAATATTTAAAAAGGAGGGTCCAGCCCCGGGAGGCAAGCTGCCAAGTCGTTCACTCCTTGTCACTGACTTGGTTACTCCCTAGAGTACATTACAACGCCGATGTTTACTTACAGCTTAGCCAAGACTGACAACTAGTACTAAATGGCATTTAAACATGTCAATATTCAACGACAGTCAAGTATAAATGAAATGAAGACTACATCAGTACTATATATTTATTAAGACATAAGCATAATGAAAGAGTATGGCATTATTTACATATTAAAGTATTAAGTTTGTATAGGAGGCGTATTAAATTAAATCTTTATTAAAATATGTTATAGTTTTTAGTTTTATAAGTTGATTATTTTAAACGTAGGTTTCTTTTGTAAACCTCAATTTGGCCTTGTCTTTTAAGTAATAACGGAGTACGGTATGTAATCTCATTCATGGTCTGTTATTCTTGGGAAGATTGTAAAACAGTATTGTTGATTGAATCACAACAAACCCAGTTTCACTATTTAAAATAGCCAGAGGTGTTTACTACGCTCGCCATAAATCGTATGCAGCCTGCGTGTCCACTGTCCACCCACTGCACATGTCGTGTTAAGTGTAACGTGCGGCGTGTAGCGAGCGACACCGGAGATGTATTCAAATGTGCAGTGAGGAGTCATGTAACAAATTCTTTTAACTTTGGAATAACTAAACATGTACTTGTGCACTGTGACTTACTTCTCTTGATTAATATTAAACTGTATTAGTTTAAATAAAAAACGTTTTATAGGATTAAAACGCGTGTAAGTGTTACTTTATTTTTACATTAGATTTTTGCGAAAAAGTTACATTTTGAATATATTTTAGTTATCCTGATGTTTCAAGGCCTTTCCAGATCTCGTTTTAAGGGGGAGTGCAGATGAAATGAATCAAGATAAAATTTCTCATAGGTAGATTTGTTTATTTCGACCTATTGTACCTGCATTTTGTTGAATAAATAAATAAGTCATAATGTTTTGTAAGTACTTTATACATGTATATAAATTGTTTCATCCAGTACTTAACAACAATTTAGTATTTCTTGTCGGTACGTACCTAATATTAGATCTTTTTATAAGTAGTTGCTATGGCTGCTATATATACTAAACTGTTAAGTAAAGTAAAACGATGAAAATTAATAAAGTTTCAATGTGCGTTCAAATTCATTTAATACCAGAAACATAATTCAAATATTAGTATTATGGTTTTGTGGTGAATCCCAAAAGTAATCAACGAGTTATTAAAATAATTTTACTAAGCAAACAATACCTACTCACCGACCCGTGGTGCCAAAGGCGCTCAGTGAAGCGAAATTGTCTCGTAAATAAAACTTCCTTCAGTCCTGCAAATGATTAATGAGTGTTTTTGTATTTTTTCTGATATTTTACTCATAATGTTTTATTCGGACGTGTGTCCGAAGTTGAAAAATGGTTATGTATTTTATTCCTTATAAGACTCGATGAGTACATATAAAATGAATTAAATATTAATCAATATTCCTAAATCTCTTTACATCAATGCAATCAACCAATCGCAATGATGTCAATTGAATGTCAAAAATTATGTCAATTGAATCGCAATCTGATAGTTCGATCATTCATTCGTACCATGAGGTAATATTTCAACCTAAACTGGATAGCATATGAGTTACAATGAGCGATTCGAAAAAAGTTTCTACTTCCTTAGAGGAAAGTGAATCGTGTTGTTAATAACTTTTAAAAAATATTCAAAACATACAGAAAAGGAAAATTTTATTGATGAAAGATGAGATGAGAATACTTTATTGGACTTTTTTGTAAAACATGAACTGAAAATAAATACCGAAAATGAAACTACTAAAGACGAGGCAGTAAGGGCCCGGGCTATAGCCTGTTCGCAAGAACGAATTAAAAAAAATGTACTTTGTGCTCCTGTCAAAACAAACATCAATGTAGATGCGTTCATAACTCGTTATTTTTACAAAAAGCCTTAGCAAACATTTAATTTATAGTTCAAAGAACTGTATTTATATATATTACTATTATTTATCGAGGAAAAAACAGGGCTTAATTGTATATAATTTGACGCTATAAAGCGCCATTTTAAAATGTATTTTTGGTATTTTGTATGCAAAAAAAAACCGCAAAAATCATATCATTTTAGGTTTCGAAACGCAACGCATACGGTTCGAGTACAAATTTATGCGACGACTGTAGAGCTTCAGCACGTCGTTCATTCTTCATAAGCGATCCAAACGTCATACAGTAAAAGGCACTTCATGGTACAAATTTTTGCGATTCAGTTTAGGTACCTAAACTGAACTTCATTGTAATCGAATCGCTTATTAAAAGTTGATGGTAGGCGCTCTGACCATCTATTCCAGCGTGGATCTGTGGATGTTCCAGATGTTCTCTTTATAGAACCGGGTGACATCCGTGTTTGATGAAGAGCTTCTTCATAATTGACTCATTGGTACTGGACTGTCCACAGGATACATCGATCCTCAGGGCACAGATTTGGTACAATTCGTAATTACTTGGCTTAAAACTTCTGTCTCCTTGAAATTTCATGATATCCCATGATATAAATACCAAAAGTACCAGTGGGTGGCTCCTTTGCTCAGGATGCCACACACACACTCACAACGGCGCCTATTTATGTCGTGAAGCAGTAATGTGTAAGGACAAGTGTGTTTCAGTCTAATGGGTGCCGTAGCTAGTGAAATAACTGGGCAAATGAGACTTAAAATCTTATGTCTCAAGGTGACGAGCGCAATTGTAGTGGCGATCAGAATTTTTGGGTTTTTCAAGAATCCTGACTGCATTGTAATGGGCAGGACGTATCAATTACCACCAGCTGAACGTCCTACTCGTCTCGTCCCTTATTGTCATAAAAAAAATTACTAATGTGGAATTGGAACAGTTATAAGAGTTTTCGAGAGGGTCAATTAATTTGTATTTATAATGACAATGACAAAGACATAATTAATAAGTACGCTGTCAGTACTTCGTACAAATTGGTGCTTGTAGAGGATTAGTGAGGTTACATGGCGGAGCTCCAATAGCTTGCAGAGCGAGGGCCACGAAAACAGCGATAGACAATAAGGGCGACTTACTAACTGCGTGTATACTTGTATGTACTGATGTTATAAGTAGTAATTTATTTAGATCCTTTTTTTGAAAATGTATTACAGTTGAAACAAATAAAATTAAAAACCAGACAATTGGTTCAAACATAGAGGATATTATAATTTCGTTGGCAAAAAAATAAAATATTAAATAATTATTCGCGTAAGTGTATGTGATAATAGAAACGTTGTAAAGTAATGATAAAAACATTTAAAAAAACGTACTAAGTAATCTCCTCTTATTTTAGATTGATATTTAAAAGGCATCGTTTTAAAAATATTTCTGAAGACCGGGAACATCACGCAGTTGGCAATATTGTTATTATCCTATCCTTCATCGTGCATCTGATGAAAGGGTCTGCTGAGTAGAATGCAAAATATTTTTTAGAGTTGCACTCAAAAGGTTAAGTCATATCATCTCAAAGTCTATACAATCATACAATTTGATATCATAACACTTTGTGCTTTTAAATTAAAAAAAAATGCGTATTTAAAAACATTTGTGATTTATTTCAGTTAGCAAATATATGCTGATTTTGCGATTTAGAAACGCGTGAGCAATATACGTAGAGCTTAGAGCGAGGCCTTAGGAAAAACATGGCATGCCAAAAGTAAGCCTAATTCTTTTATAGTTTGACTGCGTTTTGTTTATAGTGATTGAAAACGCAACTTTTAATTGGAACTGCAGGCGCTAAAAATTAATAACTCTTCCGCGGTTCTGTGATCATCCGTGTACCCGTCCCATTCACCTGCCACCGGACCGCGCCATATATCGTGCACTCGGTTGTTTATGGCCATCGTTGTAACTATTAAAATATTTGTTCATGTAGTATAAAAGACAAAGATTTATTTACTTTAAATACCAGATACGATAAGAGTAGGTATATATTTTGATATTAGAAACAATTTGTTATACCAAAATATGTGCGTGAGAAATATTTTTTAATATATATATGGTTCACCTTTAAAGAAGAGATACATGCTGTCCTCGGCTTCTTTGTAATAAGAATCTAAGTTAAGTATTTCCATTATACATTATATACCCGTAAATCCAACGGTTTTTGCGGCTTACGCCAGAATAGCTCGCAGGTGGCAGGTTTTTTTCCTGCTTACTGCAATAATTACCGTTATGTTTTGGAGAATTCACAATATTATCTATATACATATTGTGAATTCTCCTATAAATAAATATCTTTATACATTATGCTTATGTGTTATTCTGGTGTGTAAGTAATTTTATTGTAAGGTTTCAAAAAAGGTTAAGGTTTTAAAATCCAACATAGTTTTTACTTAAGGAAGTAACAATCATACACACACACTCACAAATTTTCGTTATTGTTAACTTTATATTTTAATTTATTGATTTGCAAGTTGATAACATTTTAAGATCTCAAAGATCTCAAAGCTTTATATTAGTTTAATACAAAAATGTATCGTGAGTCGTGAGTCGCGTGTTGCGTCGTTAGGCAACTGTTATCAAACGTATCATCTTTTATGATAACTGTTATTGGATACTGGAATCATGTTAAACTTGTGTTTCATAATGAAACTTGGAATTGCATTATTGTATAAACTCCGCTCTATTCAACTTTAGCTATTTAAATTGTAATTCATTATCATACATTACTTTTAAATGTCATTAATATTTATATCAAAGTTTGAAATGTATGTTTTAATAATGATTTTTCTAGATTGGCTTTTTAAATTAAAATAAAATTTTACGAATAAAAATTGAAAATTACAAGACAAATGAATTTTAACTTGATTGTTTGTGTGTGTATGAAACAGTAATGATTCTTAAATTGCTAGTGCAAAAGTCTAACAATGATTTAAAAAAAAGAACAAACGTTCATTCACTTAGATCAAAATGACACTTACCTATGAATGTCAAAGGTTTTATCACCACTTTGGTAAAACTGAGCTGAAACGAGAAGAAGTGGGAAGAAACTCATTGCCACTATTTTACATCTATATATACATCCTGTCCGGTGATCGGTCCTGTGCTGCCCTCATCTAACGTATTCCGGCAATCTTGACCAGATCGTCTCTATCTTGTGGGGGGCCTTCTAACACAGCATCTTCCGGACCGTGGTCGCCATTCGAGGAATTTTCAGCTCCACCGCCCTGTCCATCGAACTATTTGCCCTGCGCACTGCCACTTCAGTTTCGCAATAATTTGGGCTATGTCGGTAACTTTGATTCTCTTACGGATCTCCTCATTTCTTTCTCCGAGCATAGCCCTCTCCATTGCCCTCTGAGCGACCTTGAGCTCACTCATCAGGCGCATAGTTTGCAGGACCGTTAGTCGTGGAGATATTTGGGGGAGGCCTTTGTCCAGCAGTGGACGTCTTCCAGCTAATGATTATGATGATGAAAAGCGATGAACCAAAACTACTGAAACGTTTTGACTTACTTGCGATGGTAAAAAAAGAAAATAAATGATTATTCAAAAAAAACTCGAACGATTAACGAGTCCAGAAAATGTATCATTTCGTATACCACTGTAAATAAGGTAAGATATTTTGCAAGCAATTATATATTTAACAAGCTGACCCGACAGACAGTTCGGGAAAAATGTAGTCTAAAGCCATCGGAAATGTGTAATCAAAAGTAATGAGTTAATAAAATAAACCGACATCAAAAACTGAAAAGTATCAAATAACTAAAAATTTAACTTAAAATACCTCGTATGCAAACCTTTACCTTTAATATTAATAACATACTATTATTTATATGTGCTACCTATTGATAGGTTTTAAGTCAGTGCTAAGCCCTCAACAAAATATAACTTAATATTATAAAAACAGCTTACTTACTGTAATTATTTAGATTGTCTGGCCACGCGTGTCTGTCCGCTGGGGTTGTTTTGTTCTAGACGAAGCCATCCCGCTCAAAGTCACGCGTGGCGAGTGAAGGTACCATTATTACATTTGACTTGGCACCAACTTCAAAGCTCAATATGTAGCACATACAAATAATAGTATTTTAATAATATTAAAGGTAGAGGTTTGCATAAGAGGTGTTTTAAATTAAATTTTTAGTTATTTGATACTTTTCAGTTTTTGAAGTCGGTTATTTAAACGTAGTTCTTTTTATTTTTCCGTTTAATTGTTACTTAATAATAATATATAATGAACCTCAATGAAAACTCTAAAAAAAAGCCGTACACAGAAAATGATTATGTCATCCAAGTAGACGAAAATTTTCATATTATAAATGTTCATAAAATGAAAACTACTGGGCATCTATTTCGCATCAAACAAAAGAAGAATTACTTAAATCGGATCATAAGTCGCGCACCCCGAGCCCACCGCCCTGTCCAGCCGCGCACTACGAGCTCAAGTCCACAGTAAGAGGTGGGACGTTACCGCGAACCTACCACACTCACCCTGATGAAGGACCTCCGAATGGTCCGAAATTAGTCGGTAACGACACCGACAAAAACGTGAGTACAGCCGTATTAACAGATATCTCAACAAACTACATATTTAAACCTTTCCTGAGAACCACACCTTCCATTGGTGAAAACAGCATGAAAATCGGTGCAGTATATTTTGAGTTTATCGAACAGACAGACAGACGCGGCGGGGGATATTGTTTTATTCTATGTAGTGACTAAAAAATTCAAATGTTCAAATTTTTGATATGAAAATAAAAATAAATATTCCCGAAGGCAGGACCGACCGAATAGTATTTTATAAAGTTTGCCTAGTTTTCGACGCTTCAACCTTAATCTAATTTTTTAAATTTTAGTGATGACGGTTTTAAATTTTTGAGAATATTTTATCTTTGCTTTTATGTACTTACAAAATATGTTGAAATATCATTGGTTGATCAAAACCTCTATTCTATTTCCTACTTACTTTATACATTATTGTATAAAAATAAATGACATGATCTGTTCAATTATCCGTTTACCAGCATACCAGAGGAAGGCGCCTTTGCACAGGATGCCAGCTAGATTATGGGTACCACAACGGCGCCTATTTCTGCCGTGAAGCATTAATGTGTAAGTATTGTTGTGTTTCGCACTGAAGGGCGCCGTAACTAGTGAAATTACTTAACATCATACGTCTCAAGGTGACGAGCATAATTGTAGTGCCGCTCAGAATTATTAGGTTTTTCAAGAATCCCGAGTGGCACTACATTGTAATGGGCGGGGTGTATCAATTACCATCAGTATAACGTCCTCTTCGTCTTGTCCCTTACTATAAAAAAAAAGCTAAAGATAAGTACATCAGATATAATTTAACCTGAATTCAACTGATTAATAAGCACAAATTGTCAACATCAGTATTTTATAAACTTAAATGTGCTAATAGGAAATATTTTTAAAATTGGACGACTTACTAGATATAACAGCTATCCGTGGCGATAATACTTATGAAAATATTTTTAAAATTCATTAAGTTCTACAAATAATGAAAACGTTTCCTTTTAAATAACTTACACGCCATGCAAGAGAAACATTTCAAACAGAGCATAGCAATATAGATCTTATGTTGTTTCTCAGCGGTTGAATTTAGTTTGAATATTATTTTCTGGGAAACTTCCATCCGCTATCCAATTATTTTTTATTGCCAAAGTCTTGACCCCGTATGTCTCCAGTGTTATATACTCGGTGGCATTTCTGAATTATGAACTTTGTTCTTGAGACTATAACAGCAATATTTTTTATTATTAAATAATAAAAAATAAATAGTTGAATATATAAAGGGAGTATTCTATCATAGTAATCAGTTTGTTTAAAATTTAGTTGTAATTAGTACTTGAAAACTTGAAATTATTGCATTTGCTTTAATTCTGATTGTAAATAATAAACAATACAATGTAGATATTTTTTTATGAAAACATGGGCCAAAATGAGCAGGACGTTCAGCTGATGGTAATTGATTCGCTCTGCCCATTACAATGAAGTGCCGCTCAGGATGTTCGGAAAACCGAAAAATTGTGATCGTCACTATAATTGCGCTCATTATCTTGAGACATAAGATGTTAAGTCTCATTTCCTCAGTAATTTCACTAGCTGCGGTGCCCTTCAGACCGAAACACTAAAATGCTTATACATTAATGCTTCACGGCAGAAATAGGCACCGATGTGGTATCCATAATCTAGCCGGAATCCTGTAGAAAGGAGCCTCCCACTGATAAATTGCATGATGATTGCATGAAATATAAATTTATTGCATGAAACACGCTACATTTGAAAAAGAAGCTTAAATGAGTAATACTCCTTTATATGGAACAAAAAGATTACACACAGTAAGCGAAAAATATAAAATATAATAACATTTAACATAGGTGCAATTAATTACTGTGTAACAGTTAAATTGTATTAAATTAAATTGTAACTAATTCTCGCTAAATTTGTACTACTTGATGCTGGAATTGCTACGTGTCCTGCGGCAGCTGGTAAATTATTTGTAAGCGTAGAGAAGTACTAACAAAATATAATTGTAATTAGTTACTTTATGCACGTTAAATTAAGTACAAAACTATTAATTTTGAAAATCATTATGAAAATGAAACCACTTTCGGAATCTACGAAATATTCAAACTCAAACTTAATAAATTATATTTAAAAACAAAATTTATGAACGATGTGGGAATTGAACCCGCCATCTCTCGCGTTCTGTGTGAGCGCTCTTCCACTGAGCCAATCGTTCGAGTGATGTAAGGTTCGTAAATCTTGATATGTCTGTGTTCAAGTCTCTGGTTGTGGCTTCATCTACAAGATCTACCTTACAGTTGATAGCCTGCTATACAATATTTGCAAATTAGGAAACTGACTTGAGATGTCGCTCTTTCAAATCTTAAACAATGTGCTATTTTTTAAAGAAAAGATAACCATCACTTCTGGGATTAATTACATAAATTAAGTTTGAAAACAACAAGTAACCAAACTATTATAATGTAACCAATTTAATTTCAATAGTAACATTCCAATTTATAATTTCTCTTTTGAAACAAATTGAATAATATCTTGAATTGCATTTTATTGAAAGGGCAAACAATTAGCAACAAGAAGTATTCTTGTTACAAAACTGCAATTGAATAATGTTGCCAGACTATAGTTGAACGTTCAAAAGAATTTCATTTCATTATTGAAAAGAAATAAATTTATTACTCTGAAAGTACTATGCTGACGCAACAACGGCCGAAGCATTAAGAAGTTCATTAACTGTTGAAAACTATAACTATTTATTATTATTAATTATTGTTTGGCTTTATGGCATATCCCTTTTAGATTTCATCAATGTCTCGATCAGAAACTAAGAAATTTGTTATTAAAAGGCATAAAAGGCATTTAATTTCTCAAAATTGATTCCTTTACAATTATTTTTGGTGTCATTTCTAATATACATACATACATACATAAAATCACGCCACTTTCCCGTAGGGGTAGGCAGAGACCACTTCTTTCCACTTGCTACGATCCTTACATACTTCTTTCGTTTCGTCCACTTTCATTATTCCTTTCATACATGCTCTCCGGTTTAGGGTACTCTTGACCTGGCCTTTTTTCAAGACGTCCCTGATTTGATCTTGAAACGTCCGCCTAGGTCTACCCCTTCCAACACTTTCATTCAAACTGGCCTTATACACTTTCTTCGTCAATCGTCCTTCATTCATTCTCTCGACATGTCCAAACCATCTCAGCATACCTTTCTCAATTTTTGTCACAGCATCTTCTTTCAGACCACAACGTTTTCTTATCTCACTATTTCTTATCCTGTCACTCAGTGTAACTCCTATCATACTTCTCAACGCTCTCATCTCAACTGCATTTATTCTGCTTTCATGTTTCTTCTGCCATACCCAACTTTCACTTCCGTACATGAGTGTTGGAACCAACACCCCCTCATGCACAGCCAAGCGAGCCTTATTAGACACCTTCTGACTGTTCATAAAGGAGTGCAAAGCTCCATTCACCATGTTTCCTGCATTCACTCTTCTTTCAATATCACTCTCATACTTTCCATCTCTTGTAAATTTAGAACCCAGATACACAAACTCATTCACCTGTTCAATTTTTTCATCTCCAATCACGATATTGCAGTCTGTCACTACCTCATATCTTTCAAGCACCATCACTTTCGTCTTCTTTACATTCATCTTCATTCCCTTTCTACCAAAAGCTTCATTCATAGCAGTTACCATCTCTTGCAACTCCTCGGCTGATGATGCAAGTAATACTTGGTCATCAGCATAGAGAAAACATTTGACGAGTAACTCATTCATTCTCAAACCACTGCCATTCTCTTTTAAACCTGTCGAGCAATTGTTCATGAACAGATTAAACAGCCACGGTGACGCTACACATCCCTGTCTAACACCTTTTTCGATATTAAACCATTCAGTGTATGCCCCGTTTATCCTTACACAACCACTAGAATCTCTATAAAGAGATTGCAATGCTCGTACGAGGACACTGCTCACACCGCTCGTGGACAATGCTGACCACAATTCATTCCTCGCCACTCTATCATAGGCCTTTTCTAGATCCACGAACGCGCAATAGACCTTTTTGTTTTTAGCCAAAAACTTTTCTATGCACCGCAAGGAAAAGACCTGATCCGAACATCCCATTCCCTTTCTAAATCCCGCTTGTGCATCCCATACTTTTTCGTCTGTTTCATTCACAACTCTTTCAATCAACACTTTTGCATACAATTTACCGACGACGCTGAGAAGGCTTATACCGCGGTAATTTCTGCAGTCTTGTCGTGACCCATCTCCCTTATATAATGGCACGATTACAGCTTTGCACCAGTCTTCTGGTACTTGCCCATTTCGCCAGCACAAATTGAAGAGGCGGTACAGCTGGCTAGCCACTATGCCCTGGCCATCCCTCAGCATCTCGACGGTAATCCTGTCATACCCTGCAGCTTTACCTAATCTCATACTTTTCAATGCTTTCACTATTTCATCCATGCTTATCTCACTTTCATCAACATTTATATTAGTTTCAATAGAAGCTGCCGGATGTTGTTCATGCACTTCCTCTCTTTCAAACAAACTTTCAAAATACTCTTTCCATCTCTTTAGCACACATTCTTCTCCTCTTATAATGTTCCCATCTTGACTCCTGATTATACTGAGCTCCGAGGTAGACGTTTTTCCTCTGGCTGTTTTGATGGATTTCCAGAAGAACTTAATGTTTGACTGGAAATCTTCAGTGAGCCTCCTATCAAAATCATCCTTTTGTTCTTCTTTCTTTCTAGACACAACTGTTTGCGCTGCTGATTTCAATCTTTTATACTTCGTTCTTGCTTCCTTTATATCGTCATCCGTTGCCTTTTGTACTTTTTGGTTAGCTTTTGTTGTTAACCAATCCACCCAAGCTTTCTTCTTTTCTTGCACCGCCATTTGTACCTCTTTATCCATCCACAAATTATAGTTCTTTCTTCCTTTCCTTCTTTTAGCTACCCCGCATACCTCAACAGCAACATTCACGACCCCTTTCTTAAATGTCTCCCACAAATCTTCAATCACACCTATCTCTTCTATGCCTTTAAAATTTTCTTTCAGTTTCTCTACATACTCGTCTTTCCTTTCTTTTTCTTGTAGATTTTCCACTTTTACTCTGTCCAAAACACTCGTAGGCTCAGCTCGTCGGTGTCGCCAACGTTTAAAAAGGTCGCGCATTCGGGCTATGACCAGGAAGTGGTCTGTGTCGAGGCCTACACCGCGGTATGCCCGAGCATCTAGTACTTTCTTTCTCAGTCTTTCATCTACAATTACAAAATCAATCATACTTCTAGACTCACCCTCATCTCTTGTATACAAATGGATCTTTTTGTGGTTAAACATTGTGGCCTTGCGGCCACGCAAAGATTCCATTCCAAGCATACTTCAAGCAGGCTTTTCCCATTTTCATTCACTCTCTCGTCCCCAAACGTACCCAGAACTCCTTCATACCCATCACGCTTTACTCCAACCCACCCATTAAAATCCCTTAACATCACGATCCGTTCATTTTCTCCGCATTTATTCAAGACCTCTCTCATACTGTCCCAAAATTCCTCTCTCTCTCTTTTTAATGACCCACCTCCGCACAGATCCGTCGGTGCATAGACCCCAAGGATAAACAAGCGAGTGAGTCCGATTTTTAACCTAATCCAGAGGAGTCTTGGGCTAACACATTCATGCTCTATCACACATTCTACTATTCGAGCGGAAAGAATCACACCAACTCCCTGACAGCCTCGACTGGTTTGGGGGACTCCGGACCAGTATGCCGTGTAGGGACCATGAACCGTGGTATCACATCCTTTCCTCTTCGTTTCATTCACGCACAGAATATCTATAGATCGTTCATCCATCATCTGACATACTTCATCTACCTTATCATCCACTCCTCCTCTTACATTCAACGTAGCAAAGCGGCTCTCCATTTCTAATATACTCGATACAATTACCGCTTGAGAAACAAATGGCGCTCTGATAGATAAGAAGCTCTCTTAAATGAAATATACATTATTGTATTGTCATTGCTATAGGAATGTCTAATCAAAATTAATGAGTTAAAAATGAAACAAAAAAGTAATTCTGAATGATTTTATAATATTATATAGTTATAAAATGGTAAGGATTAATATACTGTTTGTGCAGCTTTTACATTATCGCTTTTTAATTGACTTTTTTTAAAGTATTAGAATGGGTATAATATTTCATCCGTAAGAGTGAGATATAGGCTATTGCAGACTTTTCTATATAAGATACACAATTCTGCCATATATTATTTTGTTACATCTCAAAGGGCTCAGATAGTGTTTTTATTGAAAGCTCCCAGATGGCTAACATTTAAAAAGAAATATTGTTAATGTTTACTAAAATAAATTCTTCATCGAGAACCGCGCTATTCATTGATGAAAACAGCACGGATTTCCGTCAAGTAATTTTTGAGTTTATCGCGAGCATACAGACAGACAGACGCGGCGGACGACTTTGTTTTTTAAAATGAATATTTATTTAATATTATATTTATCTGAAAGTAGACTTCACAGTTTTATACAGTTGATAAGCTCGCCCGAGAAGGCCAAGTAATACTTCAAACAATTTGAAGTGCGCTTAAATTTCCTTAGTATGGGAACTGAGTGACTACAATATATGAATAATGTTTAGCTTATTATTATTTTTATTTAATTTTTAATTTCATGTATTAGGTTGTAGTGGGTTTATAACTTTTAATAAAGACTATTATTATTATTTTTATTTTTCCTTCCTCTTCCTATCAAATCATTAAATTTCTGTCTTTGCATTGAAATTATTCTAAGTAAATTATTCGAACCTGATTCCTGGCGCCGAATTCCACCTTCGCAAGACACGCCACAAGTTAGGATATCATCCTCACCATCTGGATGTGTGGCGGTCCTCCACAGTGCGGTTTTCAAGGAGCTTTCTTCCACGTACTACAAAGCTGTGGAAAGAGCTTCCTTGTGCTTCCGGGACGATACGACATGGGTACCTTCAAAAAAAGCGCGTACACCTTCCTTAAAGGCCGGCAACTCTCCTGTGATTCCTCTGGTGTTGCAAGAGATTGTGGGCGGCGGTGATCACTTAACAACAGGTGACCCGTACGCTCGTTTGTCCTCCAATTCCATAAAAAAAAGTGTTTCAGTCTACCATTATGATGTTGTCTGTCTATCATGATGGTAAATATTATTTGCTCAAGAAGTCCTTCTAAATGTTTGAATCCATTTGTCCAATGTTTTAGGAACTTGAATTGCGTATTTTAGCAGCTGCTGTATATCTGGTCGCATTGTTTGCGTTTGTATTGGCTCAGGGCAACGTGGTGAAGCTAATACAAACGGAACAGCAGAGAACAATAAAGCTCAATGTTGTCACGGATCGGTTGTGGTCAATTAGATACTGTTTTTAGTCTTTTGCGTCTACTTTTACGTACTAATCTTGTAGAAATACTTTGTTCGGCACTAATTATTGTGCTGCCTCCCACTGGTATTATTACCAGTTGAAGGCTCTTGCACACCACCCGGTGGTACCACAATGGCGACTATATGATGTGAAGCAGTAATGTGTAAGCATTATTGTGTTTCAGTCTGAAGGGCGCCGTAGCTAGTGAAATTACTGGGCAAATGAGACTTAACATCTTATGTCTCAAGGTGACGTGGGCAATTATAGTACCGTTCAGAATCCTGAGCTACCGTCCTATCCCTTATTTTTATAAAAAAAAGTTTTTAAATATATTTTAATCTGTATATTATAGTTTAGCTCAGTTTGTCCATAAGTCAATTTGAATCACCAAACTTATTGATGGATTACTCGACGAAATCTTCTAACTTATACGAAGCCTTCTAAATCTTAAACTAACAAGAGCCGTTAACAAGAATGAAAGGTGTTTGAACTAGACAAAGTTAGTCACTGCTGAATTAACAACATTAACAAATTCAATTTGGAACAATTAACAGCAGTACCCGTGTGATACAATTTCGTCATGATAAATGAAATAAATGATGATTTGAATGATATTTTATAAGTGAAACCAATTTAGGCCCGCGATAAGAGGGAAAAAAGAAAGGATTGACGTTACTATTTTTTAATAGTAGATATTACTCCTCCATTACGCGAAGAAAGTATGAGAGTTTCTTTCATTGTATGTAGGTATAAACTTAGAGTAGAATAGGATTAAGTATTTAATCGTACAAAAGTTGTTATGAAAACACAGTCACTGGCAACTTTATATTGTAGTGTGTATTAGCTATTTGTAACGATGCTTGTGTGCGTGGCATCTTGACAATCAAGGGCATCTTTCAAATCTTGCAACATTATGCATCGTGGTATTATACATTAAAATCAATTATTAGTAAAGATTAATAGAATATGTGGCACGTCAACGTCACACATTGTTCGAGATTGGCTCGTGTATTAGTTGCCACGCTTTGCGACTACTCCTGCGGTATCTAGTTGGAGCGAAGCGGACAGCACTCCTTAATCGCAGGTTTATAATAAATGTTGAAAATCCAAGGAACTTTAAAAAAATCTAATAACTAAAAGTTTTCACGACACATTCTAATACAGTCCTTTGATACTCTTTGGCTGTTGTGTCACAATATTGTAGTCTGAAAGAAATATTTGTTAACATAAATTAAATTTGAAAACAAAATTTATGAAGAATTCAAGTTGTGTGTCACAGCCTGAGAGTTGAACAATTCATACAAGATTTATCAACGATGCGTCACTCGAACGGCTGGCTCAGTGGTGAGAGCGTATATATAATTTTGTGCGATGGACCTTGTGACATACCATCAAATCTGGACGCGGTTCTGTAGCAGTACAGTACCGCGTCCGATAGTTCAGCCGTACCAAATTCAATCATGTATTTATAGCTTTAAGAATGCACAGCACAACGGCCTAATGGGGATTGCCCCACTACATGTGAAACCTCGGACGAAGAGGGTAAAAGTAAAATGAAGGCTTACTCTAGGGAGTACATTACTGAAGAGGAGGACAACAATCCCACAAGACCCCGAAAACGAAGAAAAATGAATGAACTGGCTGACTGACAATACCACTAGCAAATGCACAACGTAAAACAATCAAAAAAAAATATATATATATATCGTTGTGCACCATGCAAGTAGCGACGAATCCAACAAAACCGAATGACTTTGCCAATGTCTTGAGCGAAGAAGTGGCAGGGTTAAGGACTCAGCCCTGATACCACCCTCCTTCGGCCCTTACGCAGGGCGTAAGAAGACAACTCGTCGACGAGCACAACGGGAAGACCACTTCCAATCGGTCATTGGTCAGAAGCGGACGTCTTCGGGGTGTAGTGCTACTTACTGAACAATGGTTGTTTTACTGAGTAGGCTAATCTCAAAGTCAAAGTCAAAGTATTTATTTGCATAAACATGTTAGATTGATGTTAGTTTGCCACATTTATGACGTGCAAATTTTGTAAAATACATTTCTTACAATACAAAAAAAAATCATCAGTTACAATAATATATCAGTATTATATAGTATACAGTCAAGTGTTTAGCTAAAAATATTCGTCTAATGAATATAAGCAGTTTTTGCTAAGGTATATTTTCAATTTAGATGAGAAATTCCTATTTGACGATACCACTCTTATTATTTTCTCTCTCTCGCATCATACTGATTCATATATGTGTTTTATTGTAAACCACCTGTACTCAAATTCGAGACATAACAGGCTGAAAACTCCTTCTTCACAAAAATAAAGATTTGTGGCGATGCATATGCTTTTACAACAAGATCCCAGAAATTAGTCAAAAACAAAGTATTACGTTAGTCAAAAGAATTGTTAAAAAACGTTTATATGGTAAAGGTTACTATAACATAAATGACACCACTTATTGGAAATGGAGCGACCGTTCTCAGACTATTAAATAATGAGTGTTATTGTACAATATTACTTTATAAACATATTTTTGATGAGAAAGAAAAAGCCCGCGGAGTTCGATGCGCCCATTCTTCTCAGGTCTGAGGCACTCGTTTTGGAATGGGTGGTGGTTTTTGACTTTCAATAAGTGATGTCACATCCTATTTTAAATAAAAATATTTGAGTTCTGAATTTTGACACCTTGATCATCGTGACTGACGCAGAGTTATGACCACGTTGTACTATTCCGAAAACTTGTGAAGCTTTTTTCGAGCTATGAGCATATTTTACTTTAATATTTGCTCTTATATCAATATCAGTAAAATGATATTTCTGTACATTCCAACCGCGTATTATAACAGCAATAATGTTGATCGAGTCATTCTCTTGCGGCCTCCAAGGCCCCCTGGCTTCGCTGTAAAAGCCTTCAGGGCTAATGCGCAGAAGACGTTTTTCGTCGGTGTGTAGTAATCACACCCTATGTTCACACCCGAGCCCTACATATGGGTCCGGTTCGGGGTCTTCAATACGTAAATGTACTTTCTTCCTCTCCAAAAAAAAAGTCATATGCTACATCCTTATACTTAGGATTACTTACATTTAGGACATTATATTTACATCTATGATCGATTTGCGACCATAAGCACAAACATTCAGATCTTATTTGATGATAATTGAGAGAGTTTTCATGGAGCTTTCTTCCACGTATTACAAAGCTGTGGAATGAGCTTCCTTGTGCGGCGTTTCCGGGACGATATGACAGTGAATCTTAAAAAAATGCGCGTACACCTTTCTTACAGGCCAGCAACGCTCCTGTGATTCCTCTGGTGTTGCAATAGAATGTGGGGCGGCGGTGATCACTTAACACCAGGTGACCCGTTAACTCTTCGGGATTCTTCCGGGATTCTTCATTTCTAGCTCTAAGAGATTTCGTTTTATTTATAATTAATAATCGACACTTCCGCTTTGAAGTTGCATAATTATAGAAATTACAAAAAATGTTTTTCGTTACTCAATCAGGCTAATAAACAAAATCATAACATTATAACATTATATATTGAGTTTTTACAGTTTCCATTTAAGAAAGTTTTAAAAAAATTGTCCTTACAGTATAAATTTCACTCAGTTTATAATTTATTCTGGTTTTTCGCATGAAAATCAGGTCCAATATGTGGTTTTTAAATAAAAACTCTTATCAAAACTCATATGTTACCTTCAGTTTCTGATTTATTTTTATTGTACACAATGTTTTATGCCGCACTGAATATAGGTTATTTGTTTTTTAATAATAGAGAAAATTAATGTTAAGTCACATGGGACTACATGTGGATTTATGGATGTTGGATATTGACAAATAAAAACTAAAGGGGATATCATATGTTTAAAATAATATAATATTGACACACTTTTACACAAATTATCTTGGCCCAAACTAGGCATAGCCTGTACTATGGGTACAAGACAACGATAGATTAATTACAATATACTTACTTAAACATACATAAATACATTTAAACATCCATGACTCGAGAAAACATCCATAATTTGGATGTTTAAGCAATCATTATGATTAATATCATAATGATTGCATCTACCGGTATTCGAACCCGGGACCTCTAACTTAGTAGTCAGGGTCACTAAGCATTCGGCTATATGGGACGTCTTACGGCCCTATTTATTTCGAGGACAGGACTTATATGAATGTTGATTCAGCTATATGGGACGTCTTAGGCCCTATTTATTTCGAGGACAGGACTTATATGAATGTTGATTCGGCTATATGGGACGTCTAACGGCCCTATTTATTTCGAGGGCAGGACTTATATGAATGTTGATTCGGCTATATGGGACGTCTTACAGCCCTATTTATTTCGAGGACAGGACTTATATGAATGTTGATTCGGCTATATGGGACGTCTTACGGCCCTATTTATTTCGAGGACAGGACTTAAATGAATGTTGATTCGGCTATATGGGACGTCTTGCGGCCCTATTTATTTCGAGGACAGGACTTATATGAATGTTGATTCGGCTATATGGGACGTCTTACGGCCCTATTTATTTCGAGGACAGGACTTATATGAATGTTGATTCGGCTATATGGGACGTCTTACGGCCCTATTTATTTCGAGGACAGGACTTATATCAATGTTATTATACTGCTTTGTTATGTTTTATTGAAATATTAGTAACACCACTAAGTTATTATAAGAATTAACACTGAAAGGCAAAGTATACGGTTCCATCCGGTGCTTTCAGCTCTTTTTAAAAACAAAATGGGATCAACGAGAATCATATCAGAGCCTGCTTTATGTAAGACCATCATAAAACAAATCGCCGAAAAATTAACTTTAAATTGTATACCACTAAATTATTTGTTGTATAATAATTGATCCAAGATACATAACCCCTATATAACAATTTTACCAGTGGGAGGTTTGCAACGAGATGGGCAGGACGTTCAGCTGATGGAAATCAATACGTGCTGCCCATTGCAATTCAGTGCCGCTCAGGATTCTTGCAATACCTAAAAATTCTGAGCGGTGCAATTGCGCTAGCCACCTTGAGACATACGATGTTAAGTCTCATTTGCCCAGTAATTTCACTAGCTACGGCGCTCTTCAGACCATAACACAATAATGTTTGCGCATTACTGCTTCGCGGCAGAAAGAGACACCATTGTGGGACACATAACCTAGCCGGCATCCTGTGCAAAGGAGTCTCCCACTGGTACTAACAATATTAACAATTTCACGAAGTAGAAAATGCAAGGTCTGTTTAGTAATTTAATATTTGATACTTATGGTCAATTAAAGGGTTTGTATAAGAAAACCCTACCATTATAATAAAGGAAATTTTTATATGAGAGCAAAAAAAAACTAAAGCTAAAAGGAGAAATACTCGATAAAAATTTCCTATTTTTGAATAGCTTAATACTTAGCAGAAAATTGAATTTTCGGAATTTCTGAGAACATTTAACCTTATTGCCCTTAAAATAAGGGATTGCTTGCAACTAATTCTAGAAGGTTTCATACGATACATAATAGCTTTAAGGGTAAATGTATACACTTCTATAATAAAGTCACAGCCACTGTTCAGGTAATATCTATAAATAAATTTAAATGTTTTATTAAAAAATGGCTCTATCATAAATCATATCTATCGTAAGTGATCGGACACCCTGGTACCACATTATGATTATTTTATTGCAATTATAATGACAGTACAATATTGTGTATTTTATTAAAAAGAGCGCAAAAAAAGAATGCTGGAAGAGTTTCTTGCCCCTCCTTCTCTCTCAGAGAGCCATTTGTTTTCAAAGCGGTAGTAGTATTAGAAATTACATCGAAAAGGAATCTAAAGGAATCAATTTTGAGAAAATAAAAGCCTTTCATGCCTTTTATATTAACTAATAATTACTTTCGGCATTGGCATTGTGAGTGCTTCAACAATGTCCACTTTAATGGACTTTTACAAAGAACAGCTTATAAAGCCCTCTTTATGTGGCTTTACGACTGATTGTCTCCACATTCCCGAACTCATTTTGAGATGAATTTAATTAAATAAACTCTAGCCAATCCAAAATCCTTCTCAACTAGGATTTTATGTATTAAAATATAACACACATTAAAATGTGTGTTAAAACAATATTGTTTTAATTCTTAATATAATTAATATATAATTATTATAGGTAAGGATAGGCAATAGAAATAATTCGAATGTGAACATAATTAATTTCAAATAGTTTCATTAAGTTTATGTGGCTTAAATATGACGTAGTTTATATATTTACCAAAAATAAGTTGAAAGTTTTAAGTCGTTTAAACTTTTAGAGATTTTCTTCATGCAAAATACTTAGTTCTAACAACATTTAAACATATAATAGATTTATATAAATAGCAAAAATGATGAATATTCTTGAGAATATTCTTATTATTTATATAAGCAAGGCACTCTTAAAATTTTGCACTTCTAGCATTAGCTAAAAGTGCAAAACTACACAAGTATTTGAATTTCGAATGTTATATTTTTTGAAACGTTGCAACCTTCTCAGTAATAAAAAAAAACAAATGGCGGGAAATTATTTGTCAATTGTTTTTTATCACACATCAAAGTTCTACGTACGCAACGAAAATGGAATTAAGTCAAAAAGATAATAGAGCGATGATTTTTTATGATTTTAAAAGTTCTCTCTCTCCGCAAGACTACCGCTCGTCTTCAAAATGCTTTTGGGAGAGAAGCACCTTGCTTGAGCACCGTAAGGCGATGGCTTGCTGAATTTAAGAGAGTTCGGGTTTCTTTAAATGAAGAATTTCCCTAAAATCTAAGATTTGATGAGAGGTTTCACTTTTACCAATTCCGAAGAGGCAGCGATAGCATTCAATCAGCACGTAGAAAACATGCCTTCAGATCTGTGGTCCTCCTGTTTTAAAAAATGGTTCGATCGCATGAAGAATTGTTTAAAATATAAAGGAGAATATTTTGAAAAGCAATAAAAATATATTTTTTTATAACATGCTGTTTTTTTAAGTTATGCAAAACTTTTAGTGTGACCTACGTACTTCTACTAACGATAGTTATAATACAGATGACAGATGGGAGAATAATAAATGTTGCGAATCTTGTAATGTTTATTTATAAAATACGCAAAAATAGTATTAAATATAAATCAATTTCTTTATTTGAGTTGAATGATTTTTTTTTAATTAATAAGAAAAATGGTGATAAGTTTGATATTTATTTGCAAGTAATAATAAAAACTTAATAATTATTTCTGATATTGTATTATTTTAAATTAATTACTAAGTTATACATTTTGAGATTTAAAATGAATGTTCTTATAGTCATTTTGGTAAGGTTAAGCAATAGCAATAATTTGAGTGTGGACATAATTAATTTCAAATAGTTTCATTAGGTTTTTGTGGCTTAAATATGATGTAGTTTATATATTTACCCAAAAACAGTTGAAAGTTTTAAGTCGTTTCAACTTTTAGAGATTTTCTTCATGCAAAATACTTAGTTCTAACAACATTGAAACATATAATAGATTTATATAAAAATAACAAAAAAAAACCTTTAGTAAGAGATTTAAATTAAAATAACATTCGGATGACATAATATTTTCAACACTCGTGATAGGCGGGTGTGCCTTCGAGTAAGGTTTTGACTCAAAAATATAATTGAAAGCTTCCCAGATTTAAATGTTGCGAGTATTTGAAATACAGACTACTGGTTGTGAAAATATAGTGGTGTAATACTTGATAGTTTATTTATCTAAAACATTTTCAAATGATTCATATTTAAATAGAAATTATATTATTATATTTTAACTATTGAGGTGAAACCGTCTTTGCCGGTGTTGAGCACTATTCTTGGGATGGGTATAAATTCTTATATAGCTCTGATCGTGATTGTTTTTTTATGGAAGAGGAGAATAAACAAGTCCTTGAAATTGAATATTAATATTCGATAATATAGTTTAATAAAATTATATTGACTTTAATAAAAATTTGACCGTATACAGATTATTTTCAGAATGAATTTCATAAAAAGAAAATATAATTAGTGATTCTGAAATAGTAAAAGTATATTAATACTAGATAATCTAACTCTTAAAAATAAATTGCTTGTTATAAACCCAATAAGCAATTATGATTAAGAAAGTTTTGTTATAAAATTGAAGTTGTATAACAAACTAACATATTAATTTGCCATTGAATATGAATGTTAAAATGCTTGCCTTGATTTGGGAATTGTTGATTATTGGTGCAAGTGTGGCTCTGTGAATATGTTTTGATTTTAATTAAGAAATAAATAAATTTCATCCCGCAGAGGACTGCAGTTCATGATGTATGGAGCACGCTGAACAATGGGTATTGATATCGAAAACTTTACATCATTGGTTTGTAATTCTAGATTTTTTTTAATGAAAATAAGGTACGAGACGATCAGGACGTTCAGCTGATAGTAATTGATACGCCCTGCCGATTACAATGCAGTACGGCTCAGGGTTCTTGAAAAACTAATAAGATATGAGTGGCACTACAGTTGCACTTGTCACCTTGAGACATAAGATGCCAATGACTCATTGGCCCAGTAATTTCACTAGCTACAGCGGTCTTCTAAACTTAGGAGAGGCTTATCCAATTTGAATTATATATTTTTATGTGTTCGAATCCCGGTAGGTGCAAGCATTTAAATATGATGAATATGGATGTTTGTTTCCGAGTCATGAATTTTTATGTGTATGTATGTTTAAGTAAGTATATTATATCAAATATATCGTTGTCTTGCAACCCATAACACAGGCTATATGCCTAATTTGGGGCAAGATAATTTGTGTCAGAGTGTGTTAATATTATTATTATATTAAACACTGGGTGTGTTTCAACACAATTTTAAATAATATGTACAATTTTATATTCTTTTAGTAAGAACAGATTAATTATTTTTTATTATGTATGTGTTGTGTGTGATGGTATGCGACATATGGTTGCTAAAACAATAACGCAAATGCGAATTAAAAGATCCAGTTGATTTGAATTGAAAATAAAATATGAACGAACGATATTGGACGCGGTCAGCAAACCGTAAATTGCTTATTCAATAAGTAAATATTGCTGCGGTTTTTCATAAAAACATGCTGATTCTTTTGTTAGATTCAATGGGTAACCTTTTATTTTTGATTTTCTGTTGATAGTTGTAATATTACGTCGATGCTTTCTTCTTTTTATTTTAAAGTCATTTTTAAAGAATATTTTTAAAATATTTCAGAAACTCTTATGAATTTATTTTGATTGATGAAAATTTTAAATTAATATTATGAAACAACAAATGATTACCACGTATTTATTATATTATTTTGTTTTTTTTGATATATTGTAGTATAATTTAGATTGTACTGGTAGCAACTTACAGTGTTTGAATAAAAGAAACTCATCATTTTGGTTAGTTTAATTAAAAGCTGGAATCTGTTGGAAAGAACTTTCACAGATTGTTTTCACTAGAAAGATTTAAAAACTAAATGTCTTTAATTCAAGAAAGGGTCTCCTCCGTATCACTTCAAGAGCTTATCGTTATTAATGGCGAATGGCGACGTTTTATTCATTTCCAGACGAAAAAAGTTAAGAGACTGAGCGACAAAAATTCGTTTATAGATTTACCTCTTAATGTGTTAAATTAAATTGATTTAAATATTCTCTATCTACACCACTGTTTAGTATATTATGGCAAATATATAAAATACTAGCGTACCTACCCGACAGAAGTTGTCTTATAAACACGTCCTTAATTTGAAAAACCGGTCAAGCCATTAGGAGAAGTTTACTAACGAACACATGAGCGGGAGAATTATATTATATGGACGGAATTGAGAATCTACACCAATCTCAAATTCACTGGAACACACAAAAAACCATCAAAATCGGTCCAGCCGTAAACGGCTCCTCCTCCTCCTAAAGGAGGTAGTTTAATTGTGAATCTAAACCATTCTCGAATCCACCTAAAGACACACACCAATCTCAAATTCACTGGAACACACAAAGATATCATCAAAATCGGTCCAGTTGTTTAGGAGGAGTTCAGTTACAACAGACGCAGAAAAAAAATACTTATTAAGATAATTTGGCAAAACAACTTTTGCCGAGTCAGCACTTTTAAAAGTAATGTTTGTTTAAGTAAGTATATTGTATTAAATATAATATTATAGTTGTCTTGCACCCATAGTACAGGCTATGCATAGTTTGGGGCAAGATAGTTTGTGTAAGAGTGTGTCAATATTAATATTATTATTATAAATTGTAAGAGTATTAAATTTATTTATATTTAGTGCAATTAAGTGATGAGATAAATAAGATGTTTGTTAAGACTTGTTTAAGAATTATTTTTACATTAACCTAAAGTTTAGAAAGAATTGCTTGTCAGCGATCCTAAACTTAGATCTTACTTGGATCCAATAACGAAAATTTCAATTCGCAAGTTGTGAATTCAAAAGTTTTAACGACCTGAGACTAATCCAAAAATATCTTTAAGAATGACAATGCTATTTCTTATTAAGGGGTCACTTTGACTTCAATACAAGGCTTCAATAACTGATTTAGCATATTATCATTTTCTTCCATTTTATTTCATGGGGATTCAATTGTTTTTCCAGAGATATTACTGTTAACAGTTGCGGAGTTAGAAGCGAACTTTGATCACAGCACTGATGTCAATTTCATGAGAATATGAATCTGAACGATTGAGTGATGAGTTTCTTCATATGCAGCACATCATGCTTGCAAGCCATGCTTATCACGAAAATTAAATAAAAATGATTTTTAATAATAAAATTTTCGGTAAATAGAATAATTTTCCAGTAGAAAAGCAAGTGCCGTTACTAAGTAAACTACGTAAGCAATGAGAAAATACAATGTTTCGGAAATTGAACTAAAGTTAAGGCTTATATTTAATTAAATTGAAATAAATCTAAAGATAACTTGCAAGATTCGTTCCACGCATTTACTAACGAACGAACTAACAAACAACCACGGCAAGATAAATAGGTAATGGGTCATACATACTCTATCTTTTTGGTAGTAACGACCCCTTCAATTTTATAAGGCCGTCCAAAAGTTAATGTTCTTTTAACATTGAAGACGAGGAAATAACGAGTGGCTTTGAGATTAATCATCTCACGACCGGCGTGGATGTCAGACAGGCGGGATGATTAACGAAAATCGTAGTACTTAGAATGGTATGCTTGTTGGAGGAGCTAGAAGCTATGTTCTAGATAAATGTTAGAAACTGAAACATGTTTATTTTTAAATGCTTTATATCTATATAATTTAAATGTAACTGTCTTAAATCATTTATTCATCTAGATAGGCTATGGAGGCTGTGAAAAAGTCGAGAAAAATTGGATTTAGAACTAACCTCTATTTTGAGCAATTCACGCACACTAACACAAAGTGTCATACAAATTGCGAGTGTAAGACGTAGCTTTTTACGCACACGCACTAAAATTCCTTGCCTGTTTTTATCGGTTGTCTAACAGCAAGAGACTCTATCAAGACGTACGAGTATAAATTATTTTAGATACATGTATATCAACGTAACTATTTCATTAATTTTGAACAGATTCAAGACCTCCGATTTACTTGAAAATTTAAACCAACCAAAGATATTATGACATGACTTTATTTGGTAGTTATTGAATGAGAAGATTTTACGACGATACGTCACTCGAACGGTCAGCTCAGTTGGCAGAGCACTGGCCCGGAACGGCAGAGGTCATGTGTTCGAGTCCCCCATCTGCATCGTACATAAAATTTTGTTTTCAAATTTTATTTGTGTATTGAATGAGACTTGTGACCTTGGTTCACAATGTACAAGTAAAGTTACGAATAGGCTACTTGGTACTCATCTATCGAATAAAGATATCGTTTGTGCTCAAATTGTATAAATAGATGATGACTAGTACATGAAGCGCCGTTTAAATTATAGGATGGATCTAGAAGCAAATACAATAGTTATCTGCCCGGTTCTGGATAGTCCGACAGAGTAACAAACATTTGAAAAAAATAATATCAATATAAAAGGATATTTGGTACACGATATGTTTATGCAATGACTTATAGAAAATATTACGAAAGGATAATGACAAGATTATAAAATTTAAAAAGTGGACACTCTTTATAAAACCTGCTCTTATTCATGTTATTATATAACTACATAGTACTTGCAGGAGACGGCCTTTTGGATGTGGTTGAAATGGGACAGGGGATTCGAGTAAGAATGAGCATTTAGTTCAATAAACACGTTGGGAAAATTTTTACGAGTTCTCATACAAAGTAGATCTTAATTTTATAATAATAATTATAGGGAATGTTAAAAGCAAAAAATGTTATTTTGTTTTGTCTTAAATTGACAACAATTAACAATAATGTTAACATATTGTTTTGAATGTTAAAATATAGTTAAGTGTACAAATATATAAATAAGACAAAAAAACACCATTTTTCTTTCAGCTTGCGTTGGATGCAAAGGTTTTTTAAAATATGAACTAAAATGGTCTTGAGAATTCTCAAATATATTTTAATCCACATAATATCTGACAAGAAATCAGGGAGAAAAATAGTTAATATTTGATTAATAAATGTATTTTCTTAGCCACTTCTCTAAAGTGATTTGAGGACGACTCTGTAAAGACAAAATCGTTACGCTTGAGTGTAGGAGCGACCAGAGAGGGTAAACACAAGTGAACTGATTTAGTTATTTGATTAAGTAAAGAAGAAATCTATTCTTCTTATACATATAAATTTCTTTCTTCCACGTACTACTAAGCTGTGGAATGCACTTCCATGTGCGCTGTTTCCGGGACGATACGACATGGGTACCTTCAAAAAAAGCGCGTACACCTTCTTTAAAGGCCGGCAACGCTCCTGTGATTCCTCTGGTGTTGCAAGAGATTGTGGGCGGCGGTGATCACTTAAGAACAGGTACGCTCGTTCGTCCTCTTATTCCAAAAAAAAAAAAAAAGTTAATTACACTCTGGTGACCTGTATGCATTACAATTATGTATTCATTTGAATTCATCTAATAGAAAAAAAAATAAGTATATGATTTATTCTGAAAAACCTGGAAGGCTTTCGTTCGCCAATGCTTTTGCAATATTTTCGTTATTAAATGGAAATTTCCTAAATTTTAGTGAGACGAATTGTAAAACATTTAACTGAAAAGCACTTCTCAAAATTTACAGCAACCGCATCATGCAGTAAACTGAGCATCATTAATTTTCAATATTTTTTCACTTTGATTAGTTTTCTCACCATCTAGACATGTGACGTTCGGATCTGGAGGGCGATTCTGGATTTTTTCCCATCCGCTGTGATTTCAGTTCGATAATAGATGGGTAGATAAAGTATAATATTATGGTTATAACTATTAATTTTATTTTTGAAGTAATACTTCTTTAGGCGCGTTATGGAAAAACAATGAGAGTGAAATTTTAAGATGCGCGCGCATCACTGTTACATAAAATTAACAGGTTGAAGTTGGTTCCTAACATTTTCTGACATTTGCGACATTTGTTATTGTTTTTTTTTTTTGGTTTCTTAGCCCATTATTAGGATAGACAAAAGGTTCATGCCCGTACAGCTGTATTCGTTATTTAATAATCAATTGTCAAAGCCATGGTTGCAAGATTTTTACAATATTGTTCTTTCTACAAACTCAGAATAGTAGGAGGAATAAATAATCTTAAGGATTTTGGCTTCGTTAGACCAAAGAAGTATAACTTCTTGCGTGCATACATAAGTATATATACACTTTTCTTTTAATTATAGAAGTATTTTTGTTCATCGATCATAACACTCTCGTTTCCCATATAACACTCGACCGAGTACTTTGACCGAGTCTCGCGCAAATAACGCCTCCATTTGACACTGCTGTGAATTTCACTATCTATCTATCTGTCTATCTATACATATAAAAATGAATTGTTAATTTTGGAAGTCCAGAGAAGGTTTAAAAGGTGAATAAATATGAAAATGCTCGGAATGAAATAAAACAACAAGTTTGATATTCCATTGATGTGTCCCCCGTCGTTCAGAAATCAAATTACAATAATAGTTTGAAATGAATAACTAATTAGAAGTTTTGTCAGAAAATAAAATTTCTGAACCTAACCGCACCACAGAACAAAATATAAAATAAAGTTTATCAAAAAGCTTTAAATTGATAAACAGGCTGTATCATAACTGTGTGCGTCTGTCAATATCAAATTGAAACCTTATAAATTGCCAGTATTTCAAACACTGTTTTGTAAGTTAGCAACATCATGTGTAATTAATCGAAAATAATAATAAAATTTCATTCATACCAAGCATTTTTTTATTTGTTATAATAAAAAAGGATTCCTTTTGTTTGTTTTAAGTTTATTTTATACAAAAGTTTAGGTCTTTTATTTATCGATTGAGGTAGTACGAAGTCTGCCAGGTCAGCTAGCTTAAAATAATTACTTGCAGATATACTTATGATACTTATCATTTTGTAAAAATAATTATTATAACTAAATGTACCAATACGTGCCACAAGAAATTTTCAATTATCTTGTGAGTTCCTGCGTTTCCATTAACCCAAATGAAAAGCGTTGATAGCATGTTCAATCTTCCTTCAAATCTAAGGAAAGGTTTTCCACGCGAAACGACAAAAATAAAAATGTAAATAATAAAAATCTAAAACATATATTTTTGAAGGGAAAACTTCTTTAACGGCGTTGAGCACTTTTCTTGGGAGGGTATAAAATGTTAAGCTCGCGTCAGGACACGTGGCCTGATCAAAAATTCGTAAGACGGCGGGTTGCTAGACTATATTTATTTTATATTGAATAAAAAGTGAAATATATAAAATAAATCTCCACTCAAAATTAAATTTTAAATTATATCAATTTCAGATAAAACAATACATTTGACGATGGTTTTTAATGAAATAAAATAAATGAAATACTTTTAAGCTCATAAATAACGAAATTCGTGTGAAATTATCCACTAACCATTCCAAGATATTCAAAAATGCACAACGTTAATGTTCAAGTGTTCACTACTGGTGCTGGAGAAGGATGTTGGGCATACCTTGGACAGCACACTGAACTAATGTGTCGATCCTGAAACAGCTGGGCATTGTGACTAGGCTCTCTACCATCTGCTTGCGTAGGGTCCTAGAATACTTCGGTCACATCGCCAGAAGGGATGAAGACAACCTGGAGAGACTGATGGTAACAGGGAAGGTGGAGGGAAGAAGACCAAGAGGAAGGAGCCCCATGCGATGGACCGATCAGATTCGCACTGCCCTTGAAACCACTGTCCACGACGCTTTACACTCTGCTTCCGACAGGGGCAGATGGCGGCAAATAATACGCAAAAAAGTACTCTGTCGAGATGATCACGACCCTCAGCACTGAGGAAACCGACGCGAGGAGGAGTTCACTACTGCCGGAGTGCATAATTTTTTATTTAAAGTATGTATTTTTAAAAATGATTTGTCACCAACAAATACATTTAAAAACGTATATGGGCGTGGACTAGGCCTTATTAGTCGAAATATGAATGAGAGACTTACATACAGACGTACATATATTACGTATTACACATTTATAATACCGTATAACCATAACATACGGGAAAACGTTCACCCGAAAGAAGGCGTACTTCGTGGCTTAAGAATCTCGGACGTGGTTCAACCTTAGCACAGGATCCCTGTTCCGAGCTGCTGTGTCAAAGATAAAAATAGCACTAATGATAACTGACCTCCGGTAGGAGATGACACTTCAAGAAGAAGAAGAAGAATACGGCATAGATCAAACGACAGATGCAGTTCTGTTTTTAATAGTCATTATTGCTGATAGTATATCCCTATCGTTTTTCTATAGCATTTGTGAACTATATGTTACACTGTTACAAAATGAAGGAAACTTCGACAGTTGATAAGCATTAGTTATTATTCACAATGTCATTGTTTTGCAGTTCGGTCCCGTGGTCTGGTTTCCTAAATAGTTTCAGAATTAGCTGCGGCAAAAGTTATAGTAGTTCCACCTGTATACGTCCGGTCTATTTACGCTTTTAGTTTTCCACCTGAAAGTTATTGTAGCTTGACTTTATTTAAATGAAAATATTTAGTTAAAATCGAGTATTATTCCTTTATATCCATGCTTAATGCGTTTTTTAAATCTTTGCAGTCTTCAGTCTTCTTTAAAGTTTTGCATTTAGAAACCAATCACTATAAAGTATAAAACAAAGTCGCTTCCCGTTGTCTATTCCTATATATGCTTAGATCTTGAAAACTACGCAATTTTGATGCGGTTTTCAATAGAGTGATTCAAGAAAAAGGTTTATATTATGTATAATACATGCATAATATAGTAGAGAAACACTCATAATTATACAGGTTTCTAATGTGATGTCGTCAATAAACACATTTTTTTTTGCTTCGATTGCAAACGCTATGTGAACCCTACGACATAGATCAAAATATTGTGCTACAGTATTGTACACCCTAATGGATTCTACAAATAAGTGCGCAATGGTATCTATGTCTTAGGAATAATCCACAATGACCATTTTTATCGATTACTATTTACGAGAAACAATGGCTTGTTTACGAGTAGATTTTTAGCCGTGCATGAATGCTTAAGTCATACAGCCTGAATATTTATTCAATCGAGTAACTTATATACATATTTTTTTTTATGAAAAAGGCGGACAAAGCGTACGGGTTATGTGAGACCTACGATTAGTTGAAAGTTTTGTCGAAGTGGCACATAAAGACACAATGTTGAACCTGGAGGTTATCGACGACAGACATGAAACTTTAACTTTATTATAATACTGTTATTTCAATAACATATTAATTGTTAAGGTAATGTGAATCTTAAATGTAAAATTTAATTTGAAATCAAAATATACGAACGATGCGGTACGCGCTCTTCCACTGAGCCATCCGTTCAAACGACGTATGGTTCATAAATCTTGGTATCTCTAGACCTGGACTCTCAGATCAGGCTTCTGATATGCAATTATTGGGGTAGAGCAGGTTATCAGCTCTAAAGTAGATCCTGTAAATGAAGCCACAACCTGGCAGTTGAACAAAACATACCAAGATTTATGAACCATACGTCGCTCGAAGGGTTGGCTAAGTGGAAGAGCTGGAAGAGTTGGAAGAGCGCTTGACCGGAACCCGACAGGTCGCGGGTTCAAGTCCCACATCGATCATAAATTTTGGTTACAAATTTAATTCTATTAACCCAAGAAGTGAGGGATATCACTTTAAAAATAGAAAATTGGTTTATATTAATGGTTGTAAAAGACAGAACATCGTCATTAATTATTATAATTTATATCACAGTTATGATAAACTCGTGTTTAGTAAAGCTAGTGTTACAATGGCTCAGACACGTCAACTCAGACTTAAACCAAACATCATCAATTAAAGAGCTACACAAATCCGACGCGATACCAAAATGAGAAATAAATTTAATTTGTTACACGAACTCTCTCAGCTGTTGAAGGACCAACAAACATATTATAAATGTAATTACTTCAGTAATAATAATTACTGAACTAACGATTTACGATACAAAACTAAAGAAATAGTTAAAGTTACTTGAAGTTAGAAAAGTCTGTATTTAAAATTCTTATCCAAGTAATACTCACCTAACTACCAGTGGAAGACTCCTTTGCACCGGATGCCAGCTAGATTATGGGTATCACAACGGCGCCTATTTCTGCCGTGAAACAGTAATGTGTAAGCATTACTGTGTTTCGGTCTGAAGGGCGCCGTAGCTCTTGAAATTACTGAGCAAATGAGACTTAACATCTTATGTCTCAAGGTAGCGAGTAGTGCAGTCGTAGTGCTGCTCAGAATTTTTGGGTTTTTCAATAATCCTGAGTGGCACTGCGTTGTTGGTAGGGCGTATCAATTACCATCACCTGAACGGTCTGCTCGTCTCGTCCCTTATTGGAACGAAGTTCCTTACGGCAGGCTTGGCTTCTCCAAGGGATAGGGATAGGGATTTTGCTGCGGGACCGAACTGAAAAAAATGTGATAGTAAAACCGTAAGAAAAAGTCCGTGGAATAAAACCGTTAGATGAGACGTGCGCAGGCGCGACAGCCGTATACACAAGCGAGTAGTGTATATTTTGTAATTTTATTTCTATTTCTATGTAATTTTATGTTGTCAAACAAAAATAAAGAGACATTTATTTTGTTATTTTAATCATAATTTTGACACGACACCACATCTTTTTTTCATAAAAAAACATGCTATTTAAACCGTTAAAAACTAGGTCTTTATGTATAAACATAGAAATAGAAAGCATTCAAGTGTTAGATATTATATTGATAACCATGTCCTACTGGCAATTGATGTTACTGAGTCTAGAATTCGCAAAGCTCATTTTTGTGACGTTTTGTGATCCAGATCATAATTTTTCAGAAGATAGTTTTGAAGTGAAAACTTCTTTAGCAGCGTTGAGCACTTCTTGGAATGGGCTTAAAACTGGCGTCGGGATACGTGACCTAATCGAAAATTCTTAAGACAGTCGTAATAAGGAATAAAAATGAATTTTCTGAGTGATAAACTTTTTAAAGTAAAATAAATTGTTATAGTTCAGAAGTGTTAATTTTTAAATGTAATATATAAATTGTAATTTTTGTGTTCACTAGCGCAATTAATGAATATTGTATTTAACCACATAAATGCTAGTACTTTTTTACTGATAAATAAAGCAATTGCAATAAATATTAAAAAATGCTCGACGTTAATGTTGAAGTTAACACTTCTGCCGTTATTTTTTCTTAAAAGCAATCCCTTTTTCAAAACTATCGTGATGTAGGTGATTTATTGAGATTTACTGACTTAAGAATTAAAGCTACAAATAGGGCTTTCTGCAATTCCACAGCTAGTTCTGACATCTGACATGGTAGCAACGAGATTGTTTATGGAGAAATCAATCAAAAAATGTATATTTCACAGTTATCAATGTGTCTCATAGAGAAGACAGTTACTCGTCAAACTAGCCTTGCCTAATGCATGATTTCATTAAACTTCCAACAAATGTAAGAAAAACAAGAACGAATTCGAAAGCCTTGATTGTAAACTAAATAACTTGGATTGAAAAATATTGTAGGGGCAATCAATTGTACCCAAATTAAAATTACCAAACTTTAAAATATTAGGGGTTAAAGTATGAAGTTGCCGACTTGTACTGTTTTTTTTTTTAATTTAACATTTTTATTTAATCAAAATAATTACCATTATTATCAATACATGGCTGCCATCTAATAGGAAGGTCATAGGAGACCACCAAACACTTAACATTACCGTTTTTTTGGTAAGCTTTTCTTTGTGTTGCGGCGTTTGACCTGGGGTCAGCCATTGCATTTTTCGGTTACGGCTATCGTAAAAAATCCACTTTTAATCGCATTTCATAATTCGATCCGATATTCCTTCATTCCTGTATCGATTTAACAAAGCAACACAAGTTTTAACACTTTCTGCAGATCAGTCAATTGATGAGGCACCCAATATTCATATTTTTTTATTTTATGGATTTGACGGAAACGAGGCAATATTATTGGTATGGTATGACCATGCCGCTAATTTCTGGGTATTTTGGCTCGTGTCGGCTTCCGCCATCACTATCAATTCATTGTTATTCACCTGTGTGGTCTTCAAATCTATCTATCCATCACGAAAGCGTTTAAATTAAATCGCACGCTACGAATCTGTAGTTTTTGAGTTTATCGCGAACAGACAGACGCGGCGGAGGAGTTTTTTTATTTTTATTATGAGTATGGGATTTAGATGAACTTAAATCCTAGGATCTATAATTGCTATCCCTGCTTGCGCTAGCTCGCCTGCCCTCGACTTCTTATGTCTAAAAAATAATCTGTGGAAAAATCGAGGCTACTGACCCTAGTATCCTCAGAGGATCCAGGCAGGGCAAGTCCTCTGCATTTGGATTGGCTTGCGTGCCGTGTAACGTGTACATCGCTCTCAACATTTTTAATTCAATTTAAGTGGCTAGAGTCAAAGATTTTGCTTGAATTGTGTCTAAAGTGAAGTTCAATGCAAAAATCCTGGATAAATCTCAGTTTTTAAAATAATTAATGTTCGCAAGTGAATAAATAATAGCGAGGGTACTTCTAAATTGTACGTTTCGTTATTGATACTAAAGACTATTGTGTACATACACGCTTTCTGACAACAATTTGTCATAAGCCACATACAATTGAATTTTCATTCCGACATCCAAGTCACGGTTAGCTCAATCGTTTAGTTGTAACACTTTGATACCCGGAGTACGGCGACCGAGCCACCGGAATCTTGAATCTTTTTTTTGTTTTTTATTCTATTTTCTTTTTCATTTCATTTATTTGAGCAACTTTACTAGCAGTATGGATAGCTCAAATATCTATTTGAAAGAAGAACCCCGTCGGAAATGATTCCCAAGGCACGGATGACACCTACTTCGAAACTAATGATACGAATCAACTTTCTCGCGAAGTTTATCTTTTAAGGCAAGAAGTCACTGAGTTAAAGGATCGTCTTGACAAGGTTGTGTCTGTATTAGCAACTCTTGGAAACAAGCTTGATGTGTACACCTCGCGAATAATAGACAATAGTATCGCAAACATAAATTTTGCACGACAGAATTTTGTCAGTGTTACTGAGCAGCCACAATGTGAGCCTAGGTTGCTGCCACGGTTATTCACACTGCAAATCTTAAAAAGAACAGGAATCGTCGCGAATCTTATCATGCTTGCAGCAAAGTTCAGCATTTGCCACCAAAACCTTCTCATTGTCCATCGACCAATAAGGCTAATGCAAAAGTATCGCAACCAGCAGTATATGACTCGAATGTTCCAGCGGCTTCCTGTAACGACCCTGATGATGACCAGTGGATAGAAGTTGTAAGGAAAAGTCGTCGACCAGCTTCGTTATGCGGTACTGCCGGTCCAGCTAGTACAAATCTCAAAGCAGTGGAGCCTCGCAAATACATGCACTTGGGGAACATGCAGTCGTGTGTTGAAGATGTAAGAGAGTATCTTCGTGAGCTTTGCCCCACCGGTACTTGTACAGTACAGGAATTGAACCCAAGAGGAGATTATAAGTCCTACAAGATTGGTATACCTGTGGCAGCTTATGAGGTATGCTTTTCAGCTGAAGCCTGGCCCATAAACGCTAGAATTAAGGCTTGGGTTACCCACCAGAAGGCAACAATCAATGACGCTACCAAGGTTCCTGTTACTAGAGGCAAGAAACAGCCCTTTTGTTCAGCGTAGTCATCATAAAACCGTTAAAATCTTCTATCAGAACTTCCGCGGTCTGAAAACGAAATTGCGAATTTGGCGGAATAATTTAGCAATGAATGATTATGATATTGTAGCTGCTACGGAAACATTTCTTGATGGCTCTGTGGAGACTTCTGAGCTTAAATGTGCAAATTGGAGTATTCTACGCAGAGATAGAGACACGCCATGTGGTGGTGTGGCGCTTGCTGCCCGTTCCCCTGTCACATTGAGCAGATGCCATGAACTGGAGACCGACAATGGTGAGGATCTCTGGGCATCCTTTTCCCGGCATGGTCATCGGTTCTACGTTTGTGTCGTATACATTAAACCTAGTGCTAGAGACTGTGATTATATGGAGTGGTTTTGTAAGGTACAAAATTACTGTGTTAAAAGCACCAGTTCTTATATTAGGTGATCTCAACTTAAAAAGTGCATCCGTAAATATTAATAATTATTATTGTTATTTTTTATCATATTGTAATCTGTCTGAGAACAACATTATCAAAAATATGTTTGGAGGTATTGATATAATTGATGTAATTCTGGTTCGAGAGAGCGATGTGTGTGGAGAGGTGCGTGTACTGCTGAAGGTATAGTTCTGCCCGACGCGTATCATCCACCATTAGAGATTGAAGTCAGGCTCGATACATGTCGCCGTTCAGATTTTCTTGAGCCATCTAATAAAAATCCTTGCAGGGACTGGAATTTTGGTCGATGCGATTATGAGCTTTTTTCTGCATTAATCCAGGGAAATTCATGGCGTACAGTTCTGCAGACCCATACTGTTAGAGATGCAGCTGAATCTTTTTATAAATCCGTTTATAACATCTTTGACCAATGCATGCCTAGGAAACGACGTAAGGCATGCCATAGTAAACGTTACCCCGTTTGGTTTACGAGTGATATTATCCGAGATATCAAGTGTAAGATGAAGTTGCATAGATTATGGAAATGTTCTAACTCACCAGAAATATACAGAAGATTCTCAGAACTTCGAGCAGATCTTAAAACCCGAATAGAGTCATCCTATTGCTAGTATATTAAGTATTTGACGAGAGTTGTCAAACTTCAAAACATTGTTAATTTCAACAGCTCCGTCAGCAATATTCGTAGCTCAGCGGAAAATTGTTTACTTTAGACGCTGTAGACCCGGGTTCAATACACCTACCAGTGTACGGGATTTTTTGGGTTTTGTAAAGTTAATGGAATTTTCTAGTAAGTTGAGGATCAAATCGAACAGAAAAAAGGGATGGAAAATGTGTAAGCAGGATAATAATAATTAAAAGAATTTTCTAGTACAATTTAAATTTAAAGATGGAATGGGGGAATCATTTTGAAAATGGAACAGATCCGGGGGTATATAAGCCGAACTAAGCGTGGCCTACGGCAGTTCTAGTTCTAACTCGAAAGTGGAAGTGTTCCAAGAAGAAGATAGAAGAGACCTAGTGTTCGGTGCAGTGTGACGCGTTGAAGGTACTGCCGCCCACAAAAGGAACAGCGGCAGACCGGCAAGTGCAAGTTCAGAAAAAGTGAACGCAAATAAAGACTCGTTCTTATAAGCGGAGTATTATTTCCAATCCCTGACCCACTCCCGTGTCAGTATATTGAAGTTAACATCAAAGCCAACCCTCGCGGGTTTTGGCGTCACGTTTGAAGCCTCCGCACCAAAGGTGGATTTGAACCTAGTGTGACTTTTGAGGGGCAAACTTTTCAGGTGTTGCTGCTACAGATGCTTTCGCCAACTTTTTTTCAAGCACTTTTTTGCCAGATATATATGTACTCGATACAGATGAACCTTATGGTTTCGATAGGACGTATGACAGCAATTGTGTAAACATCTTTCATATTACACCTGATGATGTCATAGGTGGAATCAACAAGTTGAAGCAGAGCAGTTCCGTAGGACCGGATTGTATTCCTCCTGCAGTTCTAAAGCTGGTAAAAAAGAACTTTTGTATGCCACTTTGTCATATTTTCAATCTTGCCTTGGAATCGGGAGGATATCCGTCCCAATGGAAGTTGTCGAGAGTTACCCACATACCAAAAAGTTCTGATAAATCGAAAGTTGAAGAGTACCGTCCCCCTATTCCATTAAAAAAAAAGAAATACATGATAGGCTGCAACTCCACGAGGGTGTGTACACAGCATGTTTATCAGAAATGAATAACTGAGAATATACAATAATAATAGCGATTTTATGACTAGCTTTAGGTAATGTGCTATTATAAAAGAAAAAGGGTAAATATATATCGGGACATACTAGACGTGAATAATTACGGAATGGGTATATTAAGATTTATTATAAATAATTTAAACTATTTAAGAAATTTATATAAAGTAGATTTCCTTTTACAAACAGATGAACTGTGGATGTTAGGTACTTCACTATTTTCGAGTAGTAGGGCATTGGTATTGACGACAAATTATATAGATAGGGTTATGGAAGGACACGTTATTATCACAGAATGAAATGCTTTTCATGTCTTGAAGAACGATTGGGAACTCTTAGACAATGCTAGGAGTTTCATGGACCGAGTTCCGCAACAACGTCTCCATTCTCCAAGAACTTAGCATAAAACAACGCCTTTCGGTGGTAATACAGAGTCGCATTCTTATGTTCTTCGGACAAGTCTTTCGGCGCGAGAGTGAGTGCAATGAGTGCCTTGTCGTTCATGGCAAAGTGGAGAGCACCAGAGGGTGGGGACGGTCGCCCATGCGATAGACCGACTAAACTAAATCCGCTGTGACCGGTCCATTGAATGAGTGCACCAGACTGTCGGCCAGCAGGTAAAAGTGGCAAAGTCTCGTGGGGTGAATCACATCTCCCCAAGAGATTTCACTTCGTGATGACCACGACCACTCTGTCAAGAGTGTAACGACGAAGAAGAAGGAGATGAATGTAGACAGAAACTAGAGGTTAGTTATAAATTCTATTTTTATCGACGTTTTCACAATTGTTCTAGTCTATCTAGATGTGTAAATAATCTACGGTTTTGATTTAAAACTCAGTGGTCATGAGCTTATTGTGTTTGACAGGAGTGGAGAGTAATTGTCCAAGTTGTTGAGGTTTTAAGGCATACAGTTGCCTTAGAGGTTGCAGTTGCTGCAAAGAGATGGGTTTTACAGTTAGTGATCATTATTAGGTCAAGGATTCATATTTTCAGTGAAAAAAAATTTTTTTTGGCGAAATTGCGTATTTCGATTGATAACTGAGTTCAAAACTTAACGAATGGATTGTGAATAGGTTGAATTTTTTAATTGTTGTCATATTATTAGTGTGAAAACTAATGGACATGACAAAAATACATGTTTTACCGAAAAGAAAAAAGATATTTATTCGTTGTTAAATTATTTATGATAAGACCAGTAAAATAGCTGGTTTGTTCTGCCACCAGAGATAATGTTATTATTTATTTTTGTAATTGACATAGATGACATGAATTTAATCTTATTTCGCATCATCTAATTTAGACACAATAATATAAACATTTATTTTCCATTTATACCTCAGAAGAGATACTTAATGAGAAGGAAATTTCCAATAAACACTTCCCGTCTCGCGGAACTCTTGCCGGAACCTCTTTTATTGTGGCCATTTAAGTTCAATTAATGATAAAAACAAAATAATTTTTTTCGATATAATCTTTATAAAACTTATAAGTATTTATATATACAATTTACGAATAAAGGATTCCGTAAGGCTTTTACGCTATTGGTAAAAGAGTGTTCTACATAACATTTCTTTTAGATAACAAAAAATAATTTTAAAATTAAAATAAATTTTAGTTGACAATGACTTACACCACCGGACTATTATTATTACACAATTAACTAATTACAATAATATTAGAATATGTGTTACTTAATACAAGGCTGGACCGAAAGTGTACAGTAAAAATATTGAATTAGAGACAATCGAAGTACAGCGTCAGCGCGCCATTCACTTGTGCAATCTGCAACTCAGCTCTTTCACACCGATGGGGCCCCGGTAACGACCGTTGAAAAAAAAATAAGCCAATTTATCGTGTAATCTTTGTAAGTATATCTTAATATATATAATTCTCATGTTAGGGTGTTTGTTACCAAACTCCTCCGAAACCGATTTGTATGAAATTTTTGAGCATATCAGGTAGGTCTGAGAATCGGCAAACATCTAATTTTAAGCCCCAAAATATTTTTTCCATTTATTTTTATTAACTTGCTTGGCAAAACAATGTTTGCTGTGTCAGTAAATAACATAAGAAGTCAAAAAATTAAAGTAACGCCTATCAATAATTTTTTTTTAGGAACACAACGGAATAAAACGGAGATTTATGAATCTCCTACTTTGCATCCTTTTTACAGTGATAGAAATTTATGAGGTATTTGAATGAAGATTGTATACAATTTGAATAATTTATACATATCGATTAGAGTCTCTTGCAGTTAGTAAACCCATAAAAACAGGCCAGGAATATTAGTTGTGTGTGACAAGCTACGTCTTACACTCGCCATTTGTATGACACTTTGTGCGTGAATTGCTCAAAATGGACGTTAGTTCTAAAGTCTATTTCTTTCAACGTTTTCACAGCTTCCATAGTCTATCTAGACATAAATAAATGATTTAAAGTATTCAACAATTTTCAGGTGTTTCTCCCAATTTAAAATAGAAGCAATGGAACAAATGGTCGTCAGTATTAATTTATTCAAAAGGTTTTGCTAGCAAAAGTGAGCGAGGGAAAAATAAAAGTTTTTCCTAAAGTCAAATGGAATAAGGAAGCACGGAGTTTGGGTGTCGATGTTGTTAACAAGGCGTCAGAAGTAACTAGAGAGCCATTCTTTTGTTGTTAAATTGGGGACTGTACCAAAGTATTTTTTTTATGACAATAAGAGACGAAACGAGCAGGACGTTTAGCTGATGGTAATTGATACGCCGTGCCTAATATAATTTAGTGCCGCTCAGGATTAATGAAAAACCCAATAATTCTGAGCGCCATTAAGACACATTGAGACAAAAGATGTTAAGCCTCATTTGCCCAGTAATTTTACTAGCTACGGTGCCCATTAGACCGAAACACAGTAATGCTTACACATTACTGCTTCACGGCACAAATAGGCGCCGCTATGTTACTCATAATCTAGCCGGCATTCTGTGCAAAAGAGTAAACCACTGGTAAAAAAAGTAAAAGTATGATTTCTACTTCTTTGTCTAAAACAAAAACATTCTTTCCCTATTCCTTCTTCTTCCATCTTCGTGATGTCATCAAATGTGAAACTTTTTATTAATAATTAATAAAACAATATTTTTAAGTATTTTATTAATATGTGAGTCTGTAGTAGTTTTATCATTAATATTTACACTCTTTTACTCAAATTATCTCGGCCTTAACTAGACAAAGCCTGTACTATGGGTAAAAGATAACGATATATTTAATACAATATACTTACTTAAACATAATTAAATACATATAAACATGCATGACTCAGAAACCGGGATTCGAACCCGGGACCTCTAGCTCAGTGGGCAGGGTCACAAACCACTGGGCTATGTGAATGTCAATTTTATTATTATGTTAATTAATATTTTATTGCTACTGACTAGCAGACATAATTCAGCCTAATTATTGAATTTTGTTATGTATTTAATTACTTATACCATTTATTATATTACATTAATTTGCATGTCCAGTTAAACCTGGTGAAACATATGAAACTGTAAGATTGTACCACCGTAACATACCAAGTTTATACACAAATAAAGAATTTGAATGATTAATTGATTAATCTTCAATTCCTCGTATCCGGAACAATATTAGCAAATAATGCACGTATTTTCCAAGTTATCTTAGTCAGCTTATGTAGAGTACTTAATATAATCTGTGTTCGCTTAAATATCAATATCTGCGTGAGCGAGTCTAACTTGATGTCTGTTCCTTGAACCATTGCAATCTATAATCAGATTAGTTATTGATTTATTAAAGCGTCTATTATCTAGTACTGTTTATTCAACACATACATTTTTAATGGTACAAACATTAGTTTTACATTCAATATAAACCAAAGAGGATGTAAATACTACGTAATCAGAGGCAGGACTGCCTGAGTAAAAATTGAAATTTAGTTTAGTGTGAAACGTGTATTGATTTGAGATAAGTTTGAAAATAGTAGTAATATACATTAAGGCGATTGCTGGCGAAGTATAATTGGGCGAAATTTGAAAGAAAGCAGTTCTCCGGTTTTTACAAGATTATAGCCGTCACTCCACGTTCCATACAATCGAGTGAAAAGCTTTTTCTTAGAAACTTTCGCTAGGGTGATACTAACAATCGATGTACCCTAACATAATTTATCAGATGTTTATGAATGTCTTTCAAGACTAAATAAAAACATAAATTTACTAAGCAAATTCTACCTTACTAAAATAAAATGAATAAATTTATAATAAAATAAAATTTATTATTAATTTTATCAGTTTTCATATTGTAATATGTATCTATTTAACTTCCGATGCATACATATAGTATCTTCTACAAAAATTATTTCTTGTAACAATAATATTTCTTTGGTTCTATGAAAACAAACACGATACATAATTAAAAAAAAAGTAAGAAAATCTTAAAAGTTTACTTTACACATACATAAATAAAATATAATAATACGTGACAGAACAAGAAATGTCCAAATTATATGAAAAAAACCTTATATTATATACTCGACTTACGGTCATTCCCAATATTCAGTCTATCTCTTACTTGAGATAAAAATCGTAAGTATCGTTTACTTTTCCATCAGAATAAACTTATCGACGGTAACTCACTTTATCCGTACACGCTGTCTGTCAATGGGACGACGTACAGCTTACCAGCTTAGAAATTTGTATGGAAATTACAATTCACGCAACCCAATATAAGGCGATAAGAATAACTTATCAGGTCTATTAGGACAGCTTCAGATTAATGACAGCTAATTACTGATAGTAGAAGGTAATAATTTATCTCTATCTGTAGATAGTATATTGGGAACGGCCGTTAATGATTTAGATGATCTATACGCCTAGTTAATTGACACCTGTGAAAACGTCGAAAAAAATTTAGTTTAGAACTATCTTCTATTTTGTGCAATTCACGCACACTATCTCAAAATGTCATACAAATTACGAGAGAAAGACGTAGCTTGTCACGCACACTAAACTAATATTCGTGGCCTGTTTATATCGGTTGTCTAACAGCATGAGACTCTATCTAGGCGTATATTAAATAATCTAAGCTTAATGATTATTAAAATTTTATAAATATCTTTGGCTTGGATTGTGTGACTTTTTTGTTGTATTAATGATTTGACTAGTAATTAAATAAATAACAAGGTATTTTTTATGAAGGCGGATATTTTCACGAGCATTCTATACTTTATTTGTAAATCTTTACTGTAGAAATAAATTTATACACTCTAATAGCTGACCCAACAGACGCTGTTCTGTCAATAGAAAAAAAAGTATGTAAATATTCGGGAATTATGTATTGTAAAAGCTTCATTAAAATTGAAACAAAAAAAAATACAAACCAATTGTAGCTCAAATATTTTCTATATTGAACGATTATTCAATACAGTTTGCGTTCCGATAGTTGTAAGCGTTGAAATAACATGTTCAATTTTCGCGGATTCATCATATTTACAATTTGGCGAAAGCAAGAACAGCGGCGATAAAAATATTATAGTTTTATCTGAAACATGGAAAAAAATATTTATGGTTATATTAAATGTTTAACGAAGCTCAGTTTTTAATTGATTAACAAATAATAGATCATTTAGTGTTGAACTGATGTGACTATACTTTGTTTGGGAAGAAAGAGACAACTACAATATTATGTACAGCTATGCAGTTCAAACACTTTTCATTTAGAAGTTTCGTTTATATTGTTGATAGTAAAAATAGTATCACTTAAATTAAATTAATTAAAACATTAAATATGTAAGGCATAGTTAAATAAATGTTATTTACTAAAGTTAGTTAGTAAAAGTTAAATATATTTAATTCAGTATTAAGTTTCTTAGTCTTAGATTAAGAATTGGTCTCCGCTGGGCTCCAACTAGATACCGATACGGATTTTATTACGGCTACTATTAGTTGCATGTGAGCGTGGCATCTTGACACTCTTTTTTTTAGAATTTTGTAACATACGCTTATTATTTTACATAGAAAATAAAAAATACTTACTGATGGTATTATGTGATCCCAGTGTCTTTCTTATTTCTTGTAGCATTATTGTAACAATATATTACTAGGCAACCCGGCATTTTACTGTCAATTTTCAGCAAAGTTTGACAGAACATGGGGCACGTCAACGTCACACAATGTTCGAGACTGGCGCGAGTACGCCCACTTACGGGCGTAGTATTATTTGCCCCACTTTGGATCTAGTTCAACCGCAGCGGAGACCAAACGTTTATGCAAGTTTTTAGTTTTATTTGTGTTTTGGTTTCACTAAAGTTATAATTTGACACAGACTAACAATAGTCTGTAGTCAGAGGGATCTATGTCATGACAATAGGTATAGGTTATTCGGTACAATACCGTGAAGTGGTTCCTCATTACTAATGCCATGCAATAATTATTTCATGATATCCATTCCGCTTTAGTGTCCAATAATGACGGACCTGGTCTCTGTGTAGGCCATTTTGATGGGATTCCACTCCGCATCGACAGATGTGGGGTTAGCATCGAGTATCGAATAGCGGTTTCGAAACTCCAGTTTAAATTTGTTGCTGATGTCTGGATTATTCAGTTTGCTTACATCAAACCGTCGGCTTGTCTTTGGCGTAGCGTAATTAGTTTGTGATGCCGACACTTTGAGTCGCACTTCTGCAACTACAAGATGGTAGTCACTGTCAATGTCAGCACGTCTTCCATAACGCACATCCAAAAGCGACGTTCTCCATTTACAGCTAATAGCCAGGTGGTCAATTTGGTTCTTAGTGACACCATCTGATGAGTTCCATGTATATTTATGATGGTCTCCGTGAATAAATAAAGTCCCTCTGATGGTTAGGTCATTGTTCTGACAGAACTCCAAGAAACGCTCTCCGTTCTCGTTGCGTACTCCTAGCCCATATTTACCCGTGTGTCTTTCAAAACCAACATTGTCTGAACCCACCTTTGCGTTTAAATATCTCATTACAATGACTATGTCTTGTCTAGGGATGTATTTAGTGTAGTGTTTAAGGCGCTATAGAAATCGTCCTTGAGCTCACTTGCACTATTGGTGGGTGCATATCTGCTGTAGAAACGGGTTATGATTATTCGATCTGAGATTAATTTCCAGTCTAAGAGGCCTTTTTTCACCACATCTGAAAGTAATAAACCCACCCATGTTCTCGGTTGTCATCTTCGTCCTCCTTTCCAGAGTAGAGTAGCGTGAGTCCTCTTGACGTTCTCAGTTCACCGAATACATTCTAAATTCCAATCTAAGGCCGAGAATTTGCAGTTCGTATCTTAGCATTTCTGCTAACTTCTGGTTCAGCTTGGCTAGTAGTATCTTAGCATTTCTGCTAACTTCTGCTTCTGCTTGGGCTAGTCGACTATCGTCACTTAGCATTCGCACATTCCAGCAAGCAATTCGTGTCCATGTTTTCATGCCAATTTCTTTTTTCTTTCTTCAGTTTTGCACTATTTCTGTTTCGAAAATCTGTTTGATTTCGGGGAAGCGAGTGATACGCCCTATATCCTAGCGCATTAGTGGGGATGCCACCTCGCAGCCAACGGGTAGGCTCGATTTTGTTCGGGTATCCTCCCTAGTCAGTGGATTCTGTTTTGAAGCGCATTATGTTTGCCTTTTGCCCTGCATCCTCTGCTCATCTGCATCACAATCGACGACGGGCCGGGACGATCGGGGCGTTGGATGACTCGGACTGGTATGGGCTATACTTTGTAAATGTTTCACTACTAACATCGTAGATGGCTTCTTAGAATTTTGTAGGTAATGCTGTAGGTACACACTTTGAGCGATTCCCACCATGACCATACCATCTTGATGATTGAAGAGTAAAAAAACACAACAATAGACGGCTTTCACTCTGAGCATTGTTATAACGTAATAGCAATTCACTATTGGACAGAATTCTGTCACACTTATTTTCAGTTAATCACAAACTTCAGTAAGAAAATAACTTGACAGCGGACTCGTAAATTTCAGCTATCGCACGAGATTACTAAGGTTCTATCATTGCTCATACAAACAGAATATATAAAACACAAGCATTGAAAGTCAGATTAATTAAGCATTTGCAATGTTTTAATTCCACAATCATACCCAGACGGGCAAAATAAAACAAAAATTACGTGCCTTTTATTTACTGAATCAATTGAAACAGACTTGCGATGTAAGTACTGACGCGGTGTTCTTAAGTATTAGAGAGGGTACTGGCCGCATAATAATTTATTTTTAGAAAATAACAAAATGGATGTTTGCGAAGTGGGAAGGTATGGGGGAGGTCAGTGCGCAGAGGAGCTCGAGACCAGACTAATCAGTAAACGGTTTTAAGCGTTTCTCTTTAAGGTCAATATAGAACACGTAGCCATTATCTGTCTTATTTAAAAATACTTCTACCCGTCATGTATTTCTGTACTGGCAAAGGTAGCATAGGCAAAGACAAAACGTTTTAAATTTGGAATTTCTTTTTTTATTTATGTACATATATGTATGTATATTACATGGAGCAATACGTACATAACAGACTCTACGTACTATCACCGCTCTTCGACAACACTTCCCTTAAAACCTCGCCTCGTATCGGAATACTGGGTCTCGAAATCTCGAGTGATTGCCAATTCCGTGGCCATCTGAAGGGCAAAGCCAAATTGGCTTCGAAGAAGCTGGGCGTCATTAATAGAGCACGGCAATACTTCAAGCCGGCCCACATTCTAGCGCTCTACAAAGCGCAGGTCCGGCCACACATGGAGTATTGCTGTCATCTCTGGTCTGGTGCACCCCAGTATCTGCTCGATCCATTTGACCGCGTGCAACGTAGAGCAGCTCGAATTGTCGGGGACTCAGTGCTCTGTGAACGGCTGGATCACTTGGCGTTGCGTAGAGACGTCGCTTCATTGTGTGTCTTCTACCGCATTTATCACGGGGAGTGTTCCGAAGAGCTGTTTAACCTGATTACTGCCGCCGAATTTCACCTTCGCACGACACGCCACAAGTGAGGATATCATCCCCACCATCTGGATGTGAGGCGATCCTCCACAGTGCGGTTTTCAAGAAGCTTTCTCCCTCGTACTACAAAGCTGTGGAATGAGCTTCCTTGTGCGGTGTTTCCGGGACGATACGACATGGGTACCTTCAAAAAAAGCGCGTACACCTTCCTTAAAGGCCGGCAACGCTCTTGTGATTCATCTGGTGTTGCAAGATAATTTGGGCGGCGGTGATCACTTAACACCAGGTCACCCGTACACTCGTTTGTCCTCCTATTGCATAAAAAAAAGAACTGACTGGTATTCTTTTAAATCTAAAAAGAAAACATGAAGTACGGCACGTGGGCTAAGAACGAAACAGGCAAAACTCATCTAGGTGAGATAGAGGTAGAAAGAAGAAGAACAAGATCGAAGGCGTCGTCAATACTGTACGAGTTAAAGTTAGATAGAGATATTTATTTTAACTTTTAAGAATTTTATTGAAGGCTTATTTACTTTTCTTTTTTACAATTTATTCAACATCGTGACGTCATCAATGTATCGCTATGCATGATTATTTAAATCTATAATGATGATTTAAATCGATTGATTCGATATTTCTCGTTTATAAGCGATGTTAATAATTTCAATGAAACTAGTAGTAGTTACTATAAATTCTCATAACAATAGAATTTTGGATGTATAACATCATCCAATATAAATAATGTAATCAACGAAGCCTTTCATCAGCTCTTAATGATATTTAGACTGCACGCATAAATAACGCGCCAAAAACCTTAAAACTTGTGGAATTTCCGTGAGTCGCTAATACCTCTCTGTTGTAGATACAATTTATAGCACAGGCTGCTACGTAGGAGCCAGGGCAGAAGGAGGATTTGCAGCTCTCATCTCCGAGGATATTTAAATTTAAAAACATTTATGTGAATGTGTTAATTTTATTTTTTTATTCTTGCAATAATATTATTTTATTATTCAATTACGGACTTATAAATGTGGTAGTATTAAATAACGAAACTCAGGTAAAATGCATGAATTTATTGATTTATTGTATGATATTTTATTACAATATTTAAAATGTTACATAATGTTGTATTAAATCTTTTTACTACGTCATGTTAACAATTATGTCGACAATTTTATTAATAAAAAATTGTGTTTAAAATAAGCTATTAAAAATTAAATTTAATACGAATAATTTGCAATATCTCCATTGATTTATTCCCTTGTATTTAGAAGAGCTTTATGTTTCAGAAACTGTAAGTTAATTATAGCAATGTTTATAAATCTAAGAAGATATGTAAAGATTATTTATTTATTTATTTAATAAGGTTTACCGACAGATAGTACACATAAGCTTATTTACAATACATATACACAACTTAAAATCTATAGTGAACATCCAATTATGGGTAAACACAGCAGATTAGTTATCTAGTTGTAAACAGAGGTAGAGAAGAACATGTTATGGATATTATCCATATATTATAATATACACATTATATAATATTTCCTTCGCTATTGCTTAAGGATATTGCAAGAAAAAGGAATATCTATAAATATATTCTATTAAAATTTACAGACACAACAAATATTTAAATATTAGTGTTCATTCTCGTATTCCAAACACGCTCTTCTAAACTTGTTTAAAGATATATTATGTAGATCAACATCTATGTCATTGAACCATGCGTTATGTTGACGGCATATCCGAGGTAAAGGACTGTGGAACCCTACATTTGTTCGGTAAGTATCTATTGCAAAAGGCTGAAAGTTATTCACTCTAGCATTAGCACGAGGAACCTTGAAGTTAATTTTTTCCAGTAATTGAGGACATTCAATCAAATTATTAACTATTTTAAAAAGAAAAACCTGATCTGAATTCCAACGTCTACGCGAGAGAGTTGTCAATTCAAAAAAGAATCAGCGCTCATTGTATGATTGTAATTGATGTAGCTTGTTTTGATGGACACACATAAAAAACATGAACCTTTTTTGAATCATCTCAAGTCTTTGCATATCACACTTGTAGTGAGGACTCCATACAGTTGAACAATATTCTAAATGGCTACGTACCAGAGACACATATAGTGTTTTTAAAGCAAGAGTATTTTTGAATTTTTTTAGCATTTCTCCAAATGAAGCCAAGCATTCTAAACGATTTATTTACTACTAGTTCAAGATGAGCTTTAAAATTTAGTTGTCTATCTAATATCACGCCCAGATCTCTAATAAGCCATACTTCTTCGAGGTCAACTCCGTTTATACTATATTTAGTATCTAATGGTGACTTTTTCCTCGTAAATTTTATATGCTTACATTTATCGATGTTTAATGGTAACTTATTTGCAGATGACCAATGAGAAATTCTTGTTAAGTCCTCTTGCAAAAGGTGGGAATCATTTGCGTCCTTAATTACTCTCGAAATTTTTAAATCATCGGCGAAAAAATAAAACCTGGAATTTTTGATTATCTTACCTAAATCGTTTATAAAAATTAAAAAAAGTATAGGACCTAGGTGTGAGCCTTGAGGAACTCCTGATGTTACTTGAAAAGCATCCGACTGGTGCCCACACGCTACCACTGTTTGGGATCTGACAGACAAGTAACAGGAAAACCAAGACAAAAGTTTGCCATACAGGCCACATTTTACGAGTTTTAATATAATTAATCCGTGGTCGACTCTATCAAAAGCTTTACTTATATCTGTATATACTGTGTCAACTTGTATTATTAAAAATACAATATTTTAAACTAACAATATCCTATAACCTTATATAATTTATACGTCTAGATAGAGTCCCTTGGTGTTAGACAACCGATAAAAACAGGCCAAGAATATTAGTTTATCTAGTCAGATCTGTCATAGTCTATCTAGACGTATAAATGATCTACGCCTATAACAAAGGTAATGTTATTAGGGACCGTCGTCAAACTGCCATTGTACATAATGGAGTACTTGTTGTTTTAAATACTATTAAAAAATTTATCTAAATATGTGTATATAAATCCAGTGTCCTGATGTTTGTTTCCAATGAACTCCTAAACTAACGAACGCATTTTAATGGGGATTACTTCATTGAGTGCAGTTTAGTCCAACTTAAGACGTAGGATATTTTTATTTCGATTTGGGACCCATAATAATTTTAATTCCAATATTTGTTCTGTATGGACATATTTTCTATTAGAGATTACAGACATATTTATTGACGCACGATTTGACAGTTCTGTGAAACAATTCCAGTCTAACGACCGGGAGCATATTTTACGAAATAATTCTTGATGATATGAAATATTGTTGACATATTCATAAAAAAACAGTATTTTATTTATTATGTACAGAGCAACGTCTGTCGGGTCAGTTAATATTATAATATAAAACTAGAGAATTACAAATCTTAGAGTAATACAAGAATACGACGATACTTCACTCATAATAGTAAATTTGTCCGTACCATAGATTTATAATATACTAACGTATAGACAAAGCGTGTGACACAGGAAAATAACTCTAAAGAACATTCAGCAAGATAAAAAAAGGTAAGTGAATCTACTGTTACTATAACCGATTTGGATTAACGAGTCGTGAACGGTCAGCCACACTAAGCATTAGCTACTTAGTATTTTGAATAGGTACAAATCAAAATTGTTAGACAGTATTACCAGGATGTCAAGTCATCCCTATGGTCCGTACACGGACCATAGAATTATAATACATCTACTACGCACTACTACGGACTGTAGTGATAAAAAAACCCTCTGGCATTTCTTATTACGTGTAAGTAATACTTTAGTTTCACCTATCAAAATTAAATGATTTTTAATGAAAATAAGGGACGAGCAGGACGTTCAGCTGATGGTAATTGATACGTCCTGCTCATTACAATGCAGTGCTGCTCAGGATTCTTGAAAAACCCTAAAAATTCTGAGCGGCACTACAACTGCGCTTGTCACTTTGAGACGTAAGATTTTAAGTCTCATTTGCCCAGTAATTTCACTAGCTACGGCGCCCTTCAGACCGAAACACAGTAATGCGTACAGATTACTGCTTCACCGCAGAAATAGGCGACGTTGTGGTACCCATAATCTAGCTGGCAAAGAAGATATTCGAATTATATTTTGTTAAAAATACTTATTTGATATAAAAAAAACACGAGAATCATTTATATTTTCATATTTAGATTCATAGTTTTACTATCAGCTGTTTGACGTCATGTCATTGAAAACGTCGACCACCATTTTGTGACGTCACTATAGCAGAAACAATTAGTTTATAGCACCAACGATACGGACAATGAAAGGTCATTTATAATTTTAGAAACAACATTATGGATTGCACTGCACATTTGACGTTTCTTGGTTTATGTTATTATGACGTCACAATCATAAATTAAAAACAATATTTCTTAGCGTAAAGTGGAAATATTTTGAGGAAATAAAAATACCACTCGACTACCGAAACTTAAGAAGAAAATAATACTTTTCGAATATATTTAAAATAAAACGAAGTAAAGTGTAATGAATTCATAATAATTTATTATTGTTTTACAAATTAGTCAGTTAATTCAAGTTTAATTTAATATTTATATTCAATTTATAATATTCTATTCGATGATTGTAATTGATTGGGCATTCGGATCGAGCGTCGGGTCGGAGACAGACGTTGAACATTAAGCTATACAATTGTTAATAATTGTGAAAGTATAGGCAAGAGTGATTAAAATAATATAATTTTTGTTTTCACGAAGCAATAAGTTTTATTATACACCAGTAACTTGATTGTGAGAATTTGTCACAATAGCCTATTGCCCATACCCATACCGATAACTCCAATGATATGCAACTGATTGATTGTGTCTTATTTAGAAGATTATCCAAGAAGTTTCTCATCTAAGTTCACCACGATCCTTTAGCCTGAGAAAACTTGTTTGTCTTTAGTAATACGATTTACTAAATGGACCTTGAGCTTAGAGAGGCGAGAACAAATTAATAACAAAATGGGGCGAACCCTTTCATTTGGCGCAATACTGAAGTTAAATATGGGCTATTTACTTTTATGTGAGATTATTCTTCTTTGAATGATTAATTAAATGAGTTTTATATGTATATTATTATATATCAACTCAACTTGCGAGATATTATTTTAAATTAAATGAGTTAAATTATTACTCAAAAATTTTCAAATCAATCTCTGATTTTATTAGTTTATTCCAACAAAACAAATCTTACAACTATATTTACCTGCCAGCGCTTGGGTTTCCAGTAGCTCTGGGCCCCACGGGCCAAGTGTTTCGACACCAAACGGCACAAAGATGTATGACTCACAAACACCAACATATTTGCGACGCTTCCTGTCTTCGGCTGTCGAAGCAGAAATCTCAGCACCAACTCACGTAACTTGGACATGAGAAGGAGCCAGAATGTCGACGCAAGTTACATCTCACACCAGAGCCCTTCCAGGTCATTCCATCGGGACGCTTGCCAGCGCGGTGGGTGCCATGTGGCTCTAAAACAGCTGGTATATTTAAAATGACTCTAATATGGCCCAGCCCTTCTTTGCCCCTGACTTTGGTTCTCCTACGGATCTTCTCATTTCTGATTCGATCTCCCAAGTAAACTCGACAGTGAGTTTCGTCATAAGGCCCATATTTAGCGACCACGTCTGCGTTCCGTATGCTATTACTGGCACCTCTTATAAAAGTGCGTAAGCCATTAACTTGTGAAATATAACCACAACATAATTCCGTTTTAGAGCCTTTAAAACTGACATCAAAAATGGAGAATGTTATCATGCCCTGCTTTTTTTTATGTTTGTCACCTCACAATTTGATGTTGGAATGAATCAGTAATTGACGAGTGAATGAATGACTCCTTTAATTATCTATGAATTTTACTTACATTACCGCATACTAGAGAACCTTTGGTCCCTACACTAGACATAGCCGCGAGTGAGTGTGAGTCTGTGAAAGTTTTTCTATATAATAAACAAGTAATAACATTGTGTGAATGCTTAATTACTTTGAGAATAGCTTCCGTGTCCGCATAAGTGAGTGTGTAACTGTACTAATAATTTATAATCTTTTATTGATTTTAAAATATATTTTATTCTTAGTTGTAATTTATTCTTGAATAACATTATAATATTTTAAGTTGTACACTTAATGGTATACTTATTTAATCCTATAAAAGTAATGATTGGGTAATAGAAGCTATAATAAACAACGAAATGTATACAATGTATGTCATCTAAAAATCTTGCAAAGACGGCTTTGGCAATTATTAATTATTGAATATTAAGAGATGCTGTATGGGCTTAATCCTTTTGCCTGGACGAAGAATCCAAAAAAAAACGAATGTCGGAATCGTCTGAAAATTTCTGAAAACTTTTTTCTATTGATTCTTACAATAGTATTAATAAATAAACAAATACACTTGGAGAATTTCAAAAAATGTTACTGAGCAATTTGAAACAATTATTTTAGTACCATTTTAAAGCCGCTCAATTATAACGGTTAAAAAATTTTCAATTGTATTTTTTTTATGGAATAGGAGGACACCGAGCGTACGGGAAGAAAAGTTTTACGATTATAATGGCGAAGTATAGAGTTTGAATTGGTACTATAGAATTGAATTTTAATGAAATTAATGTTCCATTGTCGCATGTTGCTAATTATTCATATATAGTTTTTTTTAATAATTTAATGCAAAATACTTTGTTGCAGTTAATTTTACTGTTAATATAAGAATGCCTTAATTTAATAAAAATAAATTGATGGTAAACCGACGAGTCAAAGGAGTGTTGCCAGATTTTTGTGTAGGCGCCTTTGAAGGACGAATAGTCGAGTATTATGAACGTCAGTTTCTATACTAACCTTTTTATAACATAGTTGTATTAATCTGGCCCACATAATCCTCACTCTGGGATAAATTACCCAAATTGATTTTTTTTTTGTTTCCTAATTTAGTTCGTGTAATTAATCCCAGAAGTGAGGGTTATTATTTTAAAAAAAAACCTCTACTCTTTGATTTTTCTTACTCAATGCTATTTTTTTAGTATATTATGTTTGCAAATAATAATCGATATCAGTAAAATATTACTGTGAAAAATCCTGTACACAGGTATCGATGTTGTCACACGATTTTATCGATAAAATTGTAATATTGGATATTAATTTGAAGACCCCAACTATGATGCGTCTAGTAATTTTTTAATTTATTGAATTTGGTGTTATTTTGCGGAAATCCATAATAATCCAAATGTTTCGAGTTTTCTTGAGTGTTAATTCCGCCAATATTCGTCTTCAAACAATTCGACACATGTTTGGCCTCTACACGAGGAATCCTCAGGAGATATTGACTCGCCAAACTCGGCACGACACTAGCTACTAATATTGGCGGAATTATCACTCAAGAAAACTCAAAACATTTGGATAGTATTTTTTTTTAAATAATAACTTGAAGCAGTAATGTGTAAACATTACTGTGTTTCTGTCTGAAGGACGCCGCAGCTAGTGAAATTACTGGGCAAATGAGACTTAACATCTTATATCTCAAAGTGACGAGCGCAATTGTAATGCCGCTCAGAAATTTTGGGTTTTTCAAGAATGCTGACCGGCACTTTATTGTAAAGGGCAAGGCGTATCTATTACCATCAACTAAACTTCATGCTCATCTCGTCCCAATTTTATCATAAAAGAAATATATTTAAAAATATTATACACAATTGTGTATAATGAGGAATATTCCTTATTTTGATTATTTATTTAAAGAAAACAAATGAAAAACTAATAAACTATATTTACAATACTATAACTACATAAAATTAAAACTATCATTTGATTGTTGTTATTGAAAAAAACACCAAACACAATATTCAATCATCACTTAAAGCGATTTATTTCTAATATATTATAAAGCTCATTTTCAATTCTATCTTATAGTCAATTTGTCAAATTTGCAAATATTAGTCTTAATAAATTCTCTTTGACCTTTCATTACGATCATAAATCAGATTTGGTGATTGTATAAGTAAGTCCTGATCAAATCCAACCCTTGAAAATGTTTGACTTTGTTAACAATAGAAATAGTTCTGTAGTCTTAATAATTATTTGCATTAAGGATTGGCTTCTTAATAACAATCCTTTCAAATGTCTCCTTAATCATCGCTTTATATTTTCGAGATATATATGTTTGTAAATGATATTATTAACATAACCAATCATCAATGTGTGTATTATTTGCTGATGATATCACAATCGATGTAGCGTCTGAAAAAAATAATAACTGTATCAATAATCATGAGATTGAAATTAATAACACTATAAATAACTTAACACAATGGCTTGAAATAAATAATTTGATAATAAATCTTAATAAATCCGTATATATCAATTTCAATAAATGTTATAATCCCAAATACAATATACAACTAAAAATAACAACAATTAAAGGAGTAGCACATACAAAGTTTCTAGGAGTAATAATAGATCTCGGCGAGTAAAAAAAGAAGGACTCCACGCCGTGATATTAGCAAGTGAAGCACCTTTATGCTAGTGGGTGTGCGGATACGGGGGATACTACTTACACAATTATTTCTACATCAAATAGTCATATATGGCCACAAATACTTTTATAGTATCGTTTTTACACATTTTCACAACACACGACGGCATTTTTAAAATATTTTATTGGGACGCAAACTGATCTGTCACAATCTCATAATGGCGGCCGATCGGCTTGTATTAGTGTAAGTGTGTGCGCGGGGCTATGTATTTACACGTTTACCGTCTTGTTTTGGTGCTTCACGTGGTGTTTGGTAAGGTGACACGGAGTCCTTCTTTTTTTACTCGTCCGTGTAATAGATGAGAATTTCAATTGGATAGAGCAAGTAGATAATATATCCAAGAGAATAAATAAGTTAGAATATGCGCTTATACAAGTCAAAAACGTAACAAGCTTAAAAACTGCTTTAATGACCTATCATGCACATGTAGAATCGCTTCTACGCTACAGGCTTATATTATGCGGACACAGCACAGCTGATAATATAAACAGTGCATTTATTGTTCAAAAAAAGTGTATTAGGGAAATGTACGGGATGCATCCTGAGCAATCGTGTCAACCCATATTTAAAAAAATTGGATTGTTATCTTTGCCGTCGCTCTATATTTTCGAGATATGTATGTTTGTAAAAAAAAAATATATCACCTAATGATTTAAATCCGCGGAACCGACGTGATCCACAAAGACTCGTTCTACATGATGTTCCCAAAATTATAAAAGTTGTGTATGTAATTGTGTTCGTGTTTATAATAAGTTACCGAGTAGCATTAAAAATTTAAATTCTAGATTATTTACGAATAAGTTATATAGTTGGCTTATTCATATAATTTTTATAGTGTTGAGGAATTCATGGATACGAAATTCTGATATTCATTGTATTAAGTTAAATATTTGCATGCTGGGAATAGTGCTAGCAAAAAATATAAGCTCATTATTGTAATATTTTAACACTATTGTATACTATGTTTTTTGCAAATAAATATTTTTCAATTTTTTTTTAATTTTATGGAATAGGAGGACAAACGAGCGTACGGGTCTCCTGTTGTTAAGTGATCACCGCCGCCCACAATCTCTGGCAACACCAGAAGAATCACAGGAGCGTTGCCGGCCTTTGTTAATAGATTATTATAATTAATTCTAAAGTTCTATCATCATTAATATATATAATATACTAGCTGAACAGACAGACGTTATTATGTACTTACATACTAAACAAAAAATTGATTTTTATGAATTTGTCAATTATATTTCATAACATCAAGAACTTAGATTAAGGATTGGTCACCACTACGCTCCAACTAGATACCACAGGCGTAGTCACAAAGTGCCGAAACTGATACAACGCCCAAGTGGGAGTACTCGAGCCAGTCTCGAACAATATGTGACGTTGAAATAAGAAAGACTGTGGGATCATATATCATCAGTAAGTATTTTGTATTTTATTAATTTCAATGTGAAATAGCAGGAAGCGTACATTAAATTTGAAAGATGTCATTGAGTGTCAAGATGCCACGCACACGAGCATCTAATAGTTTCCGTAATAAAAAAGCTATCGTTCTTAGGTAGTGCGGTATCTAATTGGAAGGCATCCCTAAAAAACAAACATTTAGAAATAAAAATAATTATGAATCCCAAATCGGAATGAAAACCATGTAACATTGTTTTGAACAGCGCAAGAATTTAGTTCAATAAATAATAATTGTTCATAAATCACTTGATGGTAAATAATTTCGATATTCATACAAATGACGGCAATTCAATATCAAAAACTTAACCCAAGGCATAAATCTACTGTTTAAGAAAGAGTACGTGTTTCTAAACTGAAGCTCGTTTCAGATTTAATCCTGAATAATGTTAATAATTCATTTCACTTAAAACATAAGTTTACAGCAACTAGTGGCTGGAGTCACCTTTTAAGCAAATAATAACTGTACAAGCAATGTGTTATTTTCAATAAAAGTTTTATCGACATGCTATTGAAGTAATAATAATAATATTGACATACTTTTACACAAATTATCTTGCCCCAAACTAGGCATAGCCTGCACTATGGGTACAATACAGCGATATATTTGATACAATATTCTTACTGAAACATACATAAATACAAATAAACATCCATGATTCGGAAACAAACATTCAGATTCATCATATAAATGTTTGCATTTATTTTTTAGTTTGGGATTTAACCGGGACGTCTAGCTCAGTAGGCAGGGTCACTAACCACTGGGTTAAAGGGGTCATCAATAAACAATAATAAAGTTATGAAATGAATAAAAATTTACAATTTAAACATTTGGAATATTATTTTTGAACACGTTAGCAGCGACATAGATTTACGAATATTATGAAAATAATTTAATTCATTAGAACAGGTAAGAACATTTTTTTAAATATCAACTTATATGATAAATGTGTGTATGTGTCAGTGTGCGTGTGTGCGTTTGTGAGTGCGATTGTGAGTGTTAGGTGCAGGTGTGTGATTTTGTCTTAAAGACTTAATATATAATAGGTTGCAGGTATATTGTGAAAGCCATGATATTATAATTTCACCAGTGATATTATTATTAACCGGAAGATTGTCAATCGACTTCATTTCTTAAAATTTTACGGCCTGGTTTTAGTGACATTGTAATTGTCACGGGTACACTGTAGTGATATTATAAGGCAATATTATTTTGACAATTTACTGGTCGTTAGTTTATGAGATCGTCTCTGATTGGTCTGTTTCTTGTATTTATTGTATAGTCATTATTTTTAGCATTATGCATTAGTTTAATCAAGTAATTGTTATCTAAGCGAATCGGCACTTGTTCACTACTATTTCAACAAGAATTTCAGATGGATAACTATATACACGCTCCAATCAATGCTTACTATTATTGTGTTTCAAGTTGCGTATGAAAAAAATTGACCAATCAGAACGCTCGACGTCTCACACTGCCAACTACAATTGTAATATAACTAGATTTATTATAATATCACTATAGCGTATCCGTGACATTACAAAGTCACTAAAACCAGGCCGTTAAATTGTAAGAAATTAAATCGATTGAGAATCTACCGGTAAATTTTAATATCACATCTCTGAAAATATACCTACGACATATACACCGACCATATTTGGTCATCATCGTTAACAATCTAAAATTGTAAAATAATCTGTGTAATACACATGTGTTTCATCATTATTTGTAAAGATTCAACGACATATTTACTTAATACTGTTTTACTTACAAAAATTATGTTACAATAAAAACAACAGTTACATTACATTTCAATTTTGCACTTGTCATTCTAATATGAATTTTGATAACCTTCTTGTTTTTGCGCTAAACCGTGTAAAATATTCTTATGATTAAAGAATGGAGTGGGGTGACAACGATAACCTTTAATATATTATATTAATACCTCTCCTGTTATTGATACGAAAAACAATACCATCCTTGTTCTTAGCAGAAATAGTTCTGGGTTTACACGTATTATTTTTCAATTACTAAATGTATAGTATAAGTTAAACCATTAAATAACATCGCGTGTGTCGCTTGAAAATGTTTGTTATTGAAATTAGCTTCGTTTAAAATTCATATGAACAGCACTGAATGTTTCTTCAGGCAACTTAAAGGCAAATTGAAAGTGTTCTATATGATAACATTACAGATATATTTGTATGAATATAAAGGATAAAATCGGATAGATTACGATTATATTAGATACGATTATAATTAGATACGATTTAAAATGATAGTGAGTCTTAGATAATTTATACGTCTAGATTGATTCTCTTACTGTTAGACAACCGATAATAATAGGCCAGGAATATTAGTTTAGTGCGCGTGATTAGCTACTTCCTACACACAGTTCTTAGACAGTTCGTGTTAGTGTGCGTGAATTGCTCAAAATAAAGGTTAGTTCTAAACTCAATTTGTTCGACATTTTCACAGCTGTCTATCTAGACATATAAATGATCTAAGGTATTGAATTCTCAGAATTCGAGATACGATGGAGGACTTTGTTTAATAATCTGTAGTGATTATAACCATTGGCTTTTATGCAGGCCTTTAAGCTTTTTGGTTCCGAATCTATGTTTACACACTGTTTCCCTGGGAAATTTAAAACTGCTTGTTCTAGAGATCTCTAAAGCGACTCAACGTCGGCATGTCGTTATGGCTAGGTACCAGCCATAACGACATGCCGGCAGCTGGGTTACCTATCTTGCACTAAATCGCCATAGTTTTAATTCAGAATTAGAAGCATTTTTAATTAATTACAAACAATACAATTTTCTTTACAAAACTATGTCATGCTTAATAGCATTGGTAAGCAGTAAATAATTTTTATACAATTTTTATCTTAGATTGAATCATAAGCATTGCTCAAACTGTAAGAGTTAGGGGTAGTTTGGTGATTATTTGTGTCTATTATCATATAATTATTTATTGTAGAAAGAAAAGCTTTATATAAGCCGTTAAGAAATGGTTTCAAGTATGCGCTATTTTGGCGATTTCTTGGGATAGCGGCCTTAAGAGCAGGTCATATGGTCTAAAACTGACTGACCGTATTTTGTACCACCGTTGTCGACTTCCGCTTACTAATTTGCTTTTGGTTTCAAATTCATAAAGCTGGGGATACACATGCCCATAGCTTGCACACCATCATACCAGCTCCTTGCAAGTGCCAGCTACAATGTGTATTCGCTAATTGGCATGCCTGTAACTGGAGGCTAGCTAGTTGCAAGTAGCTAGCACAACATAACGGGGGGCTACTTACCTAGCACGTGTGAACAGACGCGACAGCTACGGGCATGCCAGTAGGTGACTCGTTGATTTTGTTGAATTCACTTCGATTGTTAACCTTGTTTCATTCATCACAACATTCATTCCAGCTACGTGCCTGATTTACTGGCATGTGTATCCCCGCCTTAATAGTATCAACGATTATCCGACGTCTTGTAAGGCGCGGCAGCGCTCTTGTGTTACAAAGTGACTGACAAATTGACAAGACTGTTATCACATAGCGTCAGATAACCCGTATGTAAGTTTTTCCTCCACTTCCTTAAAAAAAAACAATGGTTAATAAAGAATTAGATGAAAATAAATGCAAGTAACTAAGAAATTCTACCTAATGATTGTCTGTCTCTGATGGCGCTAAAAATGACTGAAATATCTAAAATGAAATCAAGGAAAATAATAAAAAAATTCTAATAGATTTTGGGCTTCACGAATAAATAAAAAGAAATTAAAGGCATTTATTTTCTCAAAATTGATTCCTTTAGAATTCTATTTGATGTCAATTCAGACACTGGCAATGCTTTGGTAACAAATAACGCTCTGAGAGAGATGAAACGCGCAAGGAACTCTCCCAAATGAAATATACAATGTTGTACCGTCATTGTTATTGCTATAAAATGATCATAGTCTAGACTCAGACTATCCGATCGCTTAGATATTCAGCTGTGGAGTAGTAAAATTATTTTAAATTTATTTATAGATAATGCCTAAACAGCGGCGGAGACTTTATTATAAAAGTGTATTCATTTACCTTTAAATCTTATATACTATATTTCTTATGAAGCCATTTTAATGTCCTAAATCTCAGATATATCCACTTATGATTGCAAAACGTATTAATTTAATTATAATTTAAAATACTATATTCCAAAGAGTTGTAGTACTATAATTGTACGACACTGTGAACTTTAAAGTAACAGTTCGGTACCAATGAAATACATTCAGTGAGAGTACATAATAGTAATGAAATACGCGGTCCTTCCACAAAAAGGTTTTCTAATAAAATTGTTGGATGACATCCCCTGCTAACATTACCCAGAAGATATGAGTGGTGAAAACATCCAATACGTAATATATCTCTCAGGTAATCACTCGTCTGGAACCTTTTATCGAATGATTGTTTCATTTGAATGATGTAAGTGGAAAGCTGAGTATCCTAAGATATATTTTTTATACTAGTTATTGAGATATGTAAGACAAAAACAATTAGTTTACATAATTGTGATTTAATATTAAATTCGTATGTGGCTTTGCTTGAAATAATCGGTATTTCTAACATTATACATATATTAACACATTCCAAATTTGAACTAAAAATGTAAGAATGATAAGTTCTTATTTATTAAATTAAATTGTCAGACGCGTCAACCTCAATTCAGTTTTCTATATTTCAATTGTGTTTTTTTTGTTATTATTTTATTTATTTAAGCAATTTGTTCTAAATTTGCGTGTGCTAAGTATAATTTGCGTGCGACAAGTAAACATTTTCGCAATCAAACAACAGTTTCATTTACGAAAAATCTCATGCGTAATTTTAAAATGGGCAAACGGCTCTTTTTCAAACGCAACAGCTAGCGCCAAGATACTACTTTTCCCGCATGAGTAATACAAAAAATTATGTGCAACTCGTGCGACAAGTTGTCGATTGCCCACTATACAATACTATTCTATTTCCAAATTAAATATTTTATCTGCAGTCAAGTTTGAAAATACATTAATTCAACTCTATGTTAAGATATGTTTACTGAACCAAACTGGTTCAAATAATAAAATGTAATCAAATTACCAATTTGTTCACAGCCGAAGTGAATATCAGAATCTTTGTTGGAATTCAAATTCGAATTCAGATTCAAATATTTTTATTCAAAATAGGATTAAAATCACTTATTGAACGTCAAAAACTACCACCCATTCGAAAGAGACTGCCTCAGACCTGAGAAGAATGGGCGTAAGAAACTCAGCGGGCTTTTTTTTTATATAAAATATGGATTACAATGTGATATCGTACAATAAACATTTATAATTAAAGAGCCTGAGGGTGTTCGCTTTATTCCCATTCCGTGGTGTCATTAAGAAAATCGTCTATGCTATAATAACCTTTCCCACACAAACGATTTTTAACAATTATTCTTTTAAATTTCGTAACACATATGTTTTGTACATTTTCTGGCAATATTGTAAGCATTATCGTGGTCTGCATCTCACGTACAAAGGATATCTCCACGATATCTTGTGTACTAACAACTGACTTCATTGATCGAGTTGCATACCTGAAGATTCCCCACCCAATATTTGCACATTGACCTCACATTATAAGATATCTACAAATTTTCTTTTAAATTTAATACTAAATGTAAGCGATTTATAATTTCACAACCAAAATGAAACAATGCATTAAAATTTTAGATACTGTATTTTAACAACAGAATAATATATTTAGTATCATGTATTAGTATTCAACTTTAGGGCTAAGTATATATTATGTAAATGAAGCTCAATAGTCAGGCATATTAACTCTTTTTAAGCGACTTCAAGAAAGGAGGAGGTATGGTTTATAAATATAAATTAAATAAATCAATATCACGCCAACCGTTTACGATGATTCTTTTTTTATTAGAAAGGATATACTTCAAAGGTAGTATGGTGAGTTTGATTATGTTCTAATTATGGGATCCATGAAAAAATTAACGGAACTCTTTAATTTTTAGGAGCAAATTAACGATACTCGGCCGAATCTTTTTTATGCTATCCGGATATTTGAGTCGCCTACCGTAACGTCGTTATGGTCAAGTAATTGTCGTAGTTAAATATGATGATCAATGGAACTCCTTAACTGAACTTACGGTAAGGGTGCACATCTGTGGCAGAATTTATAACTGTCTGTAATCAAATTGCAATACGCTTACGTACATTGTTGCATTGCAAAATTTAGTAAATCTACACATATTTAGACTAAAAAAAAATAAGTTAGTGAACTTCAAATTCACTTAAAATTATAAAAATAAATTAAAAAAAGGATTGTGTGGTTTTATGAAACCACGGTAAAAGTGTAACTTTTTTTCACATTATAGACATTTAACTAAAAATTTTTGGAATAATATTCCATTAAGGGTATAAAAATCGCTTTATCATTCTTAATAAGGTTAAGACAAAAAGTTAAGTTAAAACTTAATACTTGGAAAATTGGAATGATAATGGGAAATAATAAATGTATACTAAATCTCCAACTAATATTTTTATTGGACTCTGTGTCTTAGCCCTGGTTAAAAATATTGATTGAAAAGGATTACATTAAACACTGACAAACACAAACAAAATAGCGTGGAGCACTAGCACAAATGAGTAATAGTCTATACACTACACGGCCAGCTACTGCAAACTATAGGCGCCGCCCGACCGTCAGTCAACCACCGACTTCAAAATCACTATTCCAAAACAATAGATATAAAATGCACTAAAAAGTATAAAAATAATAATTTTTACACAATACAATCAATTAATCTAATTCTTGTTACGATTATTGTTATTTTTGGAGTCGGTGTCAGCCAAGGTAGGCTTGTAACTACATACATAGTTAAAGGTGCGATGGGCTTCAGTCGTGAGGAGACAAGGGGCGAGAGCGGGGCCGTGACGGAATAGAAACTAATAATAATAATAATAAAGCCATTTAATTCCGAACTGAAAAACATTTAACATTTGAATTACCAATAATCTTAAGCTAAAAAGTATATACTATAACATTTTATATAATATATACTGAGAGACATTCTCTCAGTTCGGCGTGCCGATTGGCAAAGGCCCCTCCAACGATTTCCACTCTTTTCCGTTTTGGGCAACACTTATCCAGTTAGGTCCTGCTGTCAATTTTATTTCATCTTCCCACCTTGTGTGCTGTCTTCCTCGTTTACTTTTGCCATCTCTGGGGTACCATTCGGTAAGTCTTTTGCTCCATTTCCCCACTTTATCTCGCATCATCTGCCCTGACTAGAAATAGCCCGAATAGAAACTAGGATAATATTAAATAATATGATTGTGTAAAAGTACGTAATTATTATTTTTTTACTTTTTAGTGCACATTATATCTATTGTTTTGGTACAGTGTTTTTGAATTCGGTTGTTTTTTGTTATCTTTTTTTTATATTACCAAAATCTAAAATATGCTGCCAAAATCTTTATTTAAATCAATTCATCAAAAACTAAGAGATAACATACCCCAGTATCTTTAAGCCGTTTATGTCTATTATAGCCATTTTAAAATACTTTATTAATTGAAAAGAGTGGTGAAGTTTCTTGTATGTTCTTCTTACTAGCTCTACTTTTTCTGAACATATTTTAGTTGAATCAGTAATTTAAAGGAAATATTTATAGTGACGAAATGCGCTTTAATTAAGACCATTTGAATAGAGTTTATTTGACTTTGAATCTTGACCCGACCTTTTTATGTCATTGTTTATTAATCTAAATTATTAAAAAAATCCTTCAAGTCAGATTAGGTCCAATATCAATTAAATTAATTATATTAAAACATTACTAACTTCATGCGCAACAACAAACAATCTGTAAAATATTATACATTTGTGAAAATCTAATATATAAAATTCTCATGTCGCGGTGTTTGTAGGTAAACTCCTTCGAAACGGCTTGACCGATTCTGATGAAATTTTGAGTGCATGTTGGGTAGGTCTGAGAATCGGACAACATCTATTTTTCATCCCCCTAAATGTAGTGGTAACCGTGGTCCACGCCAAATGTATTTTTTAATTTTTTTGACATTTTTTCTAAATTTGTTTGACTATGAGTCAGCATTTAAAAATACATACAACTTCAAATTTTCACTCATCTACGATCAACCGTTACTTTTGTATCGCTATTTTAATATCGGCAATACAACGTTTGCTGGGTCAGCTAGTGACCTTATAATTGTGAATCTCTGTAACTTTTGCACTTAGCACAAGCGTTTACAGTTAAATAAAGGAATTCCATTACTTTTATTGCACTTGATGTGAGTTTGTACAAAGAAAGTGAAATATAAATACTGCACAACTGTAATTCTTTTCAATTCATTCTAATATCAACGTAAATAAATGTAAAAAATATAGCTATGTTTCATTATATATTACTAACTAATATGTCATGAGGGCACACACTTGAAGTGGGTCGACGGTATATAGCCGTAGGTGAGGTACGGTCACCAACACGTGGTAAAAAGACAGCACGTAAAAATATTTCTTTGGAATCTATATCAAATTAGTATATAATCCCCACCATCTGGATGTGTGGCGGTCCTCCACAGTGCGGTTTTCAAGGACCTTTCTTCCTCGGACTACTAAGCTGTGAAATGAGCTTCCTTGTGCGGTGTTTCCGGGACAATACGACATGGGTAACTTCAAAAAAAACGCGTACATCTTCCTTAAAGGCCGGCAACGCTCTTGTGATTCCTCTGGTGTTGCAAGAGAATGTGGGTGGCGGTGATCACTTAACACCAGGTGACCCGCACGCTCGTTTTTCCTCCTATTCCATAAAAAAAAAATATATATATAAAATTCTTGTGTCCCGGTGTATGTTACCAAACTCCTCCGAAACAGCTGACCAGTTTTATATTAAATTTTTTGTGCATATCGGGTAGGTCTGAGAATCAGCGAACATCAATTTTTATACCCCTAAATGATATGGGTGACCCACCCCTAATTATTTTTTTTATTTTAATAACATTTTTTTTATTATGATTCAGAATTAAAAAATACATACAACTTAAAACTTTCACCCGTCTACGATCAACTTTTTTGTATCGCGATTTTTATATTATTCTGTTCCATCCACAGATCAATCGAATATAACCATTATTGTAGTAGGTACGATAAATTTTATGTACGAAATATTTGGTAGATCTGATAATCGGTAGTTATCTATTTTTTATACCCTAAAACTTTCAATTATTGATTTTTCATTATTACTTTTTTGCCAATACAACGTTTGCAGTCAGCAGGGTCAGATTATTATTATTTCAATAAAATTCAATTCATCTATCATCATCGTGATGTTAAGAAGTAGTAAAAAGGGTATAAAACGTCGGCACAAGGTCTTTTAACAGATTATTGTCATAATATTTTTACTCGCTCATCTGAAACAAAACTCAAAATGAAGATATATATAACCTACATCAAGAAATTTATTGCCCATAAATCTAGTGAGGGTTTTCTTGTAACTATCTAAATATTTTTCTTTTATTGTATTTCGGTTTAAGGTAATACATTTTTTACCATAGCTCTAATTAAATAAATTTAATAATAAATTGGCAATCTATGTGTCATATTTTACGATTATTGATGTTTCTTTTCTGTAGCAGTCGAGTTAAAAGTGCTTTTTCGTATTATGTATGGTGTTTTAGTAACTATTATATTAGTAATTAGTAACACACTTGTTTTACTAATATACAATTACTACATTCATTATACTGTAGATATAAATATAAAAAAATATGTGTTTGTAAAGAAATAAAGAATTGTTTAAATCAGCTAATGATCAAAATCCGCGGAACCGACGTGATCCACAAAGACTCGTTCTACATGATGTTCCCAAAATTATTAAATATAATAAAAGTTGTGTATGTAATGGTGTTCGTGTTTATAATAAGTTACCGAGTAGCATTAAAAATTCAAATTCTAGATTATTCAAGAATAAGCTATATAGTGGGCTAAATGCTTATAATTTTTATAGTGTTGAATAATTCATGGATATGAAATTCTGATTTTCATTGTATTAAGTTAAATATTTGCGTGCTAGGAATAGTGCTAGCAAAACATTTAGAAGCTATGTTTTTTGCAAATAAATATATTATTATTATTCTCTTTAAGTATTACAATTTTATCTTATATTATACATTTATATATATAACATAATATTTATAAAAAATAATATTACAAATAGAAATATAAAAAATAGAGTCCTGCCGGCGTTGGTTCACGACAATCCCGCGGGTGCTTAGGGCGACAGACTGAAGAACTTCCGCACGATGCGTGACGTTCCCAAAACAGCTGCTTTCTGTAACTGACCCATAATCTAGTTATTAAGCGAGAGCCTCTTGAGATGATGGTCGAGGATCTTTGCTATAAGACCGTTTAAACGACTATTGGGACAATTATTGTTGAATCAACTTCCCACATGTCAGTAACGTCGTTTGCCAGCTTCAGGTACTTCGACAGTTTGTCTATTTCAGCTTTCACAAGGTTATCATCACACGGAACGGTGATATCAACAATAAATGCCCGACGCTCGAACCGATCTACCAACACAATATCAGGTTTATTAGCAATGTAGTTCTGTCCGTGATGATAGATCGGTCCCAGTAGAACTTGGCACGGCTGTTTTCCAGAACTGGCTCCGGAGTATAGTTATAATATGGGACTTAAATGCACAATATTGTATCGAAAAGCAAGTTGCTGATGGATAATTTTTATCGTTGTATCTGTGCAAATACTCTCCATTAGCAAGACGAGAACAACCAAATCGTAGTCAGGTTACAGACGAAATCATGTCTACATCAGGTCCGTAGAGAGCCCGGTAAACCGTCCATGAAGCTCTTTTCCCCTCCATACATTCAAGCGATCTGGAGTACTGAGTATAACCGGTTTTGGCCAATTCTCTTTATCCAAAGAAAATCTTTATTCTTATTATTATTAAAGATAAAAAACTGCTTAATATGTGTAACTAGCCTAATTTAGATAAAGAAATTTAAAATTATGTAGTCTCTATTGTTTATATTATCCAACAAGGAGGTAGCTAGTTGCAAAACAAAAGTGCCACCATAAGTTTTATAAACAGAACCAATACAGTTCAAGAGAAATAAGACGTAATGTAACCTGAGCCAAGACATTAGAATCAAGATTCAAGAAACATAAAAAAAAAAAATTAAAAACAAAATTTCATGTAAGATGCGGGTCTCAAACCCACGACCTCTCACATTTCGTGGGAGTGCTCTTTCAACTGAGCTAAGAGTTCGACTGACGTATCGTCATAAAATCTTGTATGCTTTGTTCAACTCTCCACAAGAGAGACATATCAGGTGAATTTCCTAAAATGCAACTATTGGGGTTGATCTGGTTATTAACTGTAAAGTAGATCCTATAGAAGCCACAACCTGGGAGTTTAACAAAGTATACATGATTGTATGACAATACGTTACTCGAACGGTTAACTCAGTTGGAAGAGTACTCGCACGGAACGCGAGAGGTCGTGGGTTCGAGTCCCACAAAAAAAATTATTAAAGATTATTTGACAGACATGGGTACCTTCAAGAAAAGCGCGTACACCTTCCTTAAAGGCCGGCAACGCACCTGTGATTCCTCTGGTGTTGCAAGAGAGTGTGGGCGGCGGTGATCACTTAACACCAGGTGACCCGTACGCTCGTTTGTCCTCCTATTCCATAAAAAAAAAGAGAAGGCTTTACTAGACTATACTAGATTTATATCACCAACACAATGCTTAGCATTACTTTTAAATTAACTTTATTGCAAATAAGTTAATTTTTCCATTGAGTTTATTATGCTTTCAATCGTTAACGGCCCTTTATAATTTTGTAATAAAAAATTCTAACTTTTAAACGCATTAAAAACTCCCTTTAGTGATATTGTATATTATGAAAACGTTTCCTTCGTTTTTCATTTAATGGAAGTTAAACGTGTAAACATATTAAATGAAGCTGTGAATTTATTAAGATTACAAAGATTATAAAAACTCTATTTAAATTTGTGGCAGTAGTGTAGTAGCGGCAGCGCCGACGGATAGCAGTCAAATAGTGTATACAAAATAAACGTGCAGATTTATCTACCAGTATAGTAATTATAAAAATTGGTTTTTGCCCCTGTTTTTTTTTTTTTATATTGACACACAAATTACACAAATTATCTTGCCCCAAATTAGGCATAGCCTGTACCATGGGTACAAGAGAACGATATATTTAATGCAATATACTTACAAACTTTTAAACATACAAAAATACATATAAACTGACTCGGAAACAAACATTCATCATATTAATTATTGCACCTACCAGGATTCAAACCGTCCTGGGTTTGAATTCCCAGTTTGAAAGAAAAATGTTTTCGAAGGATGAACAAATGATAAAATAAAATTTATTGAATAAGGCGTTACTTTGCGGAAATCCATAACTATACAAATTATTTAAGTTTTCTTTAGTGTTAATTCCGCCAATATTTGTCTTTAAAACAGTCTCGTGCCAGATTTTGGCGAGACAACACGTCCTGAGGATGCCTCGTGTAGAGGCGAAACACGTGTCGAATTGTTTTAAAGACAAATATTGGCGGAATTAACACTAAAGAAAACTTAAATAATTTGTATAAATGATAAAATGGCCACCATTCAAATAAAAAGTATGTTTCTGCTAGCTTTGGCAGTTAAAAATGAAAAGAAAAAATTATTATCGGCGCAAATACTACAACACGAATTGAAAACACGCGCACGTGAACCGAGCCCCATAAATACGGCCGCATTTCAAAACACATGCAGTAGCACGGGCGCCGGGTCCTATAAATACAGCCGCACGGTCGACACTTGTCTCGGCCCCCGCGCCGAGCAGACTACTACACGCGCCTGTGCTCACGCCCCGCTACGCCGCCAAGCTACGCCCAGTGCTACGCAACGCAGCACCGCTACGTGTGGTACGAGGTATATACTACGCAAAGTTCGACTGGTTACGTCGAATTCGTTCCAGTCCGCAGCTTATTTACAGCAATTTTTATTGTAGTAAGTGAGTTGCGTGTCATCGCGGTTGAGCTGAAGGATACCTAACGGTGACAACTAACTCGGCTAACGTTGACCCGGTGCGTTTCTCAGGCCTCCTGACCTGAGAGAAACCGGACGACCCGATCCCATAGCACTTGGGTTTTCCCAAGGGTGACGGTTCGCGGCTATAACCATTAGGAATAGCCGCGTCACTTCCAACCCCCGTTGCTCCCTGCCCTCGGCGGGGAGGCTTCATCAGCATGGCTCCATCAGCGGACCATGTCATCGCTGTTGTAGTCCAGATTGTGGCTTTGCTTAAAGCCGCAAATCTCCATTTCGATCAGTCACTAGTCGATAGCCTCTCCTCCGCATTCAACACTCCATGTCGGCCCCTTGCTGACTCCCCCGACCCCTCCGCTCACAAAACTACTCCCGAGGACATGGAGTTCACCGACTCCGTCTCCTGCGGCCGAAAGCGGCCAGTCCAGTCCTCCTCCTCTGAGGACTCTGACAACCGAACTGTCACTGGCTCCGTTGTCAACACCTGCCGATGTCCCTCTGGAGAACCTTTCCAAATGGTTCAATCCAGGAAGAAGTACCAGTCCAAGCGCTCAGCCACCTCCACGGATAACGTACTCTCCGCCCCAACCCCTGTCCCTCTAATGTCTCTCGACATTAGCTTGCCCGAGGTCTCTATCACCTCATCTATAAAGCCAGCCACGCGCTGCACGCCTGTCCTCCCTGCAAATAAGCCCCCACCGCCTATCTTCATTCGAGACAAGGCAAAGTGGACTTATGTTGCACAGCTCTGCGCCGACAAAAAGGTGCAATACACCCGAGCTACCAACACGGGTGAAGCTATCCGCGTAGTCGTCCCGACTACGGAGGACTTCCGAGTCCTCACTCGCCTCCTCACTCATAAGAGTGTCGCAAACCACACTTATGCGCTCCCGGAAGTGCGCAAAGTGAAAGCCATTCTACGTGGCGTCCCTTGTGAGCTCCCCAGTGAGGTCATCCTGGAGGACCTGACCATGCAAGGGTTCAAGGCCGAGGCTGTACACAAAATGTACAGCCGATCCGGCAAGAAATACCCTCTGGCTCTGGTTATCCTAACCAATGTCCCCGAGTTGAGGGAAATTTTCAAGTGAGAGCTCATCGTATGTGGGCTCTCAATCATCCGAGTAGAAGCTCCACACAGACGGGGCTTTCCAGGGCAGTGCCATCGCTGCCAGCTTTATGGCCACGCAGCTGCGAACTGCTCAACCCCGCCTAGGTGCGTCAAGTGCCTAGAGCCTCACACAACCAAGGAGTGCAAACGCACCCGCTATGCGGAGACTCCTCCCGCTTGCGTCCTTTGTGGGCAGGAAGGACATCCCGCGAACTACCGCGGATGTCCCCACGCCCCTCGTCCCTCAACAACGAAGACTGCTAAGAAGCAGTCTTCAAAACCAGGGCCACCTCCGGCCACTGGCGTGAACTTTCCTCAACTGAGGAACAGGACAACCGGGCCTTTACTCTCCACTTCTTGGAGACAAGCAGCCCCGGTCTCCCAGACATCTAATGTCAATTCCCGCCCCGTGCAAGTCACCCCGAGTTGCCGCAGATGGGCAACACCTCCTCAACCAGACTCAGGAGTGCATAACCCCCTGAGTTTCTTGACGAATGGAGAATTCGACATTAAAGAATTCAACATTCTAGCCAACAAATTCAAAACAGCTAGGTCTCCACATGAGCGCCTTATTGCGATGATAGAGCACCAAGACTTGGTGAATTCTATGTACTAATGTCCCAATCGCGTAACGCTTCATCACAGAACATGGGTTGAGTAAAGCCTCAGGGCGTATCACTTGTCTCATTCAATACGCGTGGGCTGCGCACCAACCTCCCAGATATTAAGGAATTTGTTCGCAATAAGGACCTCGACCTATTACTTATCCAAGAAACATTCCTTAAACCCGACGCGTCAAAGGGATTATCGATCCCTTCCTACTCTCTTGTACACAATGGCAGAGCCGACGACCGTAGTGGCGGAGGCACAGCCATTTACTACAAGAGAAACCTTCATTGCTCGCAAATCGCTACTCCAGTGCTTACCAACATGGAAGCAACCGTTTGTCAGTTGGGCATGTCAGGACATCCGTCTCTGATCATAGCCTCAATCTACCTCCCTACTCTCAAGATCCCTCTCCAGAGCGACCTTGAGACTCTTCTCTCACTCTTCACAGTCATCTTGTTTGGAGATTTCAACTACAAACACACTGACTGGAAGTGCCTATCAACAAACGGGAATGGCATCAAGCTCCGCCATCTAATTAGGTCTATGGACTTAGACGTCCTAAGTCCCACCTCTCCAACACACTACCCGGATAACGTAGCACACTCTCCCGATATTTTAGACATCGCCTTGCTCAAGGGTGTCGCTCTTAATTTAAGGGCGATCGAACCACTCGATGACCTGGGCTCCGACCATCGTCTTGTCTCCCTCAAGCTCGGGCCCCATGCCCCCACCCCTACCACCACTCACCCTAAAACCCTCACCAACTGGGAGGGTTATATTGAGTCTCTTGCATCAACTTTTGATGCCCCCAAATCGCCATATGCAATCTCGTCCAACTATTTTGATAATACGGATAAGATTGACATCACGGTAAAAGCACTTACCCAAACAGTGCAGTCCGCTCTCCATGACTCCCGCTTGATGTCATGAACCTCATTAGAGCCAAGAATGCAGCTCTCAGAAGAGCCGCCAAGTACCCAACGCCCAACTATAGGTCACGCGCTAACTTCCTCCAGAGCCAAGTTAGGTTACGTCTCTCCGAATTGAGGAATTGGGATTCACTCATGGAAAACATTTCCCCATCACACCAGGCGTATTACAAAGTGGCGAAAGCCCTTTGTACTGACGCAATATTCCACACTCTGCCTTTGATACGCCCCGACGGCAGTACAGCTTTCGAGGACAGGGATAAAGCGGAGTGTTTTGCTGAAAGCATTGCTTCACAATGCTCACCCAGCACTTCTTCTTTTGAACCCCTCCACGTAGCGTCGGTGGAGAATGAGGTCAGCCGTCTGAACTCAATGCCTCTCACTGACGATCCCATTCCAACTACTGTAGAGGAGGTTAAATCCATCATCTGTGGATTAAAACCTCGCAAAGCTCCAGGAGCCGACGGTATTTCCAACCTGGCGCTCAAACACTTCCCCGAGCAGGTGATCTTCTTTCTTGTCCTCCTCTTCAACGCCAGCCTCGACCACTGCTTCTTTCCAACCGCTTGGAAAGAGGCCATAGTTATAGGGATTCCTAAACCAGGGAAACCCCTCAATATCCCCTCCAACCATCGCTCCATCAGCCTCCTCAAGGCTATGGGGAAAGTCTTTGAACGGGTTATTCTGTTCCGTATGAGAAAGCATCTCTTTCCAACGGACGGTCCTCCCTTAATAATACATCAACAATTCCGCTTTCGTGCTAAACACTCTTGTCCTCAACAAGTCCACCGCATTGTAGAGTACATCTACAGCGGGTTCTATCCCAAATGTAAGAAGACAATCGCTGTCTTCTTCGACGTCGCCAAGGCTTTTGACAAAGTCTGGCACGAAGGCCTTATATATAATCTCCACGCTCTAGGCCTCCCATCCCGATTAGTCCGCATAGTGGCTTCTTATCTTCACAAACGTACCTTTCGTTTCAGACACTAAGGTGTCCTCTCCTCCCCTCGCCTGCTCACGGCTGGGGTACCACAGGGCTCAGTGCTCTCACCACTTCTATACATATCGTATACCAACGATATTCCCATCCCTAGAAATGGAGTCCAACTCTCTCTCTTCGCTGACGATACCGCTCTCTACGTCCAGTCCCAACAGATATCTTCAGTCCTCTCCAGGCTCCAACGCTCAGTTAATGAGCTAGGTGACTGGTTTAGGAAATGGCGTATTGAGGTCAACCCGGATAAAAGCTCCGCAGTCCGTTTTGATTTTAAGCGCAGACGCTTCTGCCGGGATCGACCCATTCATCTATTAGGCTCCCCTATCCCCTTCAGGTCCACAGCCAAGTACTTGGGTGTGACCCTCGACTCCCAACTCACCTTCAGGCCTCACGTCCAGAAGGTGACCGGAACCGCCCGCTTCTATCTGTACCGCCTACACAGTATGTTAGGTAGGCACAGTAAAATGTCTTTTAGGAACAAGCGAACACTATTCAAGGTTTGCATTCGACCGGTTATGACTTACGCCGCTCCAGTTTTTGCTCATGCGAAACCCAATATTATAGATAAACTCCAAACAGTCCAATCCATTTTCTGCCGTAAGGCTGTCAATGCCCACTGGTGCGTTAGAAACGCAGACCTTCACCGGGACTTAGAACTCCCCACCATCCAACAACACCTAAAGTGCTTGTCTGAAACTTTCTTTAAGTCCTCAGACAATCACCCAAATCAGGAGATTTGGGTGCTTGTCTGAGGATCTCCTTGATCAGGAGATCAAGGAGGCAGCGGATTATACCACCCCCCCTCTCCGATCCCCCTAACAAACTCTCGTCTGACCTGGAACGCCTCTTGACATCCGGGGATAATCAGACGCATTTAGATTCACCTCTAGTTTGTGATCATCCTTCTGATGTCACTAGTCCCAATTAGATAGCACCTTCTGTGCAATATCCCAGCGGAAACTCCATAGGGAGTGCCGCTTGCGCCTCTCTCTCCCCAAGAGAAGGTCGCCTTCGATGTAGGCTTAGAGGGCACCTGCCCAAAGCCAACTGCAGGTGGTGTTTAGTGGGTAGGCACCTAGGTTTTCACGTGAGTCCCACATAACCAACGCAGACTTAGGCTGCGTTGGTATGCATGAGCATTCACCACCTCCCTCCCGTCGTTATCCCGGAGGGTAGCCCATTCCCTTGCTTGGGCGCAAAAAAAAAAGACACTTGAGTCAGTCGTGCTCGGGCTGTCGTACGGTACGGACCTCTCTGGGACGTCGTAACGCTGCGTTGAATAAACGAAAGTAATAGAATACTTACTCGTGTAGTTTTCTTTGGAAGAACCAATGAGTGATTTTCAGCAAGATAGCAATTGTGATGTCAACAGTAATGACGTCACACCTTTTAAAAACAATATAGAGGTTCTTTCCTCGTCATATATATTTTACTCTCATAATAATTGTGCTCTTAAAGAAATTTCATTGAAAATATTACAGCGAGTGTTGAGGTCACGAACGCTGATGGTCTCTTACAGCGGAAAGTTTTGTTGGCAAGAAACGACTTGGCAAAGCATATTGAATAATACAATGCACAGCTTTTGGTACTTGAAGTGAAATTATATTAACAACACAAAATGTATTGTCATTTTTGGCTGAACAATATGAGAAAACACCTATTACAGTATTACATAGATGAGTATTTTTGTGTACTTTTAAACTTACAATATTAGAATACCTGGATTTTTTGTTCAAAACTGATTTATTAAGAATCCTTATATAATATATTTCATGTCAACTAAATCACTGACACAGCTTCGGAAACAAACAGGGATCTGAAACAAATGAACCGTGTATGGGACCTTTCTGTACATTTTTAATAATTATATTAAGAAATAAACATTTCAACTTTTACCTCTCAATATTATATTCTTGATAATGCTACATATACATAGGCACAATATAAGCAAAATTTCAAGAATCGTTATTGATTACAATATGAGTACACATTGTGTGCATTATTTATATTATTTGATTTTGGTGATTCAATTAACGTCAAAGTCAAAGTTGAGATGACTTGAAGTATCTCTTTCTAAGTGATAAAAAAGTTATGTTTTTTAACGACAGTAAGAGACGAGTCCAGCAGGACGTTCAGGTGATGGTAATTGATACGCCCTACCGATTACAATGTAGTGGTGCTCTGGATTCTTGAAATTTGCGTTACTACAATTACCCTCGTAGTCTTAATACATAAAATGGTAAGTCTCATTTGCCCAGTAATTTCACTAGCTATGGTGCCCTTCAGACACAGCAATACTTACACATTACTGCTTCACGGCAGAAATAGGCACCGTTCTGGTACCTATAATCTATCCGGCATCCTGTGCAAAGGAGCCACTCGTACCTAAAAGCTTATGATGATTTGATAATCACTCATAATTATTTGAACTTGAAACTATCAATGTGTCAACAAAAAAAATTATCACCATTTAATAATACTATATAAAGGAATTCACAATACTATATTTCATCATGTTGGTGTTATTGTTATTATAAGTGGTGAAGGAAAATTGTTTCACAAACGGTCTATCAAAGGTCATTAATGCCCCATTACGTGGATGTTATCTCACAAACCAACACACGTTACGAGCTACTAATGTCCTCGAGATTGCGGCCGTGGTGCTATATATCTGTCGTTATATTAAAGTACAGAGCCTCCTTGTCTTAAGGTTAAAATAATTCAAAATACATACTATAGTATAAGTTAGGCTAAGATTACACTTGTCAATTTTTCAAAATTGCTTTCAATTTTGAATGAATTTAAACATGGAAGTAAATAAATGACAATAAAATTAATTAGTTAATTTTTTTTTCGAATTACCACCGATTGTATCAATAAAAAAAATCTATATTCAACAATTGAGACACGAAGAAAGAAAACACACATGCTATATATATATATATATAACACAAGCTTAGTTATAGTACGATTGGTTATAAATAAAGATTATATACCAAAGTTGTAAAGTAAAGTATGTCATCGGCCTCATGTTGAACCTTAGTCCAACTAATCCGTAGTAACTGCGGTATAGCAAGGGAGTTCAAGTTGAGTCCTGAGTAGAGTGATTCGAGCCAATCATGACTGGGAAAGACTTTATTCCAGAGGTGAATTTTTACACCTTCTGCAACAAATCAGGCAATTCAAAAATGTGCATCTATTTAGTAATCATTCATACGTACTTAATAATATAACTTCACCATCGACCTTACCCTTATGTAAATAAAACTTAAAATATAACATAAAAAAATCTATAAACGAAATTAAAATTATTTTACTTAAGCAAAACGATAATAGTTTGTAATTTTAGTATCATGCTGCAGTTTTAATTTATATAGATTTTTAAAGAAAGGAGGAAAAACAAACTAACGGGTCACCTGATGTTAGGTGATCACCGTCGCCAACACTATCTTGGAACACTTGAATCACAGGAGAATTGTCGGCTTATAAAATTAGCAGCTGCGGTACAACCATTGGTGTAGGCTTTTCTTATGGAAGAGAAGGACAAACGAGCTTATATTAACCCGTTGTTAAGTGATCAGCGCTGCCCATATTCACTTGCAACACCAGAGGAATGACAAGATCGTTGATGGCCTTTTAGACAAATGAACATATTTTTTTGTAGATAATAAATCGTATCACCCTGGAGACACTGCACAAGTCATTCCAGAGCTTGGTTATACGTTTATACACTTAGATCAAAACTTATAAGCTGAGTGTAAGAAACTATTTCAAAGTGGTGAAAAACCAAAAACTTTATAAACTATATTGCAGAAAGTGAAAAGAGAGGGTGGATATATTATAAAAGGCGATGTCTCACCTAAAACAAAATACAGGTTGCACACCGGGAGTGCCGGCAGAAGTGAAAACTTGAGCTTTTACATTTTTGAATATTCTAGGAGTGGAAACGCACGAATTGCTTTATTTATCACTATAAAAGTACTAGTATTTATGTAATTAAATACAGTATTCATTTATTGCGCTGTCGGATACAAAATGACAATTTATATTACAAAAAACTTATCGCTTTAGAACCATTACAATTATTTTACATAAAAAAGTTTATTTCTCGGAAAAATCAACTTTCATCCATTATTTCAACGACTGTCTTACAAATTTTTGATCAGGTCACTTGTCCTGACGCAAGTTGAACATTTTTAACCCATCCCAAAAAAAGTGCTCAAAGCCGCTAAAGAAATTATCACTTCAAAAAGGCTTCGGCACACCTCCGCTTTTACCGTTGACGAGTTAGGGCGTTACTCGGTCCAAGTTTTGTTCGAATATTAATTTCTCGTAGCATCACTATTCTTAGAAGCTTAGCACATATTAATTTATTTGGTATTGATTTTATTTCCCATTTAGTTTTTCACTTAAATTATTTTGAAATTATATTGCTTATGAATTTTTTGGAAGGTGGTATTAAATTTGTTATAAAAGACTACTTTTGATCTTATTTCCTAGAATATAATAACATATAGAGAGATCTAAAAGAGATTTTTATAAATAAGGGTTGCTGTAGTAACAATTAAGTTAAATTAAAAATAAACGTCAGCTTAAAATTGCAGCAGAGCCTTTGGTTCTTAAAAACACTTTATACGAAGTAGGCTAACGAACCAGATAGTCATTATCAGCGGAAATTCTCCCACTCCCCCTGTCCACCCTCAGACACCTCAAGGTTCGCTCATGGGAGTTACAAAACTGTTGCGATTGCTTTATTTACTATAGTTTCACTTTTTAATCCCCAAACATGATGTATAATGTTTTAATAGGAGACACCCTATAAAATAAATCTTATCAAAATCACTTTATTCATTACGTTTAAAGAAATGACAAATGTTATGCTTTTTAACATTTACCACCACTTTTTCGGGAAAGTTTGAGCTTCAATGAGAAGATGTGGCAAGAAACTCACCACCACTCTATTAAATCAACGTTTACAGCTTCATTGTTTAGAAAATTATTTAATTAATGTAAAGTGAGACAACATAAATACTCAAACGTCAAATATTCAATGCCATATATGAGTGAGTTAAAAAATAAATGTAAATAAATGAAAAAATATAATAGTTATTGAAAACGTAGATTCATCAATTCACACATACTGTGACTAATTAAAACGCAAGCATTATATTAAAGAATATAAAAATATAGTAAAAATAATTATGAATATACTAAAGCAACCACAGATGCTAGTATCGTCGCTAGTTAATAAGAAATATTTTGGAGGCTTGGGAGGATTCATGTGATGCGTTACGAATGTTTTGAGATTTATCCAAGGCATTCGACTGCGTCTATCATGAAACCTTACTTAAAAAAATTACCACTATGGGGTTAGAGATGTTTCTCTAGATTTAATATAATTGTACTTGTGTAATAGGATTCAAAGAGAAGACATTAATGGAAAAAGATCAACTGGCTCTATCATATCAATGGGTGTACCACAGGGCTCAATCTTGGATCCTTTTTTGTTCCTGGTTTACGTCAATGACTTACCAGATCTTATTCAAAATAAACATGATATTATGCTGTTTGCTGACGATACATCTTTGTTATTTAAAATAAAACGCCAGCAAAAAAAATTTCTGTCAGGTTGACGACGACATTGCTGAAGAAGTAAATTGATTTAATGTTAATAACTTACTTTTAAATTAAATGAAAACAAAATGTATAAGGTAAACCAAGTGTAAACACTTCCAAATATAAAGCACCAACCAACACCTATAAAAAATAATAATGACAAACTTGATGTAGTAGAAACGACAACATTCCTAGGCATTACATTAGACTGTAAGCTACAATGGGGTGCTCATATAAAAAAGTATGTAATCAGCGATAAAAAAATTAGGGAGCTGACAGATGTTGAAACGGCTAGACTTGTATATTTCAGCTACTTTCATAGTGTCATGTCTTACGGAATTATATCGTGGGGTAGGGCTGCAGATATTGAAAACATATTTGTGCTGCAGAAAAGAGCAATTCGAGCAGTCTATAAAATGCACTCAAGGGATTCATATAGAGAAAAAAATTAGTGAAATTAATATTATGACAATACACTGCCCGTACATGTACGAGAACCTCCTATACGCTCATAAACATATTAGCCAATTCTGACTCTGGATTGCACAAAAGAGGTTTTATATGCTATCTTCGCTTGGCTTATGGCAATCACAGACTGAAAACATTAAGTATCAACTTATTTGTATTTGGATTAAATAATTGTTTATTTAAAACATTCAGAGTAGGTGACAGTGAGGGCATACTAATTGCTACGGCACATGACGAGGTCACCTCAAATTGGAGTACGGGCAAGATTTTACTAAAACGCCGTGAAAATTGATTTATATTCTTGAGGTAGCTTTTTACAGTTATTATTTTTATACAATAATAATAAACATTTTTAAAGACCTTAAACAGTGAAAGTCAGTTCAATTTTTATTAGCCTCGTTAAGGATTTGTCCACCGGAAATTGAAAAAGCGTAGCGTTTTAACAGAATACAGAAAATTTCCACAAGGTACAATTTGAGTAGTGAATATAGTACTATTATTAAAAAAAATATGATTGTATTAAAGCGAACAATGAAGCAATGTACAATAACAATACAACTTAGTTACTGTCCATCATCCATACACGAGAATTTTATATATAAGATTATCCAATCAGTAGAGATTCAATTATAAGTACGTAGAAGTATTAGTGCTAACAGACGAACGAAATATTAGTAATGTGCTGAGGCTCTTTTCATCATAACGGTAATTGCTTATCGGATTTATTTTATTTATTTCATTTTATGAAGTCAATTTATGAGAATTGATTTTTTAATCATCAAGAACATACAGAAAGGAGGTTTTATTAAAATTTATTTGTCTGATATGTATCTTAAAATTTAGTTAGTTGGATGAACTCTTAAAATGTTATAGTATTTATAGTTTTTTTTTCCAACAATAACACAAACATTATTGGTATACATAATGTTTGATTTGGTGAAGCGGGGTTGATTAACGAGACCACGAATAAAGACCAGAAACAGTTTTATAACATTATATTATACTAGCTGACCCGACAGACGCTTCAGTCAATGGAAAAAAATCTATGTATTCGGGAAAAATGTAGTCTAAAGCCATCGGAAACGTGTGATAGTGTGTGTAAGTTAGTGTAGAGTTTAAAATGAAACGAAAACATATTTCCGAATGATTTTATTATACTAATATATAGTACTAAATGATAAGTATTAATATCGTAATTAAGTAATAAGCTTTTATCTATACCCATGCTTTATATCCTCTATTAAAGATTCGGAAAGACTTAGCTTATTGCCAACATTAAAACACCCAATGTCCTAATAATCACTTCAACGATTGTTGTAATGTTGTACTGAATTTCATAACAACACTCCTTGTTTCTTTTTTCGATCCCTTCATACACAAAGAGTTCAACAGACAGCCGCCTTCTTATTGCTCGATGCGTGGTATCTGTATGTATTTCAAAAAAAGAAGATTTACGTTTACGCGCGGTCCACACTACCAGAACGTCGCGCACCGTAAAAAAAAGTAGGTTATTCGATTAGCCTCCATTTTTTTTAAATATTTTTATTATTATGCTTACTAAAAATGATTGTGATTCAAGTTTTGACAGCACATCGCCAGATATTTTAATAATTGCACTATATAAAATGTATATTACTACTAAAATAAATAATTATTTCGTTAAACCTTAGTTTATTTTAATAATCAGTAATGGATGTTATTAGGTTACTACTCGGACTGGCTGTTTTAATGTTAGCAGTAAGCTAACTGTTTCAGAATCTTTTAGAGGATTCTTATTCTGGGTGTAGATAAAGTCTTGTATGCAACTGTTGATAGTTATGTATTAAAACACTCATGTGATACTATTATCATACTCGGCTTCACCTCGTGTGATAAACCCACATTCTTGTTTTAATACCCCTTATTACACAACAGTTGCATAAATAACTATTAAATTTCTGTATTAGTATTGCCAATATTTTGAATTATTAGAATGGATATAATTTGTTATCCTTAAGAGATAGACAAATACCATCGCGGACTTTTCTGTAGACTGCTATATGCTACAAACCATCGACGGCTTATATTTTTCCGAAACCTCCAACAAATATCGTTTATGTATAAAAATGTATATACGAAACTTAATAAATTATATACTTAAACCTTCCTCGAAAACCATGCTATCCATTGGTGAAAAAAGCATGGTGAAAATAGCAGTAGTTTTTGAGTTTATAGTGAACAGACAGATAGACGCGGCGGAAGACTTTGTTTTATAATATGTAGTGATAGTGATTTCACGGATGCCGAAAAGATAATATTTTCACATTATATTATACTAGCTGACCCAGCAAACGTTGTATTGCCGATATTAAAATCGCGATACAAAAGTAACAGTTGATCGTAGATGGGTGAAAATTTGAAGTTGTATGTATTTTTTAATGCTGACTCATAATCAAACAAATTAAAAAAAAAAGGTCAAAAAAATTAAAAAAAAAATTCGTGTGGACCACCCTTAACATTAAGGGGTATGAAAAATAGATATTGGCCGATTCTCAGACCTACTCAATGTGCTCACAAAATTTCATGAGGATCGGTCAAGCCGTTTCGGAGGAGTACGGGAACGAACATTGTGACACGAGAATTTTATATATAAGATTTAAGCAGACGTAGTTTATTAAAATAGAAAAAAATATATTATGAAGTCTTTTCAAAAAACTAAAAGTATACATTAGCAGAGCGTGGTTTCGATCCACGGACCTCTGGGTTATGGGCCCAGCACGCTTCCACTGCGCCACTCTGCTTATGATTATTTGTTTGAAAATGTATTAATAATTTACTCGACAATAATGACGTGTTTGTTATAGTTTGGTAAAATATAGAACGATGATCAATTTGTCAACGAACGGTAATAGATATGCTTGCACAGACGACCTTCACTGCAGATTTAGTAGAATCCGACTTAAAGCTCAAAGGATGATGGCGAGAATTCATGTATTTTGAGACCCACTGAAAGAAGTGGCGTACATCATGAAAACTTATTAATAATTGTAGAACGTAACAAAACTAAGAAAAAAGAAAATCGTAAGTAATTATAAAAAATTGGGAGAAAAAAGGTATACCTAAAAGTAAAATATAACATTAAATTATTAAACGATTTCTATTGTTCAATCTTTAATTTGTGTCTTGTGTCTATGCCTAATTACTGTCTGATAATAGATAATATAATATATATGAGAAAGCTTGGCCAGCAGCTAATAATTGAGGATTCACAATTCATTTTCCTTTCAAGCAGGTATCGAATCTTTTAAAGATACCTACTGGTTTTTGTACTTATCAGAAAACAATAATAATCTTGTTGAATTTTATTTTGAATTACTGATTTGAGTAGGTATAGATAATTTGATGGTGTCGGAAAATCCATATAAAAAATCACTGTCATGTCAAAAAAATGTAGATGACAATTGCGCAAAACGTTCCGTTAGTGCAAGATGATTTATTTTTTAATAAATTATAATAATTTATTTCTTTTGACTCCCATATCTTAGGGCCTCAATATTTTTTTATATAAACATCATATAAACTTAAGTTTATAATTAGTATAAACTTGTACTAGTACGATGCTTCCTTATTTTTTAAATTATGTGGGCTTATTCTCGCCATCCTCCATTCAACATCATTTCAAAATGAGCAACGTAATAAAATACAAGGCGTATCGTTAATAGCGTTGCGTATCGCAATTGTCCATTTTATGCGGTGTGATTATCATTAAACCCTAAAAATTTGCGTGAATTAAAAAAAAACAAAACAATTCGTTACAGTCTTTCGGCTGTGTTTATTGTTGTTAAAATGACAACTGTAGCGTGAACTTCATCAACTTCATCATTAACCCGTAAAAATTTTCAATAACGTTATTCGTATGTGGCAGTTTTATTAAAACATGAATACGGTGAAAAGTTAATAATTGGAAAACCTTCAAGCAGGTCCGAAATGTTTTCCCTCAGAATCCAATTTCATTATGACTAATCAGTTGTCTGTCGAATGTAATAGTGTAAAAAGAAAAAATAAGTTTGCACTAGGGGGGCCGGCAGAAGTGATATTGTTAAGTGATAAAAGGCATAAAAGGCATCGATATTGTAGTTGTTTTAATCGCAGATATAGTTTCAGAAATGATTTTGTTTTGCTTGTTAGCTCAACTTACGGCTATGTTCATAAACAGCACACTTTATTCTTTATAAAAGGCATTTATTTTCTCAAAATTAATTCCTTTAGAATTCGTTTTGATGTCATTTCTAATATACTAGATACTACTACCGCTTCGGAAACAAATGGCACCCTAAGAGAGAAGAAGCAGCGCAAGAAACTCTCCCAGCATTCTTTTTTTTGCGCTCTATATATATATATAGATATAGTGACATAGTTTTGTATGTTATAAAGGTAGTATAGCTTTCGTTCCAGACTACAAATAGGTAACACGGAAGTATTACTTAGATTATAATATTACGAAAATCGAAATGTTTCATTATGTAATGTATATATTTTATTTATATTGAGTGAAGAGCACTCTCATGGAACGCGAGAGGTCGCGGGTTCGAGTGCCGCATAGTTCATAAATTTTATTTATAAATTTAATGTGTGTAAAATCTTCTATTCTTATTTTTTTAAACTTTAATGAGATACATACAAAATTTTTTCACACTACATAAAAACAATAATTTCTGCATGCAAGTAAAGTTATTATGCTACTAGAGCGAATTTCGAATAAAGCGGAATTTTCTCGGAAGTTTCCAACGAATTTGTAAACAGTTTACATTTCACAATTGTCTGTAGTCGGGCTTTAGTTATTCTTCTTTCTAACTCATACGAAAGATGGAAAATACTGAAATGCATGAGTTTCTCTCCCATTCTCTCGGTACTGTTTTATCTTTGAAATGTACAATATTATATTAAAGACCGTACCACCGAATTTGATACATTTTTTGATCTTAAAAATTATATTTATTAAAACGAAATTTACTGAGGTGACTGTTTTTCAAACGTCAGATTTTCGAGTACATAATTGTATCCTATCCTTAGCCATAAAATTTCAAAAATAATAATCAATGCCGTTCGATTTATTAATGGCGGTGTGGTTACTTTTTTCATTATTTACTGTTTAGAAAAAGTCCAATTTACAGCTGTAACAAAAACCAAAGTCGAACCTTTTAAAATATAATGCTCTGTTACACTACAGTAAATGATAAATATTTCACCAGGTAACGAAACCCAGAAAGAGATTGAGACATCGTGATTGCCATACGGATCGAAGCCGTGCAAAGGTTGCTCGTGCTTTGACGATCTGTGAAGTGATATTTCCTTGAGTCGAAAACCTATCTATGATAACGTTACATAGCATTTTGGAGGGTATTTATAGTAAAGTGATGCCTCTCCAGTTGTTGCATTGGCTGAGGTACATCTTTTTTGGAACTGTGATAAGAAGACCTTTATCCCAATCATCTGGTAAGTCTTTATCGCCAGATGCGTTGGAGCACGGGCGTCTGCGTATTTTCGGCTAATAACATGTCTGCTTTAAGCATTTCCGCGGTGATGAGATCAGCTTTTGCCAAGCAAAATAAGTGAGACGTCTTTGTTCTTTAAAGGATTTCTCTTTGAATTATGTTTCCCCTTCAGTGTCTGTGTGATTTTGTACATCTACCTCAGATTTCCAGCGTCCGCTGCTTTTTGAGCACCATCAGCAATATTGTCGGCCAACATCCTTCTATCCTGGTGTGTACCACGATAGATGTTTTTGTGGATTTACCGGTATTGCTGCCTGACATCTTCGTTTATAGTTGTGTTATTCGGGGCAATTAGTTGCAGAAAAAGATCTCTTTTTCTTGCAATGAGGTCCCAAGTAATTTGTGACCTTAATCAAAAGACATTGGTTCATGTTACTGAGGTGCATTATATTTATCACTTAAGCAATGCAACGTCATATTATATTAATCTAGATTCTTGACAATAATATTCATATGTTCAATTATGATTAAATTTAATAAATCAATCGATAGGCAAAAATCATAATTATTAAAAATGTTAAATTTATTTCTAAGTTTATTACACAGTTCTTACCTTGTAACAAGTGTATTGATGATTCGTTAAAATTATATTACTGATGCCTTGTTGCCTTTACAGCCATTTATCACTCTTAAGACTTACAATACTTGCGTGGCTATTATGTGTACGTATTTCGAAATATTACTTACAATAAAGATAAACATAAAATACCCTCACTCACAATTATTAATGTGATTTTGGTAATGAAATTCAATTATTATGCAGCCGAAAACAATTGAGTAACAGGTGTGAAGGGGACATTAAATAGTGTTAATATCCATTTAATTATCGTACTGCGAAATTGAAAATAGCACGGACAAGACCGCTAATTACTAACTCATGCAGCTAGGTATTAAATTTAATGTATTGAAAACTAGCTTTGACATAGTAATTTTAATATAACTCACCATAGTTAGCGTTTTAGCCTCATTTACTTAACACTTCTTATAAGAACCAAACCTAATATTTTGCTTCTATAGAGTTTCGCAAAACTAACTTCAGCAAATTGAGTAAAAATATTTTCATACATAAATTGAGAGAAGAAACAAAACTCCAAAGAATTTACTGTTATAATGAATTTGTATGTTAAATATTGTATTATTGGTAACTATGCAACAAACTGTTTGATCGTTATCAACAAACATATTGACACAGAAAATAATATTGTATACAAATAAAATTAAAAATTAAAATAAATTCCATTCAACAATAAAATTTAAACAATATCAAAATGTTGAGACAATACACAAATAATACACGAATGAAAGTCGTCTCAATCGTTGTCAATCGTAGTCTTAAAAAATACATAATTGATTAGTTAAATAAAACAATAATGATTCTTAATAATAATAATAACAGAAAAATAATAATAAAATGTTAATAATAAGCCTCCTATTTGTAACATTGTAAATGTAGCCAAAGTGTTTTACTGAACCTCAGGCCAACATTCAACACTTCCTTCCCTCCACAAATAAGGCGAAGTCAGGAAACGCTTCCAGTAGCGTATTGAGGGCACAGAGGGTGTGCGGAATGGGGGAGCTGGCCCGTGCAACTATTCGACAGAAAGGGACAACAAAGATATTGTGCCCCCAGGATCGGCAAAAGTAATCTGGGGTATAGAGCTTGGCCAGCTGATCATGTAGATGGGTACCATTAATCAAAAAAATATTTTAGAAATAGAATTAGTTTTTAAACGGAACACTACCTACCGTGTCAAAATAACAAACAATGCTTGATTTTTAGTTGTTATGATTCTTTAAATAGAACAATGCCTCACCTTGACAAAAGAAGGTATTTTACTATTTTCTTCCCAACAAATCACTCAACCGTAGAGTCTGATAAATGACAAATAGAATAGATCTCCAATTACGTTGTCGAAATGTAACATCAATTTGATAAAAGGTTTGGGCGAGCCAATACACGAGGGAAGGATCACGAAACGTCCAACAATCATTTTAGGAAACATTCAGTTGAGCTGATCTGTTGTCGGTGTGGCTCTTATTGATCGATTTTCATTCCAAGCTATCTAAATAGTTTTAATACGTACTTCCGCTATTACATTGTATTAAATGTAGTAACGGAATACGCTACAGTAATTGTTCCCTACGCTGTTACATAAAGTGTTTCTTAAAAGTGACTTAATATAATAGTATGGTACTAGGGGCCTCAGTATATAACTTTTGGATTGTTAATTCATTTGGATTTAAAATTAAAGATAAGAATTAGAGATATTTGAATGCAAATTCCAGCGTGGAACTAACGGCAGCAGAAACTGCTTGCAAAATAAATCCTGGGCTTGGAAATGATATGGCTAAATAGTAGACGAAACTTTGACTTGAAGAATGAACCTCGAGGAGAACTAACTACTGCCAAACTTCTAACTAATGTCATCATCATCATTCATCATCCATTTTAATTCTACATACAGGAATCCTTCGGCATGTACCCGATCAACCCGTTAATTCAGTCACGAAAGCATCTGCAACTTTCCTGACTCCATTGACGATATGTCTTTATCACTAATCCTTCACATTCGTCTATACTAAAAATCTAATACTAACTAATGAGAAAGTGTTATAAATTTTGGTATTAGTTGCTTAGTATAACTCTTAAATTATTAACATAATAATATTATAATGTTGTTACCAATAGTATATCTTTCAACCTATTACATATCAGTTACGATAAATATTTAAAAGATGTTTTTCCCTACACTACGAAACTTACAGATAAATAACACTACCCAAAATTATAGCAAAATTACCCTAAATACAGAGCAGAGTTAACAAATTTGCAACAATTCATCACCCGCCCCGGGCGTTAAGGACTTATCAGTATACACGCGAGCATCAGTTTGTGAATGGGTCCATAGATCACGTTCAGGTCTACGTTTCGGAGAACATTTTGTTCAATTGGCTTAGAGAGTTATCATTTTTATTGTTACGTAACTTGTGTAATTTTTATGTCAAGTTCAATTGAAATATTAAAACTAAGACACACAGTACACGTGATGATAGTTCTAACTGGTCACAGAGTACACCTATGAGTGTAAGTGCTTAGTTGATATTATCGTGTCGAACGCTATGATAATATCTCAGTAATTATTGCAATTTTCTTCCTTTTTATTTTTTAATTATTAATTTTTTTACACACAAGAGAGTATCTTACAATTTTACTTAAATTTAATTACAAACATAAACAGATTCGGCTTTTACCGTGTACAACTTCTTGTTTAAGTATTTCACCTGAGCTTATTTGGCAAAATTTATTTTTCTTTAAGGGTCTTTCTTTAACTGCCTTATTCTCATTCCTGCTTTAATTTAATTTAATATCAAAAGATATTTTGATTTTTAAGTGACTTTATTCATCTTGTTCATGGAAATTACACTTATGATTGTCAATTTTTTTATATAACTATTTGACACCATTTTTAATTATACATTACTATGTAGTAAATTATATCTAAACCAGCTTTTAAAATCGATACATTATTTTTATTTTTATTTTTTTTGCACCCAGACAAAGGGAAAGGGCTACCCTCCGGGATTACGAAGGGAGGGAGGTGGTGAATGCTCATGCATACCAACGCAGCCTAAGGCTGCGTTGGTTATGTGGGACTCACGTAAGAACCTAAGTGCCTACCCACTAAACACCACCTGAGGTTGGCTTTGGGCAGTGTGCCCTCTAAGCCTTCATCGTAGGCGACCATCTCTCGGGGAAGAGAGGCGCAAGCGGCACTCCCTAGGGAGTGTTCGCTGGGAATGCACAGAAGGTGCTGTCTAATAGAGACTTGGCGACATCAGAAGGATTATCACAAACGGGAGGTGAGGCTACATGTATCTGGTACCTGTCAATCCAGGTCAGACGAAAGATTGAGAGAGGAGAAATTTAAAAATAGTGATTTGGTTAGATCGAGTGATACGCCCCTAGGCTTCACTCGTACCGCACTATGTGGTAAGCGTTAAGCGCTTTAGGAATTACGAGGAGGCCACCAAATGGTGGTGCTCCGCCAGCGCAAAGAGGCGCTCCTTGGAGGACTTAGCCGTCCTGAGTTTCCGTGCCAGGACGGATATTTCTTGAATGTCGACTTCGCTTAGTGAGGCGTAAATCTCTTCCAGGTCTTTCAGGGTGTTTTGCACCTGTGATTGAGCCTGGGGAGGTACTGCCCGCCTGGGGCCACTGAAGGTGGCCGGGGCGGGGCGGGAGTAGACATTGAATGCCTGAGAGGGAGGGGCTGATTGTCTCCATGAGGTGGAGAGTTGGGGCCCGACAGTTTTATTCCTCATATGAGGAAAGTGGGATAGGGTGAGGTTAGAGGCCAGAGGTGGCCTTTGTTTTGGCGGCCTGGAAGTCTGCTTATTAGCAGCCTTCGGGGCGGAACGAGGGGCACAAGGGCATCCGCGATAATTCGCAGTATGGCCCTCCTGCCCGCAGAGCACGCATGCGGGAGGTGTTACCTCGTCGCGAGTGCGTTTGCACTCTTTGGTGCTGTGGGGTTCGAGGCACTTTACGCACCTGGGAGGAGCAGAGCAGTTTGCCGCTGCGTGGCCATACATCTGGCAGCGGTGACATTGACCGGGGAACCCCCGGTTGTGTGGGGCTTCCACACGTATGTTGGAGAGCCCACATACGGTGAACTCTCCTTTGAAAAGTTCCCTGGCTTCAGGGACGTTAGTTTGAATGACTAACGCTAACGGGTATTTCTTCCCGGTACGGCTGTACATTTTATGTACAGCCTCGACCGGAAAGCCTTCCTTGACAAGGTCCTCCTGTATGAGCTCATTAGAGAGCTCGTACGGGAGGCCTCGGAGGACAGCCTTGACCTTGCGCTCTTCCGGGAGCGCATAGGTGTGGTAAGGCATGTTGTTACGCGAGAGGAGGAGGGTGAGGTTGCGGAAGTCGTCCGTGGTCGGTACGACTATGCGTATTGCCTCACCTGTGTTTGAGGCACGGGTGTATCGCACCTTGTGATCGGTGCAAAGTTGGGCTACATATGTCCACTTTGCCTTATCACGGAGAAAGATAGGCGGTGGAGGCTTGTTGCTAGGGTGGACGGGCGAGCGTGTCGCCGGTTGGCAAGAGGAGGGGACCGAGTCCGGGGGTAAACTAATGTCGAGGGACATTAGTGGTACTGGGTGGGAAGAGGAGGTTAAAACCTTATCAGACGCGATGCGCTTGGCCTGACGCTTCTTTCTGGACTGGACCAGTTGGAATGAATCGTCTGAGGGACGATAGGGACGGAGAGAGGTGTCGAGTACGGAACCAGTGAGTGTTCCGTTATCTGATTCCTCCGAGGAGGAATGGACTGGCCGCTTGCGGCCGTAGGAGGCGGAGTCGGAGAACTCCATGTCCTCGGAAGTAGGTTTGTGAGCGGAGGGCTCATCGGGGGACGCGGGGGAGTCAGCAAGGAGCTGACTTTGAGTGTTGGCCGCGGAGGAGATGACGCTATCGACCAGCGACTGGTCGAATTTGATATTTGCGGCTTTAATCAAAGCCGCAATCTGGACTGCGAGGGCGTGGCGAGGGTCCGCTGATGGAGCCATACTGATGAAGCCTCCCCGCCGAGAGCAGGGAGCAACGGGGGTCGGAAGTGGCGCGGCTATCCCTAATGGTTATTGCCGCGAACCGTCACCCTTGGGAAAGCCCAAGTGCAATGGGATCGGGTCGTCCGGTTTCTCTCAGGTCAGGAGGCCTGAGAAACGCACCGGGTCAACGTTAGCCGAGTTAGTTGTCACCGTTAGGTATCCTTCAGCTCAACCGCGATGACACGCAACTCACTTACTACAATAAAAATTGCTGTAAACAAGCTGCGGGCCGGAACGAATTCGACGTAACCAGTCGAACTTGGCGTAGAATACCTCGTACCACACGTAGCGGAGCTGCGTAGCGTAGCACTGGGCGTAGCGTGGCGGCGTAGCGGAGCGTGAGCACAGGCGCGTGTAGTTGTCTGCTCGGCGCGGGGGCCGAGACAAGAATGACGATTAATACATTATTAAAATACATTATTTAAACTTTTGAACATTTATAAATCAGGAGCTCCTCTGATTCACAAAACAATAGTTAATATTAATTATTATAAATATTAATGATCAACATTTTAAATATTATTGAGATGCTCACTTTATAACACTTTTTATCAGAAAGCATTATTTTCACGACCATATTTAAGTAGCAACTGTAATGGAACGTCGAAGGTTTCAAGTCTCCTGAGAGACGTTGTCATGTCGTTCATTCCTTAGTAGAAAGCTTGTGGCGTAACCTCTCTAGAGTAACATTAGAGGTTCCTAACATTAACAATTCCGTACTATAAATAAATATTATGACTGTTCATTGTCGGTACATTTATGAAAATTTAATATAAGTTCACAAAAATCGTCACCTTTCTGCTCTAAATAGTGATTTTCATTATTATAACGCTAGAAATAAGGGATTGCTTGTAACTAATTCTAGTAGGCTTCATAAGATACATAACTTTAAGGGCAAATGTATATTTTTTTATAATAAAGTCCTAGCCACTATTCTGTCATTATCTTAAATAAATTTAAATGTTTTCTTAAAAAATGGGTCTGTCGTAAATCCTACTACTCCACAGCTGAATATCTAAGCGATAGCCTAGAACTTGATTGTGATTATTTCATATCAATAGTAATGACAGTACAATATTGTATATTTTATGAAAAAAAGCGCAAAAAAAAATGCTGGGAGAGTTTCTTTTGCCTCTTCTTCTCTCTCAGAGCGCTATTTGTTTCCAAAGCGGTAGAAGTATTAAGTATATTAGAAATGACATCAAAAATAATTCTAATGGAATCAAGTTTGAGAAAATAAAATGCCTTTTAAAGTATTTATCGTATAAAGTTTATAACTGTATATAAAGGATGTTAAAAACTTTAAGCTTCAGTATATTAATTACATCGACAAAATAGCGGTCAAAGTAATGATGATTAAGAAACTCCCTGTGATTTTAAATTTCAAAATATTGTATTTGGGTGGTACAAGTCAACTATCGAAGGACGCGAATGGATCCAAAACACTATCGAAGCGTTTATTGTGTATCATTGGCCCTTCAATATTTTAGGCAGTGCTTAATCTTCTTTTATTCAATGATTTGACGGTTCGGATTTTGACGATCAGTTCTGGATATTCGGACACAGTCGGTAAGTTGCATAGTGCAATCTAGAAGTTATTTAACTGATCATCTGTATAAGACCAAATATGGCCTTAATTGTGCGGAATAGCTGTAACATTGGAAAGCCTTACCATTAAAGCGCGATGAAAATAACATGCTCTATTAACCCAAAGGAAATCAAATCCGAGATTACTTACTTTATGATGAAGCTAACGCTCATTCCATAAGTACAATTTCTATATTCAGACCTAATCCCAAATTGAGGAGCCTGATGTTTTAATAAAATTCCTTTTGATCTCTCAAATTGATCTCTCATGACTACTTTTATAAATCCCAGTATTAATCTTTCTACAAAGTTTCATCGGTTCGGTGTAGCGGTTCTTGCGTAATTCAAAGGAAAATATGCACAGAACAAGACGTCCCAAATATTGCAGTATCTGAAGACGAAGGTTTTCAACCAGTGTGTCTTGCCAGAGATGACTTACAGTACGCAGACGTGGTCGCTAACAATGGGCCTTATCAGGCTCATTGTCGCTCAAAGGGCAATGGAGAGGGCTATGCTCGGAGTTTCCCTACGACATCGAATCAGAAATAGGAAGATCTGCAGGAGAACCAAAGTCACATTGCTATTTGAGCTGAATGATTGCAATACTGAAGTGGCAGTGGGCAGGGTACAGATCGACGGACAGATGGCTGGTGAGGCAGAAAAGTCCTCGAATTGTGAGACGTACCGTACGGAAGACGCAGTGTCGGTAGGCCCCCCACAAGATGGACTGATATTTTGGTCAATTTCACCGGAATACGTTGGACGAGGGCAGTGCAGGACCGGTCGTCGTGGAGATCTTTGGAAGTGGCGTTTGTCCAGCAGTGGACGACTTCCGGCTGATGATGATGATGAGAGATAAAGTGACAAGAGAATGACTTGAAAGAAAAATAGAATAAATTTCAGTGAAATTAGGTGTTAACGCCTAGCATGAGTTTGTGGAACGCACACTAAACCGTTGCTGTGACATTTGATGTGTTCGTGTGTGCGTCATCGCCGCTTGCCGTTATTTTAATTTCATTCACTCTTTTTTAATTCGAGCGTCGAGTATTAACGACCTGCATATGTCACCTCCACTGCAATTTGTATATTAAGTATTACCAAAGTAATTAAAATTAAATGTATTAGTAAGATATTCATTTTTATTATTTTTGTATTTTATATGATATTAAACATATATGTAAAACAAATCTTATAACAATATTTACAATACTACGACTACATAAAATTAAAACTATCATTACGTGGAAGCGTACCAAGAATACTGGCAGCATTACCGCGTTGGATAGCAAGGCTGATCCGTTGACCGAAATAGCTGCCAGCGCTTGGGTTTCCAGTAGCCTTATTGAGGCGCGAAGATAGTATTTTGAACATTCTCCGCGCCTCTGGGCCCCACGGGCCAAGTTTCTTTTTATTATTAAATCACATCTCAACATTAGGCGTAAAACGGAAAGAAATATATGACCACAAATAAATGTGTGTGTATTGTTTGTGCTTAAACTTCTGATCAAATGAAAGCAGACGTGCATACGCCAGCACGCCATTTATTATGTAAAAATAACACATCTAGGACACAATACTGCTCTATGTATTGTAATCGTGAATATTTAGTGAAGTTGAAATGGTATTTTTTTATTAATTCGAAAATATAATAACAATAATAATTTATTCACTTCAGACACAGAGATCTATAATATAATACAGCATTTACCAAATTGTGAGGGTCTAAATAAAATATTATCAGTAAAATGTCACAAAAAACACAAAAATTTTCATTAATCAAGTGCAGAGCTGAAAGAAGTTTTATTTATGATAAATGTCCCCCTTACAGAGCACCCTTGCCACCACGAGTCGACGTTATGGGTATTATAGTTATTATTATGACGGATAGGTATTCACGATATTTATTTTATTAATTTGATGTCGATATAAATATTAAAATCACAGAAGCATTGCCGGCCTTTAAGTTGGCTAAAACAGTGGCTCTTGTGAGGTTAAGGTCTACGTTTGTCTCTTCGTTTGCCTTTCTACGCGCGCGGTGCATATAGAACTTGTCACGGAGCTTACTAAGGATAGTTTTCTGTCTGCTTTTAATAGATTTTTATCTCGTCGAGGTCCGGTCTCTACTGTCTATTCAGATAAAGGGACAAACTTGCACCAAGCGAAAGCTAAGTGAGACGCATCATTTTCTTACTGTTTCTTTTCTTTTAAATTTAACGACGAATTCAGTAACATGTTGGCCAGTAATCGCATTCAGTGGATACTGAATCCACCCGCAGCTCCTTATTTCGGTGGGTATTGGGAAGTTTACATGAAGAGTTTGAAGACGCATCTCTTTAGAGTGATTGGTGATCAATTATTATCATATGAAAAATTGACAACCGTACTCACTCAGATTGAGGCTGTAATGAACAAACGTCTAACTCATATCACACACTCGTCACTGTCTAGTGATCCTTCAGAACCATTAGCTCTTACACCTGTATTTTTTTTAA